>NC_056732.1:1306607944-1306942780 GCF_019279795.1 Protopterus annectens
TGATCTTCACAATTTAAAAGGGGTGCAGCTGCAAGCAATGGTGAGCAGAAGTTACTGCATGCACATGCAATGTAAAGGAATTCTAGACTTTGTGTGACTTTTACAACTTGTACGGTCATAGCAACAACTTTACTTTACTTCATTTAATATTAAGTTATATATTGACTGTGTGACTTTTCTCTTAGAAGTTGATTTAAGTTTTATTTGAATTCTGTGGTAACTGATTATGATTATTCTTTTCTTTTAGAATGTTTTATTCATTTGCAACTGAATATGGATTCCTTAAATGAGTGTGGCATTAATGATTTGCTAAAGCACAAATATCTTGTACAGTATAATAAATGCTATGTACATTTACAGGTAACACCTGATACTGGTGATTTGTGTTCGTCCTGCCAAATGTTAGGTGATTTGCTTACCAATTATAATAAATGCTTTGTATAATTAAAGGTAACACCTGATACTGGTGAGCTGTGTTCTTCCTGCCAAATGTTAGGTGATTTGCTTACCAATATTAATAGTAAATCTAGACTTACTGATCACAATTGAACTTGTGCAATTGGCATGGCTTGAGGAGCTGTTGTTACATATATTATTCACTGGACTGATGAGATAAATAATGTTAGGCAAAGAGCAAATAGAACACACTGAGGAAATGATCTGTCTATTATCTATGAAGATCACTCAACCCCTATGAAACAAGATAATGCCACTGACAACTTTGGAATTTTGGACACAAGCATTCAGCAATATGAGGATTCAAAGTGTATAGAATAAAATAAAAAAAAAAAGAAAGGAAGAAGTTCACAACAAATAAAGAAGAAAAATAAACGGATAAATATTTGCAATGCAAATATATACATTATAAAGGACACTGCTTTTTATGTAACACACAGATTAGGGGGAAAGATAACATTTTTCTATCAGAAAACCTTCAGTCAACAGAAAAAGTCATCATTTTCCAAAAGAGAAGGTAGAAAAAAAGAGGCGAGGGGCAGGTGAAAAGAAGAAATCAAAACTGAATGTGGAAGGACTGAAAAACATTACTGTAAGAAAAAAGAGAAGAAAGACAATATGGCTCTAGCTGTGGATGTACAAAGCCAGCTGGATAAGAATTGTATGCTTGCAAATGTAATAAGCAATGAAAACAGTCGGATTAATAAGACTAATGGTGATGAAGACCATTCTTTTGTAGCAATCGACAGAGCAGATATTACTGAATTAGAAGTTGAAGACTCTTCAGATCTGGTTAGAAAAGATATTCTTGTAATTGGAGATTCAGTTATTAGAGGAACTGATACTTACATTTGCAGAGAAGATAATGAACATTGAATAGTGTTATGCTTATCAGCAGCAAAAATAGAGGATGTGAGATTGGCCTTAGAACACCTTAATGTAAGGAAGTACAGATCTGTTTTTCTTCATGTAGGTACAAATGATCTCATCAGTAAGGACTCTCTGACTATTAGTAGGGAAATTACTGCCCTCTTAGATAGCACAGCTTTTACAGATATTAGGACGTATTTTTCACAAATCACACAAAGGAGAGTCATGTCACTGTGAAGGAAACGATTTTTTGGATAAATACCTACACAAAAAAGTCCCATTTTTAATACATGGAAATGTGTAGAGCATCTGAGTCTAATTTTGGGCTCTTATGTGTTCAGACAGGATGGAGTACACTTATCAAGTTCAGGGAAGACAGTTTCTACATCACATATTTTGCAATATTTGACAAACACAAGGCAGGATTTTTGCCAGGCTGAAAATTTAACAGTTTATAGATAGCAACACTTGATGCATCTCTGGTGGTTGTTAATGCCAGGAGCATTAATAATAAAGTTTTCTTTAGTGGAACATTTTTTATGTTCCCACAAGACTGATGTTGTTATTGTTTGTGAAACATGGTTAAAGAAATCACCATTTATGTCATGGAACAAATGTTTTGACTGTAACAGACATTCTACCAAAAAGTTAGATGGAGGTGTTTTAACAGAGATTAAAGATAGCTCTGAGACATGTGATTACTACATTTCAGTGATAACACCCTGGAACATATAATAATTGTTAGAGTGTATAATTTACCAAAGTCAAGTGACGATGACCTGGTGGAATTAATAACATTTATTGCATGAAACACAGGAGGGGGAAGAATAACAGAGGCTGGGGACTTAAATTTACTAGAAACAGACTGGAATAATATTTATTCAACAACATTAATAAGGAAATTATTCACAACATATGTTCAGGAACAACAATTGCTTCATATTGTAAAAAAAAAAAAAAAACTAACAGGGAACAGAACATACTAGATGTTGTTGGTGTTCCTAAATAAATTACTCTTACTTCATATCAAGTTTTACCACTATTAATGTGCAATGATCATGGGTTTATAAAGGTTAATTTGATGCTAGATCTTCTTCTTCTTTCAGCTTTTAGGGGTCGCCACAGTGGATCACCTGTCCTCTCATGATTGGCAGTGGAGTTTTACAGTGTCGGGTTGCCAGCCCGGTGCCCAACCTTCCACAGAAGGCACACACACTCTCACCTAGGGCCAATGTAGAGTGTCCAATCCACCTACAGCATGTCTTTGGGATGTGGGAGGAAACCCACGTGACCACAGGGAGGACATGCAGACTCCGCACAGAAGGCACCCCAGCCAAGGATCGAACTGGAGAACCTCTTGCTGTGAGGTGGCAATGCTAACCACTGCACCACCGTGGCTGCCCTTGATGCTAGATAATGCTGCCAAACTGAAATCTAAACCAAAGCACAGAAGAGTAACAGCAGATTATATGGAAGCAAAACAGTCATTATGTAAAGCTAATTGGAGTGATGCATTCAGTGGAAAAACTGCAGAAGAAATTTGGAAAGTTTTGAAACAGAAATTATTTTAATGCAAAAAAAAAATGTTAACATTAGGATCTAGGCACATAACTCAAAGAGGATATATTTCCTTAAGAACAAAATACTTAACTAAGGTGAGAGACAAAAAATATAATAAATGGAAAAGAGGTCAGACTACTTTGAAAACTGAAACATCAAGCTGGACAATCAAATTAAGCATAGTGTGAGGCAAGATCAAGAAGAAATTGAAGAAAATGTATATAAAGATATTGAGCATAATAAGAAACCATTTTATAGATGCATAAGTTGTGGAAGGTGTAAAGACATAGAAATTGATAAACTGTGTTTAGATTCTAAAACTTATTCTAAGACAAAACATATTATAGATATCTTTATAAAATCTTATGCAAAACAGTTTTGGCTCCACAAAGGTGGTGATAAGTTGTCCTGGTGACATCCAGGTAACCTCAGATACTGAAATCAAATTAGACTATATTGAAAAATAATTATGCAAACTAGATCCAAACAAAGCACTAGCAGGAGACGGAATTTGAAATAATGACCTAAGAACACTTCAGCAAGAATGTACAGTACCCTTAAATCTATTATTTACCAGATCATATAAATATGGGGAGATTCCTCAAGATTGGAGACATACACTTATTAAACCTGTATTTAAAGGAAAGGGGAGTAGGACAAACCTAGAGTCATACAGACCCTCAAGTCAATTTTCAAATTAAGGAGACTGTAATATTGGATAAGTTATTGTCAGAACTGGACAGATTGGGACATGAACCCATATATCAGCATGCATATGTTGAAAATAGATCTATTATCACCTGCAAGAAGATGTTCTATAACAGTATAACAGCTATGAATGAAAAATTGTGCAGTGATGTATTTTATATACAGCTAATGTCAGCATTTGACAGGATCATACATAAAACACAGATCAATAAATTAGAGCAAATGGGTATTGATGAACTCTTGATAAAATGGATAACTGCATGGCTTACAAATAGGACATGACAAGTGTCATACAGCAATTTGACAGATGAAATTCTTGGTTACAGTCAGGTTGTCCCACAGACATCTGTCTTAGGCTCATACTTGTTTAGACTGTATCTTTCAGATCTATCATTTGCATATGAGATGTTCTGCAGTCTGTATGTAGGTGACTTGAAAACTGGGTAAACTGATTGTCTGTGTTTACAGATAGGGCATGTCTGCAAAAGAACTTGACTAAATTGAATATATTGGCACAGGAGAATAATATACTGCTAAATACATCAAAAACTAAACATATCATATTTGGGAGACATAAACTGAAAGGTGAATATTTAATACAGCATATAGTGATCAAAAATAGAAGTTTATTTATTTATTTATTTTATTTTACATTTGTTAACCGGGCTAGTCTAACTGGATATATTTCCATTTTCAGCAGAGGCCCGGGGAGAAAAGCTCCACATATAGAGATAAGAGATATATCATGAGCACAAATAACAGATTACAGACTGGTAGGACTTAGACAATGAAAATTGTTACCCAAAAAAGAATAGGACTTAAAAATTTCTCGACAATCTAAATGACATCATAATAAATATTATTACATAGTTTAAAACAAGAAAAAAATGTAAGACCAAGGAAACAGAAATGTTCATTGTTACCAAAAAAGAAAAGGAGTTTAACTTTCTAGACAATCTAAATAACATCATATTAAACATTATTGCTTATTTTAACAGCAAGTAGAGAAAGTGTAAGACCAAGGAAAGAGAAACAACAATAGAGAGAGAGTAGAGTTATAAGAGATACATGTTTTCTGGAAAAGAGTCATAGCCAATAAGGAGGAGAAATATGTGGGAGAAGTACGTAAGGTGGAAAAGGAAGCTTAGGGAGATAGGAGGAGGCACAACAGAATAGGGAGAGAAAAGAGGGTTAACTAGGGAATCAACATTTAATCAGGATTAGAGCAGGGACACATCCAGTGGCTTTTAAGGTATGTTCTGAGTTTTTGTTTAAACAGAATAGTGGATGCAATGGAAGTAAGTTCGGTAGGAAGTTGATTCCAGTGTTTACCCATGGTATTTGAGAAGAGAGTCACCAGCTAGGTTATTAGATTTGGTTAGGGTAACTAGCAGTTTGCTTGATGAGCGGAGTGAGTTCAGATTAGAATATGGGGTTAAGAGGTTAGAAAGTACAGGTGTGTTATGAGTTTGGTAGAAAGCTCTTTGGACAAACGTAAGTTGGGAAAGAAGTAGCATGTTTGTCAGTTCAAGCCAGTTCAGTTGCTGCAGATTCAGACAGTGGTGAGTTCTGAAAGGCTTACCAGTAACAAATCTAGCTATATTATTGTAGGTGGTAGACAGTTTGGAAAGATTGTTTTTCTTGAGGTTAGTATAGATGGGTGAAGCATAGAGAAGAGTGGAAATGAGATGAGAGTGGGCAAGAGTAGCTTTGGCTGGGGAGGTTAAGAAAGTCTTAATTCTATAGAGAGAGCCAAGTTTCCTGTTTACACATTTAATGGTATTGTTGATATGACAGTCAAAGGTAAGATTGTTGTCAATTGTGACACCTAGCAGTTTGGTAGTAGGGTCAGGTGATATAATGGTTCCATTGTTAGATAAGATAGTGAAATCTAAAGTTGGGGATCTGGTAGTAGGCTTAAAGAGTAAGAGTTTGTTTTTTTTGCGTTTAGGAGTAGGCAACGTTTTAAGAACCAAGTTTCGACTTTGGAAAATACAACTTGAGTATTAGTTTGAAGTTCGGAAATGGATTTAGCAGAGCAAATTAGTGTGGCGTCATCAGCATATTGTATACATGTAGCCTGGGGAATAGCTACTTGTAGGTCATTTATAAAGAGGGAGAAAAGAAGAGGTCCAAGAATAGAGCCTTGGGGGACCCCAAGTGAGATTGGGAGAAGAGATGAGAGTTCCTTATCCCAGAGGACGGCCTGTTTCCTGTTAGTGAGATAGGAACTAAACCAGTGGACAGCCTTAGCTTCTAAGGAAAGAGATTTGAGAATTTTTAAGAGGAGAGAGTGGATGACCATGTCAAAGGCTTTGGACAGGTCAATAAAGAGAGCTGAAGACAGGATGTTATTATTACGATTCTTGTTAATAAAGTCTGTGAAGGAGAGGAGAGCGGTGGTTGTGCTATGAAAAGGCCTAAAGCCATGTTGACAGTTAGTAAGAATGTTGTTTTTTATTAAATTGTTCATTAACTGATGGTGAACACATTTTTCCATGATCTTTGCAAGTGGGGATAAGAGAGCTATGGGTCTATAATTAGAATAATCATAGGAGTTCCCTCCTTTATGTAAGGGTATGATGTGAGAGATTTTCCAGATATCAGGTATGGTTTCTTCATTTACAGTTCTATTAATGAGAATGGATATAGGATAGGCTATTTCAGAGGCTGCTTTTGAAGGAATTCAGATGGAAGTTGGTCTGCTGAGGGGGAGCATGGTTTGAGTTTGTGGATACATTTCAGTATAAAGGAAGTGGAGATGGGTTGTAGCCTAAAGGTTGGTAGCTTGAAGGATGCAAGGTCAGGGATGTTAGTGTTGTCACTAGAGAGATGAGAGGCCAAGGAATTAATAGTATCAATAAAGAATGAGTTGAAAGTATTGGCCGTATCAAGGGCGGAATTCTTTTCAGACCCGGAAGGGGATGGAGTGGTAGTCTGTCCAGGGTGAAGAAGTTTATTTAGGGTTGACCAGAATTTTTGAGGGTTATTATGATTTGCTTGCTGGAGATTACTATAATAACTCCTTTTATCAGAGAAGATAGCTTTTTTGGTAATGTTTCTTAGGTGCCTAAAAGTCTGTTGGTCTATTGGAGATTTGCTAGTTCGCCATTTTGTCCAAGATTTGTTTCTAAGTAACATTTTTTGTCTTGTATCTTTAGATAGCCAAGGGGCAGGTTTAGATTTAATTCGGATGGAGCGTTTTGGTGCATGATTATCTAGAATTGTTAGGAATGTGGTATTGAAGTATAGGACAGCTTCTTCAAGAGGAAGTGTCTTTAGTGGGTTCCAGTTACAGGCATTTAGTTCAGTTTTAAATTGAATAGGGTTGAAACGTTTGAGATCGCGTAGGGTCCTATAGATAGGAGTATTGTTAGAGGCATTTTTTTGTCTTATAATATAGGTTAGTTTGTGATCACTAAAGTCATCAGGTAATGTTTCAGATTGATATTTTAGTAGAGGTTTGTTAACGAGAATCCAATCAAGAATACTTTCTTTGTTGTTAGGTTTGTTTATCCTAGTAGAGGTGTGTATTGTCTGTGTAAAGCCATGGAGGTTAATATGAGAAGCTGGGTTGTTAGTGTTTAAAGAGGACCAGTCAAGGTTAAGGTCTCCAAGTATTATGGTTTCTTGTGGGTAGGTGGAGGTGGCCCAACTGAGGATATTTTCTATGGTAGTAGAGTTATTTCCAGGAGGTAGATAAATACAGATAATATAGATTGATTTTTTAGGGTTTAGTTGAAGCTTTGAGATGAGAAGTTCAGTCTTGGTAATGTCCAGGTTATCACAGGGTACTAATGTTACATTTATTTCAGTTTTGAATAATAGTGCCACTCCTCCTCCTTTTTTAGTTTTGCGGTCGAGTCTCAAGATGTTGTAACCTGGAGGAATAATTTCATTATCTGTAGTAAAGGGTTTTAACCAGGTTTCAGTTAAACAGAGAATATCAAAGGAGTGGTGTTCAAGAAGGGAGTGGAGATGGGTGATTTTGTTATTGACACTTCGTATATTAAGGTGTCCTATGAGTAGAGTATTTGCATTGAAGGTTGGTATTAGTAGGGAAGAGTTTAGTGTAACAGGTATAGCGTCAGATGTAGAAGCTAAGGGCCCTGGGTTTGGGTGAATGTCCCCATCTGCCAAGATGGAGCGGTTATATTCGAGGTAGGCTTTGTTAGAGAAGTTCAGTAAGTATTTTAGTTTCCTAAGCAAGAGATTCTGAATTTTAATATGAGACAGACTATGATATCTGGCTAGAAGGTAGCTAGGGGTAGATGTAATATTTAAATGAGTAAAGTTTAGGCTTTCGAAATCAAAGGCTGTATGTTTGGGAGAGTAGTTAAGGTGGTAACTAAGGTATGATTCATAACAGGTCAGGAAGTAGGGTAGTGTGAGAGCAAGAGAAGTACTCAGTAGAAGTGTTAGCTTTAACAGAGTAGTTTCTGTTACAGAGGTCTTAGATGAAGTTTTGTAAGCTTTGATGGACATGTTGAGGTGAGAAAGAAAGGAAAAAGCAAAGGAATTAGACTCAGATTATAGAATAAGTAAGACAGGTTAGATGGATAAGCTAAAGTAAGTATTTATCTTTGGGTGGGGAGGGAAGATAGGAGGGGTAATAGAGGAAGGTGTAGTTGGGAGGGAGGTGCAAGTACGGTAGGAGGTCTGGATAGGTGTAGATGTAGAGGGGGTGTGGTATGTGAGGTATAAGGCTAAGGGCACGTGGGGTGGGTGGGATAAGGGGGTAGGGAGGGGAGCGAAGCGGGGCAGAAACAGTTAGAGAAGAGAGTGAATCAATCAGCTTAGCAGGGAAGCTGAAACATTACTGTTTCATATGCTATGTAGTTTAAGCAGTAAGTTTAGGAGAGTTAGGTACAGAAAGATGGAAAGGAGAAGGCAATTTACAAGAATATAACAGGCTCAAGGTATGTGTAGGATGTATACAGTTTGCAGTGGGACCCTGAGAGGGGTAATTGAAAGTAAGTAAGCAGGAATATTCAAGATACAGTCATTTGGTGAATCAAAAGGTAGGAAAAAGAGAGAAAGGAGTGCAACAGCCAGGGAAGTAGTGTAGAGACAGTGAGAGAACAGAAAAGGCTAGGCAAGCAGGACGTCGCAGCTATAGTAAAGCTAGCAGACGAGGGGGGACTTCAGGTCAACCAGGGGCAGGAGGGAGTAGCAATAATAGATGAAAGAGGAACTGTTAAACTGCAGATAAGCAAGGGACAAGACAACCTTAGCTGGTGCCACGTGTGTGCTGTCCACAGGAGGACAAAAACATAAAATGAAGTAATTAGGCAAAAAATGGACGTACAGCCAGTAAAGATGAGTTTAAATAATCAATAAACCGTCACTCAAGTGGAAGTAGGGGTGCTTCCTGGGTGCCAACACAGATGGTCTGCTTTGTAGCTTCTGGGAAACCAAGAGAGATAGGTCAGCAGGGAGGGGACAACCCGATGAGGAGCACTAGGCTTAAATGCTGGAATACAAAAAAAAGAAAAGGAGGGTTAGGAAAACAAGGTAACAGATAGAACATAGGTGGTTAGCATTGAAGTGGGTAGAGAGGTACCAAAGTAAGGAGTATACAGGTAAAAGAGAAAGAAAAACAAAATATCTGCAAGTCACAGTAACAGGTACTTCAAGTTAATATACATTTCTAGCAGCAGCAGTTATAATGCAATAATACAAAATACCATTGGTATTAAGGAAGTACAAAAAATAGTTGTTCATAACAGGGTTCAAAGCAGATGGTAACTGAAAGTTCATTCACTTTACAAATAAAGGTAGTTATGTGTACATACAAGGTGTAGAGACAGTGCAATGTATTACAAATCAGTGGGAAATAAATTAGGAGTTAACGCTGACCGCCCTGCACTGGGCATAAACTACACTAGAGCAGCGTTAGTAGTATTTCTGTCTCTAAAAAGAGAAACAACCTCTTAGCGACTGTGGACAGTGGGTAAACAGGGGCAAGCACCAATAGAATAACGCTTTACTTAAACAATGCTTATATACTTTTTAGCGACTAAAAAATCACACACACAAAGTTCTGGTTTTATGGATCTCAAGTGACTTAATACAGTAGTTATAGCTTTACAAACCACTAGAGTCTAAATGCAGTGGATAAAAATCAACGACAAACCGCCACAAGTCTAAATGCGGTGGATAAAACCAACGACAAACTGCCACAAAACAGCGTTTGCAGTACTCAGGCTGTTAGGACCTCAGCGACTGCAGGAAAACACACTACAGTATAACACAGGATAAAAATCAACGATGAGCAGCCACAAAACAGCGTTTGCTGTACTCAGGTTGCCAGGACCTCAGCGACTGCAGGATAACACACTATGTACAGGTTTAACAACAAAAAAAATAGAGCAAATAAAGCATTATCTCAGTTGAAATACGCACTTACATGGAGCACACCACGCGGGCAACCAGGGAGAACCTGCAGTAGGTCAGATGTAGTTTAAAGATGGCGCCTCAGAGAGGAAGCCACTACATGTAGAGTTCAAGGGGGTAGGGGGGAGGGGAGTCAGAAGGGAAAAACCAATAGCATGAAGGGTAAGTTATGTCCTTACCATAACGTTCCATGTGGAGTGTTCATCTCGCCTTTGTTCTTACACATGGGTTCGGAGCCGATCCTCAGCTCCGAGTCGGCCGCTTGGCAAAGCTCTGCATCGAGAAGAAGCTTGAGACCAACCTGTCTCCCACAATTCCCCTCTGCCTTTACCTCAGATCTAGTTTGCAAACAACACCAGATCCCAACGGGAATGAAACACACAACATACATGCTAAGGCGTAGCTGAAAACAGCAGTAACAGCTGAGAGAAACAGAAGCGGGAGAACCAAACCAGTCACCTAAACCGGACGTTCTTCCTGACCTTGGGTGGGAGGGTGGGAATGTAAGAACAAAGGAGAGATGAACACTCCACATGGAACGTTATGGTAAGGACATAACTTCTATATGTGAGAGTGTTCAATCTCGCCGTTTGTTCTTACACATGGGTAGTGTCCCTAGCTCCATGACCCTGAGAGACTCACGGAAGAACGTTCCTGAGCACAGTGGAACCAAAGGTTGCCCTGTCCCTGGAAACCCTATCCACTTTGTAATGAGTAATGAATGTATGTGGTTTAGACCAAGTGGCGGCCGCACAAATAGTGTCCAAAGGCAGGCGGGCCGCATGAGCCAGGGATGTAGATATCGATCTAGTAGAATGTCCTTTCGGTTTGATGGATAAACTCTGCCCAGTAGCAGTATAAACAAACGTAATACAATCGGATAACCATTTGGAAAGGGTTCTCTTCATCACTGCCATGCCCTTTCCGCTGTCCGCAAAGGCTATAAAGAGTTGATCTGCCTTTCTGTGATCCTTTGTTCTATCGAAGTAAAACCTGAGTTGTCTATGAACATCCAACTTGTGTAACATATATTCTAGCTTATTGGAATGGTTCTTGAAAAATGTGGGGAGCTCAA
This sequence comes from Protopterus annectens, assembly GCF_019279795.1. Classification (NCBI taxonomy): domain Eukaryota; kingdom Metazoa; phylum Chordata; order Ceratodontiformes; family Protopteridae; genus Protopterus; species Protopterus annectens. Next base: position 1,306,619,010 of record NC_056732.1, read on the forward strand.
TGGACTGATTAATGTTATTGACTGAACAAACCTTGGGAAGAAAGGACGGATTAGTGCAAAGAGATACTCTATCAGGGTGAAAGATCAAATATGGGTGTCTAATGGAAAGAGCTTGAAGTTCTGATACTCGTCTGGCTGAAGTGATAGCTACCAGAAAGAGGGTTTTCCATGACAAAAACTTCAAAGAACAGGAAGAGGCTGGTTCAAAGGGTGGTAGCATTAGCTGTGATAACAGGAGGTTCAGATTCCATGGTGGTGTAGGAAACCTGACTGGTGTCCTGATATGGAAAGACCCTTTTAGAAAGGCCTTACAAAGCCTATGAGCCATAATAGGCGCCCCATTTTCTCCCACATGAAAGTTTGAAATAGCAGCCAATTGAACCCTCAAAGTGGCAGGAGAAGCTCCTTGGTGAAATAGTACGGATAGAAACTCCAAGACTTTGTTGAGCGGGGCTATTAAGGGATCCAAATGTTGCGTAGTTGCCCAGTATACAAAACGCTTCCACTTACTAGTGTAAATCTTTGCAGTGGAAGCTTTATGAGAAGCCACCAGAATATTTTGAACCGCAGGAGAAAGAAGATCAGACCTGGCTAAGAAGGGAAGCGGAGCAGCCAAGCTGCTAGTCTGAGAGACAGGAGCGACGGGTGAGGAACCCCTGACGAGTGGGTCAGTAGATCCGGCTCCGGGTCCAGGATCCAGGGTTCCCGTATTTGGTGTGCTTGAAGAAAGGGAAACCAAATTTGATGAGGCCAGAATGGGGCAATGAGGATTATTGCCCTCTCCAGGTTGTTGGCTTTCTGTAGAAATCTTGGAATCAGAGGTATAGGAGGGAAGGCATACAGGAGACCCGGGGGCCAATCGTGAATCAGAGCATCCCTGGGGACTTCCCCTGGAGGAGGTAATAGGGCAAAGTAGCTTCTGCATTTGGCGTTCATTGGAGACGCAAACAGATCGCAGCAAGGCTGGCCCCACTTGCGAAATATCGTGTCCGCAGTTGTTCATTTGAGGGACCACTCATGAGGTAACAGGATGGCTCTGCTCAACCTGTCCGCTATGACGTTGGATAACCCCGAGATGTGCATTGCTATCAGAAAGCGACCCGTGGACTCTGCCCATTGCCAAATTCTCATGGCCTCTCTGCATAATTGGTAAGATTTGGTTCCTCCTTGCTTGTTTATGTACCAGACTACGGACATGTTGTCCGATTGAACTGCAATGGTCCCTAGAGGTAGAAGGGGAGAAAAGTGTTGCAATGCTAGAAACACTGCCCTCATCTCCAGAACATTGATGTGCAGATTGTACTCTAGATTGGTCCATTCTCCTTGGACTGTCTGTCCCTGAAAGATGCCCCCCCACCCTATCAGGGAAGCATCTGTGGTCACCGTAGCTGTCGGAGTGGGCAGCACAAATGGTCAGCCGCCGGGGAGATTGCAACTCTGAAGCCACCAAGACAGGTGCGATTTGCAGATGTTCGTGATGTGAATTTCGTGTGTCAGAGGTAACTGTTGGAACGACCATTGTGCGAACAGCAGCCATTGAAGGACTCTCATGTGCAGTCTTCCCAAGGGTATCGCAATGAGGGAAGCTGCCATGAGACCCAAAACTTTCAGAGCCAGTTTTGCCGGGGATTTTTTGGACAACAGGAGAAGAGATATGTGATTTTGTAAAGAGGCTATTCTTTCTGGAGGAAGCCTTAGAATCATGCAACGAGTATCCAATTCTGCTCCTATGAATGAGATATGCTGTGATGGCTGTAATGCAGACTTTTCGAAATTTACTGAAATTCCGAGATGAACACAGAGTTCTAGTGTGTAATCCCTGGCCTGAATCAGTCGACGCTCAGTGGTGGCAGTAAGGAGCCAGTCGTCCAGATACGGAAACACCTGGAATCCTAGGCATCTCAAGTGAGACGCCACCACTGCCATACATTAGGTGAAGACCCTGGGGGCTGAGGTCAGACCAAAGGGCAGGGCTCGAAATTGAAAGTGACTGGCTCCCAGCCGGAAGCGCAAGTGATCCCTGGACGCTCTGGCCATTTTGATGTGGTAGTACGTGCCCTTGAGATCTATTGAGCACATCCAGTCGTCCTTCTGTAAGAATGGAAGGATCGATTGAAGCGTGACCATCCGGAACTTTTCTTTCTTGATGAAAGTATTGAGCTTGCTTAGGTCCAGAATTGGCCTCCAGTCCCCTGTCTTTTTTGGAACTAAAAAGAACCTTGAGTAAGTTCCGAATCCTCTTTGGTCCGCCGGGACTGGTTGGATGACTCTTTTTTCTAGCAGCTTTGAAATTTCTATAGCTGCAGGATCTCGCAGATGGGGCGGTACATCTGGAAGTCTTTTCTGTGGTAATGGGGGAAATAGAAATGGGATTTTGTAGCCTCTGGTAATAATGCTTTTTACCCATTTGTCTGAGGTAAGACTTTGCCAGGCCTGAGGGTAAAAAGCTAAGCGACCCCCGACTGCCTCCAGAACAGGACAGTCGGGCCTCCTTTCAGGAGTTCTGGAAAGGCTTCCCAGGGAGTGTATCCCTGTCACCTTGGTTTTGCGGACCCCCTCTGCCGCCAGGGCGACGTCTTCCACCTCTGCCCCCCCCTCTGCCTCTGGAGGGGGCATCACCCTGTGTGCCTGGGAAAGAGCCTTGGGGTTTTCGAAACCACATTTTTCCACCTCGTTGCCCTTTGGGGTACGGTCTGGATGGGGTGGAAAAACGGACTCCGACAGCAGACAGAGTCTTTCCCTCTTGCTCACACCAGGTAAGGGTCTCCTTTACTTTGGGGCCAAAGAGAGTGGCACCGTCAAATGGGGCGTTAGTAAAGGAAGACTTGAAGGCTTCCGCAAAGGAACATAAGCGCATCCAGGATTGCCTACGAAGGGCAATCGCTGAAGCCGCAGCCCTACTCGACCCTTCGGCTGCATATGAGATGAGCCTCATGGACGAGTTCACAATTGATGTAAGGGTATTGAGTTGTGCTGTAACTTTTTCCGAGACAGCAGCATCTGTGGTACCCTGGAGGGTATCTCCCAACTCTTTGATTAGATCCCTCTGTAAACGTGTGAAATGCATCAAATAGTTCAGCAATCGCATGGAAAAAGCCGCTGAACTAAAAATGCGCTTCCCATACCTGTCCATAGTCCTAGAATCTCTGTTAGGCGGATGGACAGATGAGGAAGACTCAGACATCTCCTTTTTAGTGGCAGCTGCCACCACCATAGCGTCCACTGGAACTCCTTTTGTGAGATATGCCTTGTCTTGAGGGGCCGTAATATATTTATTAGGCTTTCTAGGGACTGGCTCCACCATGTCAGGTGTCTCCCACGCCCTTCGAGCAATCAATTCCATCAACTCATCAAAGGGCGGAGTGACCCAGGAGGAAGAAGGGTGAGCACCGAATGCCTTCAGCAAGACTGACTCATCCTCAGAAGGGGGTAGGGCTTGCCAATCACCTCTCTGCTTCAGGATCTCCAGGATGTCAGAAAAGGAGACATCCTCCGAGGGTGATTTTGTGGACCCTTCTGACTCATTCAAGTCAATGTCCGATGTTAAGGATTCCTGTGGAGAATCCAAGTGTCTCCTCTTACACAATCTTTTCCTCGGAACTTCCTCGGGGGGGGCATCCGAGGAAGCCTCCGAGGAAGAGGGGGCTCCCTCTGGGAGCGGCTGAGACACCGGTGCTTGACGTTTTGAAGTAGCCGTGGGTGCAGAGGAGGATAACGGGCCTTTATGGGAAGGAGAAGCTGTCTCTGCTGAAGTGGTTGTCTGAGTCGACAACACCTTCCTCATGAGGTCAAAGGCCCCCGGGTCTCGAGTCGAAGAATCCCTCGGTTCCGAAGAAAGCGGAGGGATCCCCGAGACGGGGACCGCGGGCATCGACCCCAAGGACGGAGCCGAGTCGATCCGAGCCGAGGCACCGAGAGGGAGAGTCGGAATCGAAACATCGGTCCGACTCTCGGTCCCCGAACCAAGGATAGATCGTCGGCTCCACGATTCCGGTAATGGATCCGTCGGAGTCGAGGTGAACGGTGCCGACCGAGAAAAAGACGGCTCCGGCACCGAAGCTCCACAATCATCAGATCAGCCTCTCCCAGCAACGAAGGCTGAATAGGCCTTGGAGGAGGAACAGATGGAGATAAGGGAAGGCCTTCGAGTCTCGACACCAACTGGGAAGAGACTGAGATAAGTTTGGATAAGGCCGTATACGCCATTAACTTCTGCACCACATGGTCTACATCGGAGTCAGAGAGGGGTCTAGAAGAACGCGTCGAAGGAATCGAAGACGGAGCCGACCTCAAAAGCACAGGGGGTGGAAGCTCCGTCACCGGTTCCAAGACTCAAGGCTCGGTGACAGACAGAAGTTCGACACTCGGCCCCGAGGTCTGTGGAACCGGTGCACGAACTTTAAATGAAGAGCTCGGAGCCGATGACATGGGCTCCGACGTCTTCGATTCCTTCGAGGATTTAGATGTCTGGTCCGATTTATCAAGAGCCTCTTGAAATGCAGGCTTCAAAAGGCCTCTGTCCATGAGCTTCCTGCGCCTATCTGTCATGACCCTTCCACTGAAAGAATGACAAATGGAGCAGTCTTCTTGCAGATGGAGAGAGCCAAGACAGTAGACGCAGGAGCTATGGTTGTCTGTAAGATACATTTTCTGACCACACTGGCACCGTTTGAAGCCTGACTTCGCTTTCTCAGACATATCAATATAACAACAGTCAAATCCAGTAAGTTATAAAGTCTACACAGTCTTAACAGACAGTAACAGCCAACAATAATGTCAATAGCCAAGTAAAGTTAGTCAAATCCAGTAATTTGTCAAATCCAGGAAAAATAGAAGTTAGTGGGTGGGGTAGGCCCCGAGGGAACTAACTAACTATATATATATAAGAATATATATACGTATAGGAATAGAAACCCTCGACTCACTACAGACACACACACACTATAGCCTTAAGGTGAAACTAGACAAAAATATCTAATAATCTTAGACAAAAAATGCAATCTTATCTGCCAGGTGGTCTGAGCTCATCAAATTTGATGCGAACGTTGCAGCGGCAAACTAGATCTGAGGTAAAGGCAGAGGGGAATTGTGGGAGACAGGTTGGTCTCGAGCTTCTTCTCGATGCAGAGCTTTGCCAAGCGGCCGACTCGGAGCCGAGGATCGGCTCCGAACCCATGTGTAAGAACAAACGGCGAGACTGAACACTCTCACATCTATAGATTCATTTAAGGACCTGAGAATATGGGCAGATCCAGCTTTGGGTTTTTCTAATCATATCAGCCAATTGATTAATGAAAGTTATAGAACTATTGGTTGTATAAAAAAGATTTATTTATAAAGTCTAGGAAATCAGAAATGGTGACGTCATTGTTTGCTAGTTACATTAGACCCAAACTGAGTACTGAATAACAAAATTGAAACCTTATAAGAAAACAAGGATGAGTAAACTGGAGAGAGTACAGTGGAAATATGCCAAGAGCATCCATGGATATGAACATTTTAGTTATTATGAATAAGACTATCAGTGACATATTAAAAAAGTTACAAAAGAGCTTTGGTGGATGAAAAGAGTTTAAGGTGGGGGAGGGGAAAGAGAAAGTTGTATGGGAACACTTAAAAGTGAAATTGTGAAACTTGATTTAGGGCTAAGCTGTCTATCTAATGGGAAGAATTTGGTGATGTATACTTCCTGTTTAGCAGCTCAGTAGTCCGATGAACCTTTGCAGTGTTCTTTGTATATTACTGCTTGGTACATTGAATAATGCCATACTTTTTTTTAAAAATATACCTATGAACAAAATAGTCCTATCCAACACCATTATTAAGTTTCCTCCTTATCAAGTCAAACAAAACTAATATCATAGGTTCATAGGTTCATACTAGGCTATCTGCCCTAGGGCATTTATAAGCCTAGCCAGAGTGTGTATGGCTTTCGCCACCCATTTTAAATTAATTTTGCTATGCCCTTTTTCGAGGTTAGTATACTGTGCCTCTGTCTAACAGTGACACAGAAGTGATACCCGGGGTAAACCTACGATCTCCCATCCACTCATCAAGATTCCTCTTGAAGAGAGTCAATGAGGGACTCTGCCTAACCTGGACTGGGATTTTATTCCAGAGTGAAGGGAGCCTCTGGGTTATGAATCTGTCCCTCCAGCATGTCCTATTTATTTCAGTGCTGAGGTTCAAGTCCCTCGAGCACGTGGCTCGATGAGATTTGGATTTTCTGAGGTGCAGCATGTCCATTAATTCCGGGTTGGACATGGCTTTATACGTCAGGCACAGATCGCCTCTGAGCAGGCGGTATGCCACTGAGTAGAGCTGGAGTTTCTTTAACCGGGCAGCATACGGCATCTGTTTGAGCCCTTGATCCTCTTGGTGAGGTACTTTTGGGGTCTTTCCAGTTGCTGCAGGTGTCTGGTAAGGTACATCCCAAAAGGGGCATTGTACTCAATTATGGGCCTGATGAGGGATGAGTAAAGAGGCACGATGACCTCCCTGATCTAGATGTGAATCCCTTCATGATTAGGTGGGCTATATAAAATGTTTTTCTAACCACTTTGGCCACGTGGTTGTCAAATGAGAGATTGCTATCAACTTGGGTCCCCAGGTCCCTAATTACTTCTTCTGTACTTAATGGATTACTACCTATGTGGTAATTTGTGGGCACTTTGTTTTTGCCAAAGGGGATGACTATACACTTTTTGGCGTTTAGCTTGAGGCCATGGCTCTGGCACCAGTTGTCTGTTTCTATGAGGCCCTTTTGGAGGATGCTTGTGTCGGCTGGAGAGTCTATTATGGTGCCCAGTTTGCAGTCATCTGCAAACTTGGTCAGCCACAGTCCTTCCATGTTGGCCAGTACCTCCGAGAAATATATACCGAACAAGAGAGGTCCCAGGACTGAGCCTTGTGGGACGCCACTTGTAACTGGTTTGCAGTCTGACATGGCTCCAGCTATTCTAACCATGTGGGTTCTGTCCTTGAGCCAGTTTGCAACCTATCTAGTGACATAGGGGTTTATATTTAAGCTGGTGAGCTTATCTATAATGCCCGAGTGGGGTATTGTATCGAAGGCTTTTGCTAGGTCCAGGTAGGCTGTGTGGACTACCTTCCCCTTGTCAATGGCCTTGGTAACTGTTTCAAAGAAATCAACCAGGTTTAAGATGCAGGATCTGCCCTTAACAAAGCCAAACTGGGTAGGATCCAGTGTCTGTAGGTCCCCAATATCTTTATTTATAAGGTCCATGATGATCCTTTCCGTAGCTTTGCAGACCAAGCTAGTGAGACTTATGGGGCGATAGTTTCCAGGATCCGTTGAGGCACCACCTTTGTGGAGAGGGACCACTGTTGCTGTACGCCACTCTTTGGGTACATATCCTGTAGTAAGGCTGAGATTGAACAGTAGTTTTAGGTTTGGGTTTAGCCCTTCTTGGAGTTCATGTAGGACGCAGCCTGGGACACTGTCTGGTCCCATTGATGCTGTGTTTCTTGCTTTGGAGAGGGCAGCTCTTACCTGAGCATATGAGATGTCAGGGGGGCAGCACTCTGCTGGGATAGATATTAGCCCTTTTGGTGGGGAGGGGTGGGGGGGACTTTGTGCTGAACCTGTCAGCTAGGATGTTGGCAATGTCTGTGGGTTCGGTGTATTTTTTGTCATTTTGGACTAATTCTGAGCATATCTGGAAATTCCCACCCGGGTTCCTAACATAACTAAAGGAAGCCTTGTGATTATCCTTAGTGTCCTGTGCAATTTTTCTCTCAAAGCTGGTCTTAGATGATTTTATGAGTGCCCGTAGTTTTTTGCTAATACTGATCAGAGATGCCTTCCCTTTTTAGGATTTTGCTCTATCATGTAGTAGCTTCCTCCTTCTATTGTATAGTTTGTTTATGGCTGGGGTCCACCAGACAGGACGTCTGCCTTTGGAGGATTGGGTCTTGGTTTTATTTGGGATTGCATGATCCATGCATTCCTGAAGGTGTTCATAGAATGCATTTATAAAGGATTTTGTGGTCTGGGCTGTATTATCCATAGGCCTTTGAAGGATTCCACCTCGGTTTTGAGGAGTGTGAAATTTGCTTTAGAGAAGTTTTTCACTGTGGTTTTCTGGGCATGGGGTGGGGTCGGGATGTGAATATCCAGTGAGATTAGTTTATGGTCTGATCTTACCAGTGAGGGATACACTTCTGGTCTGGAGCATAGAGTCCCCATGTTGGTGATGATCAGGTCCAGTATGTTTTCCCCTCTTGTGGGAGTTTTAACAAGTTGTTCCATAGCATTTGAGTTTATAAATTCTAGGAACCTTTGGGCTAGGGTGTTGGAGCTAGAGTAATGCTCCCAGTCTATGGTTGGGTAGTTGAAGTCGCCCAATATAATGGTGTTTGGAGAGACCTTCATATTTTCCAGTGTTCTCAGGAAGGCCGAGTGGGGTTCCTGGGTTTGGGAGGGTGGTCTGTAGCAGGCTATAAACTGGAAGGCAGTTTTACCCACTGTTAGTTGCACATGGATAGTCTCTGATGCTTCGTGCTGTGCCACTAACCTGGAGGTGTGGGTATCTTTGATGAATATTGATACTCCCCCTCCTTTTGTGGTTCGGTCCAGGTTTTGGGGCCGAAAAGCATGGTATGAGGTATAACCTGGTAGTGCTGGGGTGCTCTCGAGAGCCCTGAACCAGGTTTCTGTTACTGCACAGATATCGATGTTCTCCATGCTAAGGAGAGTTTCGAGTGCGTGCATCTTGAGGTTTAGACTTCTGGCGTTGAGTAGCATTACTCTTAGTTTCTTATCCCTTGTGATACCTATGGAGGTGGGTTTGTCTTTTGAGCCTTGCCTAAAAAAAGCACTATGGGGGTAGCAAGAGCCTTTGCCAATATCCGAAAGCCCAGGGGTGACAGGTGCAAGCCTTCCCTAGCGAAGCATCGTGGCTTGTCGAGCATGTCATCCCAGGCTGACAGGCATTGGATCCCCTTTGAATGACACCAATACTTAAGCCAATTGTTGAAATTGATAATCTTGTCTTCATACTGTGGCATCATTCTTGGTGAGGGTAAGATGCTACTCAAGGTCAGGGTCATACCGGCCTGGGCTACATGCTCAGAGAGCTCCTCTATGTCTCTTTTCATGAAGTCCAGGGAGGTACGTCTCAGGTCATTCACACCAGCATGGACAATGACTGAGTCATATTTGTACTTGCCTTGGAGTGACCTGTGTGCTTGTGTTATGTGGCGGATCCTAGCGCCCGACAGGCAGCTCACCGTGACCTTCTCCTTGTTCAGCCTGGTGAGTGGGACGTCAGTGTGCCTGATGATAGAGTCACCTATTACAAGTGTATCAGGTGTGTTGTTTAGCCTTAAGGGCTGTGACTGTTCGGCACACTGGCTTTGTGAGCTATGTGTTGCATGTGTTTTGTTTTGGGGTAGCGGTTGCTTGGGTGTCTGCTTTGGAGGTCTCTGCTGCTTAGGCAGATTTTTATTTAGAGCCTCCAAGTATGTTTTTGTGTGTTTATGTGTTTGGTTTGCTGTCGTGGTAGGTCTATGTGAGACTGGAATTTTAGTGAGTGTGGTTTCCTTCTCCTCCTGACTGGTTACGCCAGTACTGAGTTGAGGGAGCTTAGCCTCCAGTTTGGCTATATGGTTGCATCTCTCACATGTGTTGGAATTTGTTGGGAGGAGGAGAGGGTTGTCTGTGTACATGAGGCAGTTGTAACATTGCCTCAAGATTCCCAGATTCACCAGCTGGACTGGAGAGGAGATTGACAACTGACCTTTGGACATGCTAGAATAGTATTGGGAATTTCTTTATAATTGAAAAAAATGGCCAATGGGGAGCAAGGTACTCCAGGGGGAGTTTGTGAGGGTGTAGTGCTTTTAATTTTTTAGTGCTGACTTATATAATTGCTTTAGTGAGCAAGTGCCAGGTAACTTAAATGCAAAAATGACAAATAGTAACTTTCTTACATAAACATTTTCACACTATCTACTATAATAATCTTCTGTTTACAGCTCAAAAGCAAATTTTAACAGTTTAGTTAAAATATGTACGTCTCATTTGTTGTCTGTGAACTAAAATTAAAATAAGACTACACATACACTGTAGAATAATGCTAAATGTTTTGTAGAAGCAGGTGAGCTTAACACGCTTTATATATTATATAGTGTATACAGTATGGTAATTACCTGTTAAATTGTAGATACCTGAATGCTATACTGTGTATTTTTCACTATTAGCTTATGCTAAATACCTGTGCAAATCCATGTAATATGGATTTTTTCTCCCTTGGTCTCTGCTGACAAGGGGCATTGCACAGTCAGAGATTTTTACTAATCAAAAGAAAATCAATCCATGGATCAATCAATAAAATAAAATAAGTAATTTAGGAGACAAGGTTTGGATATTGTCCATGTTTTCTTAACAAGGGTATAAAAATGATTATTTCAAATGGCTTTCTCAGCAATGATGGAGAAATACTAATCTTAATTATGAACATTGAAAGGAGATGACACATGAAGAAAACACTTTAAGGAACTCCTGACCTACTGGTCATACCCTCTTTTTGACCACAGTGCCAGAAGTAACTGTGAGGACTAGGTACATTTTGGTATATGAGGATATTGTGTTGATTAAACAGTTCCACTACAGTAAGGTTGTGTGTGTGAACTGGGTGTACACAGAAAATCTGAAGTGGCTGAATATTGTTGGGGTGTTGTGGTTAATGAAACATTGAAATGTTGCAAGGAAGATAAGGGAAAGTACCTCAGATCTGGCAAACTACAGTGGCAAAAGGAGAAATAGAAGGTGTGTTCTAGTTTTCAAGAATCAAGCTTTAAACCTTCTCTGAGGAAGCTTATGCCAGTCTGCTAAAAAGTAGACTCTATCTAATAGTCAAATGTAAGGTAAAAGAGAAGAACTATGGAGTCTATCCTCTCTATAGAACATTGGTTCAACTCTTAATTCTTGTATGAATTACAGAGAAGCCTTAAGCATTTGCCAGCACTGTTCATGTGTGTTTTGTGTTCATGGAGAATGCATAAGACTACATCCTCTTGAATATTTTGTGAGAAGTACTAGATTAGTATTAGGTCCAAAGACCATGGTTTCATGTCATTCAGTCCCTAAAATTTGAAAACTGAGTTATGGCCAAATTGTTTTGTATTAAGTCGGACACATTGAAGGTGGGTGTATGATTCTACCAATAATGTGCCTTGTTTCACATCCAGTTTATGATAAAATTGAGGATGTGGGTCCCCCCCAATCAACATGTGACAAAAGCTACCTTATATAACTAGGGATCTGGAATCTCTGAGGGTTTATATGTACTGCAATGCATTTATACCTTTTTTAATTAGTACTTATGTGTTCTTTTTCGCTTCTTTTTTTTTTTTTTTTGCTTTTCTGTTAACCAGATGAACTCTGTATGCCTCAACCTTCAGTGCAAAGCTATTTTACGTTTGACTTTGGTGCATTCACACAACCACTAAACCCAGTATTTATAGCCAGCTTGTTGACTGTGTATATTTCAGATGTCAGAATATGGTAAAACAATGGCCACTGTAATGCATTTCAACAACATTTCACACAAACAGTAGCCACAGTACAGTATTACAACTTGCTTCACATAAATACGTATTAGTCCCTCAAAGCCAGAAGAATGATTGCTTAACTTAGACAAATAATGTCAGGATCAGTCATTTTAAATAACAGATAGGTTCATATGTACTGTATATGCCAAGATAACAACCACAATGGCCTTTATGAGACTGGATCTATATTACCTTATTGAAATCTTATAAGAGCAAATGCTCTTTGATCGACCCCTAAATAATGAATGCACTAAATAGTGCAGACACAGAACAGCATTTCTCTTCTCAAGGACAAAAAACGCTGTTACGCAAAACAAAACAAAACAAAACAACTGGGGGGCTTCACACCCACACCCCCAAATGTGGGGGGCTGTGCCTCCCACACCTCCCGTACTTAAATATACCAACTGCGAGATCACACCATAGTGGAGGAAATGTCAAACTCCCGAAAACAGCCCAGCATTTTTTTTCCCTGGGAAATAAATCGCTGTCCCATGTCTTCACTATTTAGTGCGTTTGACATTTATGGGTCAATCAAACAGCATTCACTTGCTTTAGCCTTCAATAAGGTAATATAGACCCTATGAGCCCAGCTATGCAACCCATCCCAATTGTTCCCTATGTATCATGGGCATTTATTAGGAGGTATGTTAGTCAGGAAGTTTCTAAAGGTTATGTGAGGGGTGTGTTATTTTGGGCATTTCTGTCTGCCTCTATCAGAGAGAGGGGTGCCAGACCCATGGTGAATTTCTGATTTTGCATCCATTGGTCACTGTTATACTTAAATAGGGTTAGCAATGGACCCTGTTCCAGAGCATGAGGATCACCTGAGGCACATATCTGTTCTGCCAAAATGTCTTAGTTATGTCACAAGCAAACTTTACACCCTTATATCTAGTGATTCTGATGCTGTTCCTTTTGTGAATGCACAAAATATCAATCAGAGCTAGATCCAATGATGGTTTGTATGCCAGACATATATCACCTTTAAGCAAACTGTAGGTGACTGAGTATAGAGATACAGCTTTAATGCAATCCATATAGGACAATTTATTTATGCTCCAGATTCTCCTGGTAATGAATCTTTGTAGGCATTCCAACTTTTGCATATGTCTGGTCAGGTAGATGTCAAAGGGGGCATTATACTCTATGATGGGTCTGATAAGGACCACATTGCCATGCCCTTACATATACATTAGGTGACACTGAATGATTTTCTTACTACCTTGGCCAAATGTTGACCAGAAGCCAGATTAATGTCTACATATGTTCACAGATCCCTGACTTATTGAGTCATCTCTTAGGAGTGTCTTGTTGATTGAATAATTAGCCTGGCTGGCAGTTTTCCCAAAAGGCACTATAATGCATTTCTTGGCACTGAGTTTTAATCTGGATCTTTGGCATAAATCATTTGTTTGTGTTAGAACCTCTTGTAAGATGCTTATGTCATGGGGAAGGATTCTATTAGAGCTCCCAGTTTGCAATCATCTATGGAGCTGGTCAGCCAAAAGCCCTTGAAAATAGCCTTTACCATAGCAAAATAGATAACAAATAGGAGTGATCACAGCATGAAGTTCTATGGCACCCTTCTGGTGATCTGTCTCTTAACAGATTCCTGACTTCCTGGTTCCTGTCTGTGAGCCAGTTGGCAATCCAACAAGCTATGTAGGGGGTTATGCCCAGTTTGGTGAGTTTTCCAAATATACCTCAGTGGGGTATTGTATTGAGCACCTCAGCCAGGTCCAGGTAGACAGCATGCATTACTTTCACCTAATCCATTGCCTTTGGTGAACTTCTCAATGAAGTCCTCCAGGTTTAATAGGCATAATATCCCTTCACAAAGCCAAACTGGATTGAGTCCAGTACCTGAAAGTTACCTATTTGTTGATCATTTACATGATAATTTGTTCCATGGCTTTGAATATTAGACTAGTCAGACTAAAAGGTCTATAGCTTCTGGGGTCAGTTGATGGTCCACCCTTGTGAAGTGGGATAGCCATTGCAAGTCTCCATTCTCATGGCACAAAGCCTGTTTTGAGGCTATAGTTGAAAAGTGACTCAAGTAGTCTGGATAGGTCATGTTTCAAGCCATTTAGGAGGCATCCTAAGACAATTTTTTGGACCCACTGAAGCCATAGTTTTGGCATGAGGGAGTGCCACCATTCCCTACTCCCTGCTAATATTGGAGGGGGTGAATATCTTCCATATCCAACATTTGTGCCTACTTTGTTGACTGTATACATCTCAGATGTCTAACAGTAATAAAAAATTGCCCCAATAATTTATTTTAACTCTGTTTCATACAAACACACTGTAGCCAGAAACAGTACTTTATCCCCACTTACTCTGCACAAATACACATTATTCCTGCAAAGCCAAAATGAAGATTGCGTAACTTAAGCAACTTTACAGCAGCCCAGTGTCAGTCACTTTCCTCCATAGACTTTCTCTATGCCAAGCAGTTAAACTGACTTTGTGTACACCTCTTATGTCTGACTGTAATAAAATAAATAAAAAAGGATATAATGGCTACAATAATTTATTTCAACTCTGTTTCACACCTGCATTAAGAAAACTACAGCATAAATTATTCATACTTGGGTCACAAATTCAGAACTAGTCCTGCAAAGTCCATTTCCCATAATATTTGGTTGCCTGCCAGGGTGAAAACCTTACCGCTAAAAACAATTCCATTCTGCTTGACCTGCATACTGATCACAGCATTCGTCTGCAGACACTAATGGCCTCACTGGCTACAGACTTCTTCCCCTGTTTATATTTTCCTCCTTTGCTTAAAGTTTGCAGGCTTTTTGCTTAGTCCCACCCATAGCAAACTAGACAATCTATCACAGAGTCTTTGAGGCTCTGTGATGCTTTGTCTACTGTGGGTGGCACTGAGCAGAAAGCTTGTACGCTAATTAATATCCAGTGCTTTCCTTATAGACTATCACATCTTTGGTTGCTTTGAACAGGGATGCAGTTGGAGGAGCATTTTTTATAAGTGATACAAAGAAGTGGGGATAGGACCCCTGGTTGAGTGAAGCCCTAGGCATCTGATGCTTACTGTGCTTATAACTAAGGCTGATCATTATGTCAGAGATGCAGGAGGTGAAAGTTAGGTTCCTTACTTCACAGCAGGCTTGTGTTTTGTCTTGGTATTATCTGAGCAGTCTGTGTACATCCAGAGTGTGAAGAATCTTTTCTTCTTTGTTCTCAATTTCAGGGTAGAAAACAAGGAGATTAATAGTCTGGCTCAATGTAAACTCTAAGATCATTTTAGGTATAAAAGAAGGGTTAGTCCCTGTGAAAAATTAAAATGAAGTAGGCTTGACTCACCATAAGTGCCTATAACTTGGATATTCTCCTAGTAGAGGTCAGTGCAATTAGTGAAACGGTCTTCCATGTTAAAATCACAATATAGCCTGATGAGCTGGTTCAAATGGAAAAAGAATGAGCTTTTCAATAACACAGCTAAGATCTCAAGAAAGGGTTGTCTGCATTCTAAATGGACAGATATGCAACACATCATCATCATCAACCCCCTTTTTCCATTTTCTACATGGGATCTGGATATCATGTTAACTGTCACCATCTCTCTTGATTCAATGCCACATTCCTGCCATCTTCAATTCTCAAGCCTGACTCTCACAGATCGTTTCTCACACAATGCTTCCACCTCTTTGCTGGACACCCTCCTGTCCTCATGCCTTTTCCCTGTCTGTCCCAATCTTCTTCACCAGAATGTCTTCTGCTTTTCTGCACATGTGCCCAAATTACTATAATCTGCTTTCTTTGATCTTTTCTGCAATTGGAGATACTTTGGCTTCTGCTTTTATGTCCTCTTTCTTTGTCCCACAGTGTGCACCCTACCACCCATCTCAGGCACTTAATTTCCATCACGTCTAGTTTCCTCATCTGCTCTGCCTTTACTGCCCAAGTTTCTATACCATACATTAGAACTAGTTGGACCAGTGTTTTGTACACCTTCCTTTTCACCTTCATTGGCATTTTACTGTCATGCCCTACACTTGACATTCTATGACAGTTGGATGCAGTCCCTCTGATTCCAGCTTTGATGTCTTCATTCACACTTCCCTTCTCCTCAACCACCCTTCCCAGATACTTGAAGCTGTTAACCTGTTCCACTGTCTTCCTTTCTATCTCAATTCTCAGCTTCTTCTGATTTTCCCAATTTGCTGCCATTACCACACTGACTTATCAGTAATTAGTTTCATCCCATGTGCCATCAGTTTTGCATTCCATTCCCCTATCTTTTGCTGAAGCTCTTGATTGGTCTTTCTGTAATGCCACATTGTCTGCATACATAAACTTTGTTGATCTGCCCCCACTGACCTGTTTGGTAATGTAATGCATCACCAGTATGAACAGCAATGGTCTCAGAGCTGAACCCTGATGCACACCCCTACTTCAAATGGGAAACCCTCTGTGAGACTGAACAGTGCTCGTACTTGAATTATTGGGTCCTTGTACATAGCCTGCACTAATTCAAGTAATGCTTTTGGACTTTGAACCAGATTTCTTGGGACCTTGTTATATGTTTTCTCAAAGTCTTGGAGTGCCCAGTTAGACACTTTTCTTTATCTCTAGCTTCTTCTCAACTATCTGTCTCACTGCAAACACTGGATCAGTTGTGCTGCATCTTTATCTGAATCCAAACTGCTCATCTCCCATCTTACTTTCTATTACTCTATGCAGCTGCTTATCAATCACCTGCTCCAGAACTTTCATGCAATGTGGCAGGAGTTTGATACCTCTGTACTCTCCACAGTTGTGGATGTCCCCTTTGTTCTTGTCCACTGGCATGAGTATTCCTATTCTCCAGTCATCTGGGATATTTCTTTCTTTCCACACTACTATGAGTACCATCAGGAGCCATTTCTTTCCTATCTCACCTAGCAACTTTATCATATCTGCTGTGACCTCATCTGAGCCTGCTGCTTTCCACGACCTAATTTTCCTTAGTGTTGTTCTTAATTTTTCTATGATGGGTGCCACTTTGTCTCTCATTGTAGGCTGTGCCTGGGCAGTACAGCTTATGTGGGGTTTTCTTCATTCAGAAGCTGCTGGAAGTACTCCTTCCATCTGCCACTGATGTTCTGTGGACTGGTGGGTAGGCTGTTGCTGGCATTCCTTATGAAGGGTATCTGACTGTCTTCTTTATCCTTCTGTCTTTGCCTTGCAAACTGATATAACTTCTTTGTTCCACCTACTG
Organism: Protopterus annectens; assembly: GCF_019279795.1. NCBI lineage: Eukaryota > Metazoa > Chordata > Ceratodontiformes > Protopteridae > Protopterus > Protopterus annectens. The sequence continues at coordinate 1,306,635,820 of NC_056732.1, forward strand.
GATCACTTTCCAGAAGCTAGTAGGGTGCCTCTGATGCCCTGTTCTTTGCTATTTCAAATCCTTTGTTAGCCAACCAGTATTCATTCCTATCCTGGTCTGTCTTTTCTATCTTCCACTTTTCCTTCTTTCTTTCAATGACTTTCTGGACTTCTGCATTTCACTACCACCTTTCCTTAAGTACCTTATTTCCATAACTGGCTTGGCCACATATCTGCTGTGTAGTCCTCACACATGCTGTTTTGAGGCATGCCATTCTTCTTCAGCTCTACCTATTTCCTCCTCTTCTTGGTGAGCTAGAGCCCTGAGTAATTCCCTCAACTGTTGTGCTTTCTCTCCAGTCAAATTCCAGGTCTTCAGCCTAGTCTGTGTTGACCTTATAGCCTTCTCTGACCACTGCTTGTAGCTGATTTTGGCAGCCACTGGTTTATGCTGTGGGCTGACTGCTTGTTTTAGTGATTAAGAATGTGCAATAATACACACACATCCACACACCCACACACGCGTGCACACACACACACACACACACACACACACACACACACACACACACACACACACACACACACACACCCACACACATTCAGGCACTCAGACATTTCCATACATTCACCCACATTTATTCTTCCACAAACAATCCTCCTACATTATTCACTCTCACAGAAACACTCATCCACAAACCAAGATATAAACACACTCATCCAGACTCTCGATTCCCTACCTAACCCTTCCTAGTGTGCCCACCCTGGCAGACACAAACACACAACGACAGATAGCACTTCCATGCAGCGTCATTCAGGCCTCTGCAGATAATGCATACACATGTCCACATAAATACACACACTAACACTCCCTGCCCCCCAGATTTTTTTATGAACTTACCTGCATCACAACTGATCCCATAGCAGTGTATTTTGACAGTTTCAAATGTATATAATTATTGAGTGACATCAGTCTTGAGATCATCCTAGTGATATGGCAGAAAACCACAAATTGTATAAGGAACAGACCATAAGATATAAGGCAAAAATCTGGACATTCTGTGAAATCTGAACAGTTAAGAGGTATGATAGCTATGTATATAGTCCAAACACAGTACAGCACAGTGTATACAATGCAGAGTATTGTGAATCCCATTCCTGGCATTCCATACCAAACATGTGTAAATGATCTGTAAGAGTACATGACTGCCATGTAAAATACACACTCGGGAAGTGTGTGTATTGAACTGGGGACACACAAATGAACTGTAGGAATGAACACAGGGAAAGACGACAGGTGAAACAATCTAATGTACAGCAGATGAGGGCATGTTAATGGAAGACAGCTGTAGCAGCAACACCAATCACATATCAATATGGTAGAGTAGGGAACTGCACAGTGAAAATGTGCATTACGTGACTGTCCCACAAGGTGACATTACAATGGGCTAGATGTCTGTGTGAGATAAAAATTCTTACATGTGCAATGCAGAGGACATCTATGAGGGATGTTATATACAATTGGGGTAGGGTACATATTGTGAATCTGTGTAATTTGCCTGAATATGAGAAAAATCTCAGTAGAGGTCTCCAGCAAGTGCAACATAGGTAAAGGCTCATGGACAACATTAAATGAAGCATGCACAGTCATAGACAATATCAGAATAATACCACCAGTAATCCCATGTCTCTGATATAACATATGTGATTTAGAGTGATCAGAGATGATTCTGCACAAAAACACTTGTACAATTATTATGACATGTCCGCACTCTCTGAGGGTAATCACACACACTGTCCTGACATTGTAACATCTTCTAGAGGTGTTATGAGGAACACTGCTATAACTGTATACAATATTATGATCAATACAGGCTAGCTGACTGGTGTCCATGGTGCATATATATATATATATATATATATATATATATATATATATATATATATATATATATATATATATGTAGCGCGCAGGTCACACTGTCATGAATGTTGCCCATGCCATTAATGTTTTCAAACAGCTATGTATGTACTGTGTTCATCACCAGAACAGATATCACACATGCATCTGGTGGACAACTTGATGGGGGCTCCGCATCATCAGACAGTAATGTTTATGGCACAAAAAGAATACCTAGGTATGGTCAATAAGATGTGTGACTCCTGAATGCGGCAAAGCTGGTACACTTCAGTTACACACCACTGGAAGATATGTAGTGAGGTACATGAAGAAGGGTGCATTACATTCAGTTATTGATGTGATAAAGGCACTGAACTATGGAGGTATTATGGCCTGTGATGTGGATGTCCTTCACATACTCAGTAGTTATGTTACATATAAGGAAGTAGTCAGCACTGTGGCCACATGCTGGTGGACGTTGCACTTACCATCTACCCCAGGACACAGGTCGCATACCTATTGGTCTGATTATTTTGTGTGATGCTCAGAATATACTTGGGTTGTATGGTTATTTTCCTGATGTAACACTTACCCCCATGTTTTTGTGTCATTGCAGGTGTTGTCATGGCTGTGACAACAGTCTTTGGTGTGTGTGTGTTGATACTGTTTGTATTATACTAATATCACAGTTGGAGGCAATGACTGCTCACAATCTGTAGTCCTTTAGACAGCTGTTTTGACACAGGATGTATATGTTATTTGTGATGTCTGTCACTTAAATAATGGACATGAAAGGGCCTAGCAGGCAGCCCTGATGTACAGACCTGATCACTGGACCTGAGATATAGATCACTTCACACATTCCAACATACTTGGATGCCACGTATGTGATACAGTGGTCTCCCCACTTGGTGATATAGGTATTTATGGCCACACGACGGTGTTGAGTGAATACCTCAGTGTGGATTTATGTCAAATGTCTTGGGCTTCACAAGTTCAAAAGGATGATAGTGTTATCATCATGCATACCCTCGATGACCTCTTTGAGGACATCTAACAGATGTAACAGATATGATGTAGCATTAACAATTCACATAAGTCTGTTGCATACAGTTGGGATATTACTAGTTTCCATTTAGAAAAGGTCCATGATGACATGTTGGTCTATCTCACAGATGAAGAGAGTCAGGATGTCTCTATACATGCAGGCATCAGATGCTGTCACCTCCCAACTCATATGGATGCATGTTGATATACACTTTTCTACAGGAACATAGTCTGTATAGAAGGTCTGTTGAAGTATGTATTCAGCCTTGTCAGGAAGGTGTATGCGATGAGTCACGCGACAGGTGATCTGTGATGTTCATAGCCAATTTATTCTGTGTGATAGGCTTGGACGAAGGTAAGACAGTGCATACTGGCTATCCTGATCTGGCCTAGGGTTTACCACAATCCTCATGCAGGTATCATTGAGAAACTCTCCCAGCTGGGGATTAACCCTTCCGTCACTAGATGGGTAACCAATTGACTCACTGACAGAACACATACTGTGAAAGTTGGTGAATCAACCTGTAGGAGTACAGCTGTCACCAATGGCGTACCCAAGGGATCTGTGCTTGGCCCTTTAGCGTTTGGTATCTATTTCTCGATAGTTCAGGCTAAAGTATACGGCCTTTGGCTTACCATGTTTGCTGTTTCTTGCATACTGGATGCAATCATTGAGCCCACCTTTGATTTATTTATTTATTTGACATTTGTTAACCGGGTATGTCTGACTGAGCTAAAGCCAATTTTCAGTGGAGGCCCGGGAAGAAAAGCTCCACACAAAAAAATTATAAAACAATTACAAGGCGGAGAAAAAGTGCAAACAATAAAGTTATAACAATGAAAAGTAATAAATACAGTCAATACTTAGGTTCTAAGATTATAGAAAACCTACAATATATGCCTTAGTTCCAAATGCAGTGAAGTAGTACAAGCAGAACCTGAAGAGATGAGTAGGCAATGAAGTAAGAGATATGGAAGGTCAGTTGAGGTGGGGTAGTCAATAGTATAGTGCAGCCAGAAGGAAAAGATACAGGTGTTCTAATAGGTAAAGTACTAATAAGCATTAAGGGGGAGGGGGGAGAAAAATGGGGTGGGATGATGTAAAGTTAAAGAGTAATAGAGTAGGGACATTTCATATGGTCATGACCATATGTCCAATTTTTCGGGATGTTGAACTTCAGAAAACAACAAAAATCTATGTTTTTGCAGGGGCAAGCCCCCAAGTCGCCCCCCCCCACATGCCCTGCATATATACCAACTTCAAGAATGTACTATAGTGGGAAAAAGAGTCAATTCCCTGATCCCCACTGTACCACGATCTCCATTCAAAAGTTTCAACTTTACGAAAAGTCGATCATATGATCTTGACCATATGAGGTTCAACTTTCTAAAGAGTCGAGTTTCTGAATGGGACCTCTATACATACATAATATACATATATACTTGTGAGACAGCTGCCCATTTTCTAGTTTCTTGGGAGGAGTAGAGGAAAGATAGCAAAGGGAAGGTATTGCTGGAAAAAGAGTATAGAGATGGCAGTGGTAGCACACAAACAGGCACAAACGACATACAAAGACCAACAAAGAGGTGTTAGAAAGGACTAGAGAGGGATGGCAACTGCTGAAGTCATAGACTATACCTTTAACCAGATGATGCAGTGAAGCACAAGAGAACACCATGATGGTGGGTTGGGTATGGGGATAGGTAGGTATCTTATTGCCCACTGCTGCATTCAAATTGAGGTTAGTCATCTTCATTATCACTTCATAGTTGCTCTTAGCTACTGCTGGTGCTATAGTCATAGCCAGACTATTGTGTTACATTGCCATTCAGACAAGGACATGCTACACGGGGCCACTAGTCCAGCAAGGTCATCGCTAAACTTTCCATCTTCTTCTGGATGACATATTGTGTCCCACTTACGGTACTTCCAAATGGGAATCATACAACTCCACCACAACCACCACAAACAGACCAATGGAAGGCAATAGAGAATGCTCCATGGTGTCTACCTCTGAATGACCTACATCACCCTACAGAGAGGATAGCATGGAGTCTTTTGTTTTTGAGAACAGAACCCACACCTATCTAAGTACACAGACTACAGAGCTCAGTAATGTACACAAGCACCACAGCACAAGTCTGACTTTTACAAGGCTGCAGGACAACTTATAGTAGATGACATCAGCACTGGATGTAAGAGAGAAGATAATATGAGGCCTGCATAGGTTCATACCTTTGTAGGTTCGTAGGAGGTTAAAAGGCTAATGGCTCTAGAGCCTTTCTAACTCTAACCATGTAAAAACCCAAGTATCCTTATTCAGCATAGTTAGACAGTCATTCATAGCAGAAAGATTTTTGTAATCAGCACTGACTGCCCCTGTCCATGAGGGACATAAGTGCCACCCCTGGGGTGAGCTTACAATCCACCAGTTGTCAGATTTGCACTTGAATAAGGTCATTGGGCAGCACTGCCTCACATGCAGTGGGAGCCTATTAGAGAGGAGTGGTAATTGCTGGGAGATATATCTGTCTCCTCAGCATGTTCTGTTTATGTCACAGGTGAGGTTGAGATCCCTGGACCAATTTATTCTTGTCCCATTTGATTTGCGGATGTCCAGCATTTCCATTAGGGCAGGGTCTGAGACTGCTCTGTAGGCCAGACGCAGGTTGCCTCTCAGCAGCCTGTATGATACTGAATACAGTGATAGGGCTTTCAGTTTTTCCATGTATGTCATATTTTGGATGCCCTGGAGTATTTTGGTCAGAAACTGTATGCTCTCTCCATTTGCTGCAGGTGTCTGGTAAGGTACATACAGAAGGGAGCATTGTACTCAGTTAGTGGTCTAAGTGGTCTGATAAGGGTTGGGTACAGTGGAAATATGACCTCCCTTGTCTTGGATGTGATGTCCTTATTTATGAAGTGGGCAATGTAGAATGTGCGTCTTATCACTATTGACACATAGTGATTGACATTTAGATTGCTATCATCCTGTGTTCCCTAGTCTCACACCACTGAGTTTGAACTTAGAGGGGTGTTATGAATATCATAATTAACAGGGCTCTTCTTTACCAAAGGGGACATTGAGGCATTTGTTTTGTATTAAGTTTCAGTCCGTGAGGTTGGCACAAGTCATTTGTCTGTGTTAGCCCTTTCTGCAATATGTTAACATCATTGGTGGACTCTATATGATTGCACCCAGTTGACAGTCATCTGCAAACTTGGTAACCCACAGGCCATCCACTTTTTGCCTGGACTTCAGAGAAATAGTTTTCAAACAGTAGAGAGCCCAGCACAGATCTTTGGGTACTCCACTGGTAATTGGTATACTGGTGGAGGTGGGCTCCCCAACTCTGACAGTGTGCATGATGAATGTGTAGGCATGTTCAACTGTGAAGATAGTTCTAGTTCTGCATGTTACCAGATTGATGTGCATTGCATATCACCCAACATTTTATATTAATTTGTGTAGTGTAGCTGACATAATTGTGAAAAAGTGCCGGAGACACCAGGGCTGCAGTGCATGGGGGGAGGCAACACATGGCTGCATTGTAAATATAGATAGAATATAGATGGTAGATAGAGCCTTCGTTTTTTTTATTTCCACATGTAGTTTCATGGCATAAAGAGTAAATGGACAGTAAACAGCACTAATAGATGGTAATATTGACTTTGCACAGCACAAAGGTGAGTGGCAGGTTTGCACAATGGCAAAGTATTTACACATGCAAGATACATATTTCTAAGTTCATAGGTAGGTACTAGGCTATTGGCCCTAGGGCCTATATAAGCCTAGCCAAACAGTACCCTGGCTTTTGCCACCCAAGAAAATTATTTTCCTGTGCCCCTGTCAAGCAGAGCCACAGAGAGTTGTTGTAGATGTCTTGTGAGGTACATACCAAAAGGGGCGTTGTACTCTATTATGGGTCTAATGAGTGATGAGTAGAAGGGAACAATGACCTCTTTTTTCCTGGATGAGAAACCTTTTGTGATGAGGTGTGCCACATAGAAGGATTTCCTGACTACTGTGGCGATGTGATTATAAAAGGAGAATCTACTGTCCACCTGTGTCCCAAGGTCTCTTATCACACTTTCAGTGTTAAGTAGACTACCGCCTATGTGGTAGTTCATGGGTACAGAGTTTTTAGCGAAAGGGATGACAATGCACTTTTTGGCATTGAGCTTGAGGCCATGACTTTGACACCAGGCATCTGTCTCAGTGAGGCCCTTTTGTAGGGTGTCCACATCGTTAGGAGTTTTGATTATGGCTCCTAGTTTGCAGTCATCTGTGAACTTTGTTAGCCAAAGACCTTCTGTGTTAGCCTGTACTTCAGAGAAGTAGATACCAAACAGGAGAGGACCTAGGACTGAACCCTGTGGTACTCCACTTGTCACTGGTCTGAAGATGGATTTAGAGTCTGCTACTTTCACAGTGTGGGTTCTGTCAGTGAGCCAGTTAGCAACCCATCTTGTGACATAGGGATTTATACCTAGTTTAGTGAGTTTGTCTATAATTCCAGATTGGGGGATGGTGTCAAAAGCCTTGGCGAGATCTAGATAGGCTGTGTGTACCACCTTACCCTCATCTATGGCTTTGGTGACCGCTTCAGAGAAGTCTATCAGGTTTAGGAGACATGATCTGCCTTTTACAAACCCGAATTGGGTATGGTCCAGAGTTTGGAGATTACCAATGTCATTGTTTTTAAGTTCCATGATGATATGCTCCATAGCCTTGCAGACCAGGCTCATCAGGCTAATGGGGTGGTAGTTCCCCGGGTCCATGGTGGCTCCCCCTTTGTGGAGTGGGATAACCGTTGCTGTGCGCCATTCAGTGGGCACAAAGCCTGAGGTGAGGCTATGACTGAACATGGTACATAGATGATGTGCCAGTTCGTTCTGTAGTTCATGTAGACCACAGCCTGGGATGTTATTGGGTCCCATGGATGCTGTGTTCTTGGCTTTGGAGAGTGTGTTTTTTACCTGTGCAGCCATGATTACAGGTACTTTGCATTCTTCCGGTATAGAGATGGACCCTTTAGGGTGAGAGGGGTAAAGTTAGCACTGAACCTATCTGCCAGGATGTTGGCAATATCAGTTGGTTCTGTATATTTAGGGCCATTGTGCTGTAACTCAGAGCAGATCTGAGTGTTGCCATTGAGATTCTTGACATAGCTATAGAATGCTTTGTGGTTGTCTTTAGAAACAGTGGTGATTTTGTTTTCGTAACTAGCTTAGAAGGATTTTATGAGGGATCTCAGCTTCTTACTGAGACTGACCACGGAGTTCCTCCAATCACGGGATTTTACTCTTTTTTTGCAACAGTTTCTTTCTTCTGTTGTAGAGTTTGTTTATAGCAGGAGACCACCAGATTGGCTACCTTTTTTCGGAGGATAGCATCTTGGTTCTGTTAGGGATTGCACGATCCATGCACTCATGTAAGTGCTTATGAAGTGCAATTGTATAGGATTCAGCAGTCATATCTGTATTGTCTGTCAGCCTGGGTGTCGAGATGCATGCCACTTCTGTCTTAAGAAGCTTGAAGTTGGCTTTGGAGAAATTTTTTACAGTGGTTTTCCTAATGGGGAGTTGGGGTGGGATGTGGATGTCTAGGGTGATTTGCTTGTGGTCAGATCTGACTAATGAGGAATTGACCTCTGGTGTAGAAAACCGGTTACCCATGTTGGTAATGACCAGGTCTAGGATATTGCTGCCCCTGGTGGCGGTGTGGATAAGTTGATCCAAGGCACTGGAATTTATGAATTCCAGAAAACATTGAGCACAGGAGCTGGTACAGGAGTAGTTTTCCCAGTTAATGGTGGGGTAGTTGAAATTGCCCATTATTAGGGTCTTAGGTTGTACCCTAATATTTTCCAGTGTATCAAGAAATGAGGAGTGGGAATCCTGGGGCATGGTGGGGAATCTGTAGCAAGCTACAATTTGCATTGCTGTCTTGCCCAGCATTAGTTGCACTTGGATAATCTCAGATGCATTATGCTGAGCAACTAGCCTGGAGGTGTGGATATCCTTAATGAATATGGACAAGCCTTCGCTTTTAGTGCTTCGGTCCAGGTTAGGTGGCCGAAAGGTGTGGTATGAATTATAGTCTGGTAATGCAGTGGTGCTCTCTGGAGCCTTGAACCAAGTCTCTGTCACTGCACAGATGTCGATGTTCTCCATTTTAAGGAGTGCCACGAGTGAGTGCATTTTGAGGTTTAGACTTCTAGCATTAAGTAGCATTACTCTCAGATTTTGCTTGCTTTTACCTGTTATGGTGGTGAATTTGTCATTTGAATCTTGCCTAAAAAAGGCACTATAGGGGTGGCAAGAGCCTTAGCCAGTATCCGAAATCCCAAGGACGGCAGGTGTAGGCCATCTCTGGCAAAGCATTGTGGTTTGTCGATCATGTCATCCCAGGCAGACAGATACTGGATCCCCTTAGAATGACACCAGAAGCTTAGCCAGTTGTTGAAGTCAATCATTTTGTCCTTGTACTGTGGTATTCTGGGTGATGGCAGGATGCTACTCAGGGCTATGGCCATACCTGCCTGGGCTATAAGATCAGAAAGCTCCTCCATGTCTCTTTTCATGTAGTCCAGGGAGGTACGTCTCAGGTCATTCATACCAACATGAACAATAACAGAGTCATATTTGTACTTGCTGTGGAGTGACCTGAGTGCATGCGTTGTTGGCGGATCCTGGCACCTGACAGGCAGCTGACAGTAACTTTCTCCTTGTTTAGCCTGGTGAGTGAAACATCAGTGTGCCTGACTATAGAGTCACTTATGACTAGAGTGTTGGGTATGTTGTTATACCTTATGGGCTGTGGTTGAATGGCACACTGGGTTTGTGGACTATGTGTCATTTGGGTTGTGTTGGGGGGGGTGGAGGTTGCTTGCGTTTCTGCTTTGGAGGTCTGTGTTGCTTGGGTAGATTTTTTTTGAGAGCCTCCACAAATGTAGGTGTGTGCTTTGTGTTCCTATGTGTATGTTTTCGAGGTGTAGGTTTTGAGGGACTATGTGATTATCCATTACTTTCTCTGTTTGTGCATAAACAGTGCACAAACATGACCCACATTTCTATTTCTCGATAGTTCAGGCTAAAATATACAGCCTTTGGCTTACCATGTTTGCCGATTCTTGCATACTGGGTGCAATTATTGAGTTCACCTTTGATTTATTTATTTATTTGATATTTGTTAACCGGGTATGTCTGACTAAGCTAAAGCCCATTTTCAGTGGAGGCCCGAGAAGAAAAGTTCCACACAAAAAAATTATAAAACAATTACAAGGCGGAGAAAAGGTGCAAACAATAAGGTTATAACAATGAAAAGTAATAAATACAGTCAATACTTAGGTTCTAAGATTATAGAAAACCTACAACACATGTGTTAGTTCCATAGGCGGTGAAGTAGTATAAGCAGAACCTGAAGAGTCAGATGAGTTGGCAATGAAGTAAAAGATATGGAAGGTCAGTTGAGGTGGGGTGGACAATAGTATAGTGCAGCCAGGAGGAAAAGATACATGTGTTCTAATAGGTAAAGTAGTAATAAGCATTAAGGGGGAGGGGAGGGGGAGAAAAAGGGGGTGGGAGGGTGGAAAGTTAAACAGTAATAGCGTAGGGACATTTCATATGGGCAAGACCATATGCCCAATTTTTCTGGAAGTTGAACTTCAGAAAACAACAAAAATCTATGTTTTTCAGGGGCAAGCCCCCATGCACCCCCACCCCCTGCATATATACCAACTCTGAGATTTTACTATAGTGGGGAAAAGGGTCAATTCCCTGATCCCCACTGTACTACGATCTCCATTCAAAATCTTCAACTTTCCAAAAAGTCGATCATATGATCTTGACTAAAGAGTCGTGTTTCTGAATGGGGCCTCTATAGATACATAATATACATATATACTTGTGAGACAGATGCCCATTTTCTAGTTTCTTAAGAGGAGTAGAGGGAAAGATAGCAAAGGGAAGATATTGCAAGAAAAAGAGTATATAGATGGCAGTGGTAGCAGACAAACAGGTACAAAAGACATACAAAGACCAACAAGGAGGTGCTAGAAATGACTAGAGAGGGATGACAACTGCTGAATTCATAGATTGGACCTCCAATCAGATGATGCAGTGAAGCACAAGAGAACACCATGATGGTGGGTAGGGTATGGGGATAGCTAAGTGTGTTTTTGCCCACTGCTGCATTCAAATAGAGGTCAGTCATCTTCATTATCACTTCTTGGTTGCTCCTAGCTACTGGTGGTGCTATAGTCATAGCGAGAATATTGTGTTACATTGCCATTTAGACAAGGACATGCTACAAGTGGCCACTAGTCCACCAAGGGCATTGCTAAACCTTCCATCTTCTTCTGGATGACATATTGTGTCCCACCTACGGTACTTCCAAAGGGGAATCATACAACTCCACCACAACCATCACAAACAGACCAATGGAAGGCACCACAGAACCCTCCATGGTGTCTTCCTCTGGATGACCTTCATCACCCTGCAGAGAGGTTGGCATGGAGTCTGTTGTTTTTGAGAACAGAACCCACACCTAAGTACACAGACTACAGAGCTCAGTAATGTACAGAAGCACCACAGCACAATTCTTACTTTTACAAGGCTGCAGGACAACTTATAGTAGATGACATTAGCACTGGATGTAGGAGAGAAGATGATAGGAGGCCTGCATAGGTTCATACCTTTGTAGGTCCATAGGAGGTTACAGGGCTAATAGCTCTAAGGCCTTTCTAACTCTAACCATGTAAAAACCCAAGTATCCTTATTCAGCATAGTTAGACAGTTGTTCTTACCAGAATGATCTTTGTGATGAGCACCGACTGCCCCTGTCCATGAGGGACACAGGTGCCACCCCTGGGGTGAGTTTACAATCCAGCAGTTGTCAGATTTGCACTTGAATAGGGTCATTGAGCAGTACTGCCTCACATGCAGTGGGAGCCTATTAGAGAGGAGTGGTAATTGCTGGGAGATATATCTGTCTCCCCAGCATGTTCTGCTTATGTCACAGGGGAGGTTGAGATCCGTGGACCAATTTATTCTTGTCCCATTTGATTTGCAGATGTCCAGCATTTCCATTAGAGCAGGGTCTGAGACTGCTCTGTAGACCAGACACAGGTTTTCCCTCAGCAGCCTGTATGATACTGAGTACAGTGACAGGGCTTTCAGACTTTCCATGTATGTAATGTTTTGGATGCCCTGCAGGTCAGAAACCTCTGTGGTCTCTCCATTTGCTGCAGGTGTCTAGTGAGGTACATACAGAAGGGAGCATTGTACTCAGTTAGTGGTCTGTGTGGTTTTATAAGGGTCGGGTACAGTGGAAATATGACCTCCCTGGTCTTGGATGCGATGTTCTTATTTATGAAGTAGGCAATGTAGAATGTGTGTCTTATCACTATAGACACATAGTGATTGAAGTTTAGATTGCTATCAGCCTGTGTTCCCAAGTCTCATACAACTGAGTTTGAACTTAGAGGGGTGTTATGTATATCAAAATTAGCATTGCTACTTCTTTACCAAAGGGGACAATGAGGCATTTGTTTTGCATTAAGTTTCAGTCTGCGAGTTTGGCACTAGTCATTTGTCTGTGTTGGCCCTTTCTATAATATGTTAACATCATTGGTGGACTCTATATGACTGCACCCAGTTGACAGTCATCTGCAGACGTGGTAACCCACAGGCCATCTACCTTTTGCCTGGACTTCAGAGAAATAGTTTTCAGTAGAAGGCCCAGTACAGATCTTTGTGGTACTCCACTGGTAATTGGTCTACTGGTGGAGGTGGTTTCCCCAGCTTTGACAGTGTGCATTCTGTAGGTGAGCCATTTGGCTACCATCTAGTAATGTATGGGTTAATCATCAGATGAGAAAGTTTTTCTATAATACCTGAATGAGGCATTGTGTCAAAGGCCTTGGCTAAATCAACATAGGAGGTATGTCTTGCTTTCCCTCATCCAGGGCTTTAGGGAGATTATCAAAGAAGTCCACTATGTTTAATAAGCAAGCTCTACTCTTGACAAAACCAAAATGGGTCAGGCCAAGAGTGCTGAAGGTCACCTATGCCCCTATGGATAAGGTCCATGCTGATTCTTTCCATAGCCTTGCAGATATGGCTGGTTAGGCTTATGGGTCAGTAGTTCCCAGGGTCAGTTGATGAATGTGTAGGCATGTAAAACTGTGAAGATAGTTCTAGTTCTGCATGTTACCAGATTGATGTGCATTGCATATCACACAACATTTGATATTAATTTATGTAGTGTAGCTGATATAATTGTGAAAAAGTACCGGAGACACCGGGGCTGCAGTGCTGCATTGTAAATATAGATAGAATATAGATAGTAGATAGGGCCTTCAGTTTGTTATATTTCCACATGTGGCTTCATGGCATAAAGAGTAAATGGACAGTAAACAGCACTAATACATGGTAATATTGACGTTGCACAGCACAAAGGTGAGTGGCAGGTTTGGAAAATGGCAAAGTATTTACACATGCAAGATACATATTTCCATTACTTTCTCTGTTTGTGCATAGTTAAGCAGTGCACAAACATGACCCGCATTGCTACAATTCTTAGAGTTTGTATTGTGAGTATGAAACACACCTGCTGCTTAGCTGACTCAATGTCAGCAGGTGTAAATGCATAAACACATTTCTTTTTGAGGCCAGATGATACAGGTTTCGACTCCAGGTGTATCTAATACTTTTAAATAAACAGTGATAATGCAATGACATTACTCTTTGTAGTACATTCAGCATGTGTTACTATATATTGACGTAGTGCAGCAAGGTTAAGCGATGCAAAATTTGGTGCATATAGGCCAAAAAGTGAAGGGATCCATTGATTTTTCTGGTATTGTGTTTCACTCTATTTTTTCTTACCAGATTATAGCTGTTAAAATGGGGTAGATAGAAAAGTGGTGAAATGGGCAGCAAGCAGGGGAAGACCAAAGGAAAGCAATACAAAAATGTGCAGGAGGTAGGTAGGTAGGTAGGTAAGAACCATAGCTATCCATTTCTTTAACAGGAAAAAAAATGATAATATGCACAGAATATTAGCTGAATTTGGATTGTCACCTCCAGAGAGAGGGGTGTGACAACAACATAATCATGTTGTATAGCCAATTGGACTGAATCAAGTGCATCAAGAAGGCATGTGTGGAAAATGGAAAGCTATTTATGGGACGATATTTTTTTTTGTGGACTAGGTGCCCATTTCCTTTGAATTCAGTGAGAGTGGAATGCTGGGTTAGGGACGTGGTTATTTCTGGGTCAGGTAAGTTGGGTAGGCAAGAAAGGAAATGCAAACAAGACAGACATCACAAGTGACAAAGATGGTGAGGGAAACAAAAGTTTGTGTGACACCATGATTAAGTTGAGGGAGGGGAAAACACAGGCTCATGCCTGTCAAACTTGGAGACAGTGAGAATTGAGTTCTCACCCACTGGACTGTCATCACTGCCCCCTTATTCTGTTGGCAGCTGGAGTGCTTGAAGTCTTCTCCTCCTGTGGACCATGAGGGAGAGCAGCCTCTCCTTCAGATGTAGGCATATACTAATGGTGCAGTGCATGCCCCTACTCACCAACCCTGACATCTCTCAGCAGATGATGAAATCCCCACCTCCTCCACTGCTCCCAGGGGCTACCACTACACCAGCTGCCAGAGCAGTACTACCTAAGGGTGCAGGTAGTGCAAGGACAGTAGAGACATTGCTGCCAGGTTGGGTCCCAGAAGTGCTGGACATCGGTGCTGGAGCCAGTGGAACTGGTGCAGGCTGATCCACAGGGGTTGGCCTACCTTGCTGTGCTATGTAGCATTTAGTGATTTGGTACACATGGATGACACAGAGACATTCTGACAACACATAATAGAGCATAAAAAAGAGAGATATAAGGGATAAGGTGAGAAAAAAAAAGATAAATTTAGTACCATCATATGTGACATACAATGCATTAACACAATTATACAATTGTTTTATTGGAAGTATTACATTTAAGTTTACATCCTAACAAATACACACTGTAACTACAGACTGCTGAAAGTAATCATTGAAATGTGCATATATTTCACATATGCATGTCCCATTTATACAGATTATGGTTAATAGCAAGGCATTTATGCCACTTGTATAGAATTTAATGTAATGTAAATATTATTAAAGAAATGTAGTACTTTATAATTGTTACTCGTGGTATTTTAACTCAGAATAGTCTTATATTTGAATCCTAAAGTTGCTTTGTGCTACACACTAATGCATACATACTTGCTGTTACAGTTAGGATATGCATGCTCAATTTGCTACAACTGCATAAAAAACCCAAAAATCTATCTTTAACTTTTAAAAGTACAATAATATTTCTCTTGTGCTGCATACATACCACTTGCTTCCCTCAGTGTCTGCATTCGAGCAGCATGAGCCCGTCTATTGTACTTTATGTCGACATTAGCTGGGGAATGACCAGAAAAGAACAGAAGAGCATTATGCATACCAGTCTTGCCTATATTTAGCTTTCTACGTATTACAAATACTCTGTCATTATCGTACTCACACAGCTGTGGGATATCTGCAGTCAAAAATGCATTCAAATAATGGTTGAGGTTATCCCTTTTGTGCCTATGTAAGTCATTAAAATGATGTCCACATTGTTCTCCAGTGTGCAGGATGCCAGTAGCACAGGGTACAGCCTGAGCTAAACTACTCCACACTTCAGACTTGTACTGGGAGTTAGAATAGTTCCCCTGCAGAAGCATTTGGCTGTGGCGCTTTACCTGGACTCCTGGACATTCCACTTTTGTGCCTTAAACTTAGCAGCTTCCGCACAAACTTTAGACATGTCTAACACCTGACCTAGAGCAATGGAAACTAATGCTTTCCTGCCAATTCCAAGTATTGAGTTTGCTGGTAGTGCGCAAACCGAAGCAATGATGCCAACTGCGTTAAGCGGAGAGCAGCAGTGCAAAGCAGCGATGACATAAATACTTGAAATAGGAAAGTTAATCTGACACTTTCTGTCTGCTTCGAAATATATATTGAAAATTGGAAGGTAACTGTTAGGTGAGTTAACTTTACAGACATGCACTGGGGGCATAAATGTTATGACCTTACACATTTGTTTTTGGCTTTATACACTGATAACATTGATTTTTAAAGTGTGGGATTCAAACCTAGGTATAAGGGACAAACCATTTTCTTCCACAGGGTTGATTTTCCATCTTTGCCACAGAAGGAGTGCTGCTCAGACATAGCCAGGAATCATTCATAAATACAGTTTGAGGTGTTACTCATGTATATGTGTGACCTGACAGGGTTCTTGTATATACATCCAGTTGTGTATGTGCCTTATGTACTTGTGAAAGCCATGCAAGTCCAGATACCAGAATTATATTTACATAACTATAGTAGACAGTATACTTTCTGTCATACATCTGAAAACACAGTATTATCCCTCATACATATAAGTCATGTATTATGCTTCTGTTGTGTTTTAGGACATATTGGACTATGGTACCCAGGTGTCTCTGTCCCTGAAAACCACCCTTCAGTGACCCTGAGAATCAGGTCATTGTGAAAGCTTTTAGGCGACATGCTGCCTTTCTGCTTGAGAGGGGACGTGGCAATTTGTCAGGCTGAATGCAAATTTGGCAGCAGATAGTTGCAGGTGTGAATGCAGTAGGTGGCCACAGCAGGACATATGATCAGGTGTGCCATAGGGCCACTGACATGATCTCATCTGCATGGAGAAGAGCAGCTGCAGGGCCCATAATCAGATGGGTACTGGGATGGCCTGCTACAGAGCCACCACTAACAGCAAATGAAGAGTTCCTTTCCACTGTCAGGGATCCAAACAGCTCACAGAAAGTGCAGAACAGCATGTCCTTGACATTGGTGCTACTGTTTCAGGGGCAGCAAGTATGTCTCAGGAGGAGCTTCCCGGTAGACCTATGTATCTCAATTATTAAATACTGTTGTATAGTAAAATATTTACATCAATACATTAGATCTGTTTAACAAAAAATTGGTTGGGGGTAATTGTAGATTGCTACAGTTAACAACACATTCTAATTGATTGCATGTGGGACATAGGTTGTACTTGTCATCCAAGTTCTTGTTGAAAGGACATATAAAGGGCAAATACTTTTAGCCCTTGTGTTTCTGTTACTTGTGATGATGTCCTTATCTTTTGCTTAACATCTTCCAGGACCATCCGATATAGGGAGCCTAGTATCATCTGCACATGGTAAGCCAAACATTTTTATGTCAGTGCTTATGGGCATTTCAAAGAAATATTAGTTTGTGATGCTGTTGTCAGGACTGTTGTGTGTTTGCTGCACTGTCTGTAATAGTGGCACCGGTGATAGCTTGTTAGCATACATTGGACTATAGTAATGTAGGTATTAATTTTTTTCCTGTATTTTTGATTATTATCACATGTGATCCTGACAGTGGTGTCTACCACCTGATGTCAGAGTATTGGCAGACTCTGATGATGATGGTGACAAAACAGAGGGGGTGCAGAGGTTGAATCTGACAGTGAGGTTGACATACAGCCAGCTCCTGTAATTCCACCGGACACAGCCAGTAGTCTACCCATTCCAGTGAGCCCTCAGATATTGGACAGGTGGAGGGTGAGACAATCGATCAGGGAAGTGCAGTAAATGCAGCTTCAGTGCCTGTTGACTCTGGCCGTAGCCAGTGTGGGTGAGGTGCCATGCAGGAGGGTTGTTAGGGGTGCTCGGAGGAGGCCTGCTGTTCATTCTCCACCTGATCCAGGTGTCTCTTCCTCTGGCACTCAATATATGTCTAGGTCCATCATAGAGGCACAGGTATAGTCCCATAGGTCCTCCAGAGAAATGCTTAGCATTGTATATGTGGCACAGGCTGACTGCCTCCACTGTGTTGTTGATTAAATGGATCAGATGATTGACATGTTGGAATGGGTGATGTCTGTGATTGAACATTTGTTGGGAGGTGGACAGCATTCTTATGGGTGTAGGGTAGCCACATCATTTGCTGTTAGCAGATGCGGCCATGCCTGATCATGCTGCCATAGTGACAGTACTTCCACTACTCTGTCAGTGGTTGAGCTGTCCACACCCAGATGTGGCAGGCCATGGGGTCATGGTCCTGGGCATCCTCTTGAGGGGAGCTCATTCAGCAAACATCAGTCATGTTCATGTAGCAGCAGTGCATCTGACTGTGGGTGTGGATCTGCCAGTGTAACTCCTGGCAGAGCCAGTTCTCATGGTCTGGTAAAATGGCAAAGATGAACTGCCACCTCTACCATGCATGGCTCACACCTGTCCAACATACCAAGCTCGTGGCTGTGTTCATGCAGGCATTCATGGACCAACTTCACCTGGAGGACTCATACAGACACACACACAACAGTTACATGGTTCAGCCATGAAGCTTAAAATTTATTTTGTCTCACACTGGCCATTTGTTACTTTATTCAAATGTCTGCCTGCTTCTCTTTCTTACTCACACACACTCACTGATCTTTTGTGTCAGCCTAGGCTTCCTGTCCCCTCCCACAAAACTGTGCAAGTGATATCATTGCCACATCCCTGTTTTCTGTCTTTTAGATTCAGGGATACATAAGGTTTGTGTCTGATGCTCATGATGCATAGCTGACTTAGTGCTTAGTATATCTGCATTTATGATGATGAATTGATAAGTGTACCTTTAACTTATATTGGTCTAAGAAACGTAGACAGTTGATAGCATCAAACTTTTTTTGCATCAGTATTGTTATCTTGTGAGGGTTGTGAAGTCTGAAACTGCAGTGTGTATCATTACTTTCTAACTTCTCTCTTTAATTGATTTTCCAGTACAAATGTATGGGGCTAAAGGATGGCATTTGGTGACCATCAGTATTTTTGAGAGTTATGACTGTGTGAATCTTTGATGCTTGAGGCCTACTACTTAATAATGAACACATATAAGCCACATAAGTCTCTGCTGTCACATGTTAAGGTCATTTCTGTACAAATCACCAACCTTTTACTTGCTTACACCACCAAGTAACAACATGCAAGGATATGCCATTTGTTCGTATTATTGCACAATATAATCCAGGTTCAACACTTAACTTGAAAATCCAGCAGTTGCAACAGTTTTAATTCTGGGCTGACTGTCTAATGCTAGCAGTACACAGCCATTACATGGGTAGATAAAAGTTGTGAGCATTGCCTGGCATCAGTGTTACTATATGTATGTGCATAGGAGGAAGGTTTTAACCACTTAGGTGGTGAGTGAGTGAGCTATGAGTTGCCTCTTAGCCAATATGAGGGCATATTGAGCATACCTACTTCTGCCTACACCAGCTGTTGGATCCCACCTCTGACTCCTCACCTATATATGGCTGTGGTGACTTTGCCATTGATGGTGGGATGTGTTCCCCTTCTCCTTGTTGAGCCAGCTCAAGCTGTTTTCTAAGGATGATGTTGTGTAGCAAGGCATATACAGTGAATATTTCAGTACATGTATATGGATTGTACTGCAGAGCTCCCCCAGATATATCTAGGCACTAGAACTGCAACTTCAGCAGCCCAAACACACGCTCTGATATTTCTGGTTTGAGTGTGTGCCTCATTTTGGCATTCGTCAGTGGATGTGTGTGCATTTCTAATGGGCATCTTCAGCCATGGTTCCAGTGCACAACCTGCTTCCTCCAGTAAATGACCCTGTGGGATATCCCCCCTAGTAAACATCCGATACAGTTGGGAGGTGTGCCAGATATGTGAGTCGTGGTAACTGCCTGGGTTGCCTGCACACATGTTCAAGATAATTCCCTTGACATTACACACAACTTGGCAGTTAATAAAGTAGAAGCTCTTTCTATTTATATAGAGTCTCCCCAGGTAGTGCCTTAATTTCTATATGTGTACAATCTATGTCACCCAGTACTTCAGGGTAGTGTGTTGCAGGGTAGAATTCCTTCATATTTCTGGCCCTGTCCTCAGGTGTATGGGGAAATATATGTGGTAACAGGCATGCTGTAGCATAGAATTCAGGAACTGATGGAGGACCCTGGATGCTGATGTCTGTGACACCCCCAGCATGGTTCCTGTTGTTAAAATTCTAAGTGCTACATATACCTTTGTCTCCACTGGGATGGTTTCCCCTCGGTTTACCCTGGCTCTGAGTTGAGGATGACAGAGATTGCAGAGATCCTGTAGTGCGTCTCTATCCACCCTGTAGTGCTCTACAATTTTCATGTCATGTAGATTGTGATAAGTTAAACACAGTCTGAAAACTCTTCTCCATCTTGGCCTTGGCCTATTAGCAGCAGCATTGACTTCAGCCTTTTGCACATAAAGCAGCAGCAGCCACTAACATTGTTTCTCTGTATACGTCTTTCTGTGGCTGCATTCCAATAGGTTTTGGAATTCACAGGGAAAACCAACACTGAGTCTACATGGTTGCTTTATACCTTGGTGAATAGCTCATGCATCTTGGATTGGTTGATTAGCATACAGTTCAGCTGCTTATGCTATAATTAGCATGCCAAGGTGTTTAATTTGCTTGTACAGTTCTGCATAGCTCTACACACTGCGAAGAGCCGCTTACTGAATCCAAAACTGTCTGCTACTGTGTGTGCATCATGCTGCGCCGCACACATGGTGTAAACGACTCTTGTAGGCTTTACCGAATCTTGACTGGAAGACTCCTTCAGCATGTGCTTATGTTTCATGATGAGCATTAATGCTACTCTGTCTAGCCTTTAAAAATCATAAAGTACATGGTTGCCCTTACTGGTAATAATTCTTTAAAAATATTCATAAATTATGGATCTCTAATAGTGCAGACAAGAAGGTAACATTTACTGGTGAACACCAAGTATTATTATCTTTAACACAGACTTCTAGTTAATGTCAAGTCTAAAGCTGAACATAATTATTTTAACATTTTTATCATGCACCACTCATTTTCACAGAAGTGTTTGAAAAACATTGGTTCAGTGACATGACATTTTAGCCTTTCATCCTATATCTGCTCAAGCCTGAACATAAATATAACATTTTTAGTATTTTAGCGTGCAATACACATTATGCAAACTTTTGCAAAACACTGCATCAGTAACATACATTTTCCATTTCAGATGTTAGCAACATGCTATACAAGGTTATGAAAAACATAACCAAATGTAAAACCTCTACTCCTGTGTAGTTTTGTAAATGCACAATTGTTAAAAAAAAAAGGCATAGACACATCATCCTTTATCATTAAGGCACATTTAGAACACTAGGGCTAGCTCAAAGGCAATTAACAGATGCTGTGAACAGCTGTAAAACACATGGGATTCAGAAAGAATTCCCTGTGTGCTTTTGTAAACTGCTGCAGTCAAAAGAGGCAATTTATGCAAACATTATAAATGTGATTTAGGGAACATGTTTAGCTGCAATGAAGAATATCTCATTTTTGGATAATTTGCTTATCTTTGAATCTCATGTAATTACTGTCAGTGCCTTTTTGGGAGTAATTACTACTAGCAGTCCATGCATCACTTTGGCAAAGGTGCCCTCTCATTCATTCTACCACAGACATATAGATATTTATAGATATACAAATATACACACGCATAAACTTACCTGTACACACAGATGCATCATGACATCCTCCCGACTTAATCACAGTAATGGATACACTCACCCAAACACACATATACACCTCTATTCTAATGATCACACACACACACACACACACACACACACACACACACGCACACGCACACGCACACGCACACGCACACACACACACACACACACACACACACACACGCACACGCACACGCACACGCACACGCACACAGTTACCCAAGATCCCTCATACCCCCATTAGACATGGACATACACTGGTACACATGCACAATCACATACATACATACTCACACCCCAGCCTCTCTGTCTCTCTGCTGAACTCCACAATACTTACCTGTAATGTTATGCCTTGTACTGGAATCAATAAGGGAATGTGAAATTTTGTCTACACTAATTAATATGGTTGGATGTGCTACTTTATGCACCCAGTCAAGTCTCTGAATCATGTTGGTGCACTCCACCAGAATATCTCATTAGCATTTAGCATAGCTGTGAAGATGGCCCATGATGGTGATTCTGCAGCCCATGGAGTATCACTGTGGTAGAGCTATCTATGAATTGGAAAGGGTGCCTACCAGTGGTTTTCTGCTCATGGTTAGGGCGTATCACTGGCAAAAGCCCTTCCTGAATCCCAGCCATAGTCTAAGTGCAGTTATTAACTGTCATAAACTATAGAATTTCTACTTTCAGGGACTCCTAAGTGGAAGCATATGGATATGCATCTCACATTATGTTAGCATTAAAAGAAACCAGGAAACATGTAAGGCACTCATCCTCTGCAATGCAGCCCTCTCTTTACAACAATGCAAAGCATTTAATTGTTTCTAACCAGTTTAAGCAATATTGTCCATCAGTTCCAAGTCCATTTGTGTGGACAAAAGACACCTTTCTTCCTACTACATACCTTCAAATGGACATGCTATAACTACCCTACCTTCCAGTTCTACTCCGTCTATTGCCGGCTGACCCGTGGTAAGCGTTTGCATCCCTGATGGAAAAATCATCTTTAAGATCTGTTGAAATGATAATTTGTATTTTTAGCACACGTTGTAAATATTCTTTTATGGCTGTAAAAAAATGTGCCCACTGCTGTGTATTTGCCTCCAAGAAATCGCAATCCAATGTACATGTCATCTGTCAACAGTTATCTTCTTACCCGGCCACCATAGGTGTTAACATCTTAAGAGACCAATGTGGAACACAGACCCAAGCAATGTGTGACAAACAATCAAAATGTGGGACACCCTATTTTTGCACTACACAAAACCGCACCATTTCCATGGAGCTTGGACAAATCTGAGCAGAATCAAGGACAAATCCAGAATTACTAAGGAACACAAAATATTCCTGCTATTACACTGAGACTCTGACAGAATAAGAGAATGTGACTTAATATACATTTTCTTAAATAACAGAAGTTCATAATTATAATTTATCATTTAAATGTAATTCACAATCTTTTTTTCAAGTCACCAGTTTTAGGAAGGATTAAAAGAGACAGAGATAAAACTGAAGTCAAAATCAGGGAGTGGTCAATACATAAATAAAATAAAATAAATAACCAAATGTTGATGCTAAGTTTTACAGAAAAGTACTACTTCTGTCTAAGCAGTACAGTGTACACATTCAGTAACGTACCTCAGACCAATTAGGGGAAAAAAGCAGCTGCAGCTCCAACATTAAGTCCACAACTCCTCAACAGCAGACGATCAGGCAGGAACATAAAAATCTAAAGTTATAGCTCCCAGCAGCAGTCAGCAGCCAACAGCACTACCACAACCATCCCATCCCCAATTTAAGTGACAAAGTAAATCTCAGCCCTTTTAGTAGATCCTTTTCGTTTTTCCTCAGGTTTTTTGGTGGTTTGGTACACGGTCACTGCACACTTCTCAGCTGTACAGATTTTCACAGAATGTCCAAATATTTTGCCTCTTATTTTTGGTCTGCTCCTCATAAAACTTTTTTTTTTTTTGGTGGGGGGAATCATAAAGGATTGAAGTCACTAAATAGTGACAGACATTTGAGATTCAGAGTTCATTTCCTTCAGAAAATGCACATCAGTGCAATACCCATTATTCTAGCAATTTTCTAAGTTTAAAAGTGCAATATTTAAAATCTGCCCCTATTTTTTTATCTTTGTCCCACCATTATTTTTGCCTTTGTCCAGCTTTCTTGTGCTAAGAAGTTGAAAGGTATTGTTAGACCACTTGCTGAATACACTTTCTATCCCCAGGCAAATCCTTTGCATAAGTTTTCCTCTCACACTGCTTGATTAATTAGACTGTTTAATTCAGAAAGGCATACATAC
Organism: Protopterus annectens; assembly: GCF_019279795.1. Taxonomy (NCBI): domain Eukaryota; kingdom Metazoa; phylum Chordata; order Ceratodontiformes; family Protopteridae; genus Protopterus; species Protopterus annectens. Next base: position 1,306,659,670 of record NC_056732.1, read on the forward strand.
TAGTAGTCCACTCTTCACAGCTATGAACCTAGGTAGGAAAATTCCATCTGTTAACATATTTCAGTTAGAATACAGTTACAACGTATTAGCACCAAAACTGCTAATCAGCTGCAAAAGAGTATGAAGACTTAATGTAGCTTATGTGTTCATCAAATGGAGACAAATTTTAAGCATCTTCAAGAGACAGCTCTGTGTTTTAATTTGCTAATTAGTTTCACACTTACTTAAAACTCTGTAGCCTTTTTGCTTTCACTGCAGCCCTCGAATTTCAACAGTCTTGACACACACACCATTTGGGCAGACATTTTTGTCAAATATCAAGTAATCAAATTCTGGATTTTAAGCAGGAACAGTTTTACAGTGACAGGCAACAAATACTATACTCCTGCCCCAAAGATTGAAAATTACATATACTGATGGATTAAGATGAAACAGACACTAAAACAAATGCCTGCAGTAATACTGCGATCGGATGTAATCTAATTTGCCTGGCTGCGTATCCTTTGAGCAGCAAAGGATAACTTAAGTGAAGCAAACTTACCCCATTTTACTCAACAGTAATACAGTTAAAATAACAGTTTCTGGCCTACAGCAAATTCCCATTTCATTCTTAATTCTAGCTTTATAAGACTGCTGCAACAATTCAAGACAGGTTTATTAGAAAACCCAATACATAAATTAACACTGTACCTTTTGAACTGCTTTCCTGTGCTCACTGTACCCAACCACATTACCGAAGTGGTCTGGCATCTCATTACCCCGTCCCTGACACTGTGTCCTGAATCGCATCCATCCATACCACAATAAATGAAATCCTTAGGTCTGGACTAAGAAAACCATACCCTAATCAAAACAATAATTTATCTTTCTCTCTTGCTCTTCGCCCTGCAATGCCTTTTTTTAATGTATTGCAGTGGAGTGAAAAGTAGTACCGGCACCCGACTGGATACATTCTCTGCACCCTCAATAGCTCCCTTTGCCTTAGGAGCAGTGACTTGATTGGCTCGTATACCACAATGTGATATATGAGCCAATCAAAAATCGCAAAGTGGAGCTAGCACCGTTCAACACGGATCAACGGAACAGTCGGCTAAGTTGATTTTAAAATGCGGAGCATTCCGCACAATCCGGAGCACTTGGTTGCTCAGCTGGCCACCAAAGCTGCAGTAAGACTTGCTGTTTCTTATACCATGTCACAGGCTGAATTAGAATACATCTGAGATGACCATGACAATGACAATCTACACATCTTTTTAGTAGTCAGTGATCTTTTGGGAAATATAGTCAATGCACCATTATGTATATCATGGACTTTACAGCCATATCCTACTTCACCTTCTAATATACCACTGAGGTACACATTTCCTCTGTTTGACTTTTCCTTTAATGAAGGCAATTGTTGTTCAAACTAAACTATTTGACTGCTTAATTTTGTTGACTTATGCTGCTCTTCCATAACCCTTTGCTAGACAGGAATCATGTTATATTGATGCTTCAGAAACTCACTGGACTGATCTACAGAGAACTTAAGACTGTTAAATATAACAGTTCAAAAGTCCAGACACCAACTTTAAATGTTGCCTAGGCACATTCTGTATCTGCTTTCCATACTCTCTTATTTATTCACCAGTTAGTTTCCTTCCAAGGTGTCCCTCACTCTGCTATCATAAGTAGGTTGAAAATCACAATTTAAATGCAAAAAGAGAAACTTTTATCTGGTATATGCATCGTAGCAGCTTAAGGGAGCCCAGCCTTATGATGCACAGTGAAATGTTGCTGTCTAGCTTTTGTTTAAATTAATATTTACTCTCTCCCTTTCACATACAACTAATAGCATTATACATATTTTTCATTCTCCTCGTTATAACTTCTCCCTATTTTCCTATGGTACTATTCATATTATCTTTACCTCCCTCCCCTAGTCTTATTACCCTTCATACCTTAGCACAGTCATCGCCACCTTTTTAAACCCCACATTGTTTAACAATCTCCCTTCCTAAACCACAAGCCTGTTTCATTTCATGAAATGGCTTAATCTGATCTTCTCCCTTCCTTCAATAGATCCTAGACTTTCTGTATTTCTTTCATATCCTACCTATTTGCCTTCAGAAGCAGATATGTGTAGCTATTTTGTTCTTCCATAACTCTTCTTTCTTCAGCCAGTTTTGCCTTTAATCCACATTTTCTATAGCTTTGTTTCAATATACCTCTCCAGTGACTGCCCACAGTAGCCAATCGTTCCTGTTGCACTTTCCCTCTCCTAGACCACACTCCTCAAGATCTTCCCTACTCCTTTCTCTCATCCAGTTAATTTCAGTTTTAGGTCCTAAGGTCTGGTAGACCCCATCCTCCCACCTCCTTCCCTTAGCCTTTATTTCCCTTTCCCTAACCTAACATGCACATCTGAACCTGTTGCATAGTTTATGCATTTCCCTAACCCATCCCATGCTAGACTAAAATGTTTGTCTCAATATAAAAACTAAATCAGAATTGTTGTACTCATCACCTCTGTCCTACCTATCAAACCCTGCAGGCCCACCTATCTAACTTCTTCTTAAACCTTCCATCTCACTCCCTCTTATTCTCTCTGATCATTTTATCTACTATCAGGAATAGCCTAATGTCCCAATATTTAAGCCCATAGCTGACAATTGGCAAACCCCATTTTTCCCTCTACCCCCAAAAGCCATAATTACTGCATTCTTGGGATGATGTTCTTATCTCTCCTGTTTTCTAAATATTTCAAACACTCCCTGTAGTCTAGGTATGTCCATCCCACACCCTATAGTGAACACATGTAGTCATCTGCATTGAGACTAAAGAAATTCTTACTCTCACCTTTCTCACTCCCATACTCTAGTGTATGTCTGCCTACTTTGCTGGGAAGAGCTTCTATTACCCAAGGCAACAATGTTCCTCTCTCCAGCCTAACCTCCTGCTTGACTTAATCAAGAACCAGCACGTGCTTTTGACTCAGTATATACTGGACACATACCCATTTCCTTAATCTCTTCCCAAAATTTGACCCTTAAAACTGAAATAGGAAACTTCAGGTTACTGTAGCAAATGCTTTCTTTTTTCTTTGTAGCAAATTCTTTCTTAATATGAAAGTACACCATGCCTGTTCCTTTACATATTTATTTATGTTATGTAGTCTGGTAGTCAGGTCTAAATCCCGTTTCCAGCAATGACCAAAATAGATACTCAAACTTATAATGCAAAACATTTTACACATTTGTTGGCACCAGCAGCTGATCATAATCTTCCACAAGCTCCTTTTCTCATTCAGCTAGTCGACCAAACTTTTCTTAGCCTCCTCTGGGCTCTACCTGACCTTACGTCCTGGGCTGGTGAGGAGCTCAAAGACTCTGGTGCAGATTCGTATTGTGGTCAGGAGTGTTTTTTTTTTTCCTGTTATGGCTTGCCTTCCCTCCTCCCTCAACATGCACTTGTGAACACCAGGGAGCAGATGTGCAATGAGACATGCTTGCATACTGTCCCTCTTTTGCAGTGACTCAACCAATTCTCACTGCCTAGGACCACAACTTGCTATATGTCCCCAAACTTTTCAAGGGAGCAACTCTAGGTGCATACAAGTGTATGTCCTTCCCCCAGTATGGGCACATGTATCCTTCCATGCCAGTACCTCAGATACCCAAGCTGTTAACTGAACCCAGGCCAGACAGACAGTAGTAAGGGCTTTATCCCTCTATGCCACAGTGCTGGCACATTTTAGACAGTTACTGTATAAGGCAGAACATTATAATCCATTCTGATAATACACCGAGAAGCCTAGATGCCCAGCTCTATTGTTGTTCAGCTATACCGGTTAGGAAGGAGAACAGTATCGGTAATTCAAGTACACATTCAGGCAGTTTAAGTATAAACTATGTAATGTACAAGACTTTGGACAGTGCACATGAACATAAGAGAGCAGTACGTCACAGAGGTAATAATATATTGTAATGATAATTTAAGGTTTCAAGGCAAGACTGTGGTATTTGAGAATATTTCTTTTCTGGAGAATTGATCCAATCTGCTTACCTCGCTACCATTTTCTGGTGATCTACTGAGAAACTCTCTCATAAACTCAACCCGCCTCCCTCTAGCAGTTTATTCAAAACCCATCTCTAATCTCAGCACCAATACATTGCAAAAGTCTTTCCATCTGCAAAGATCAAATAAATCAATCTTTAATCCTTTAATCATATATATATATATATATATATATATATATATATATATATATATATATATATATATATGCAAATAAATACTTTTTAAAATTTTCACAGTGCTAATTCATTAGTTCTTTCCGCTTGCACCCACCATTAGTTTGTTCTTCTCTTCAGCTCTCTTATGACCTTCCCCATTAACTGCTCATTTATTTCATACATATTTTAGTCAGTTTTACCACATCTTCTGTTCACAAACTTCCTCTTGACTTACCTTGATTCCAGTCTTCTTAAATACTTTTCTAATCTGCCCACCTCATTAGTTCTATAATTTCTCTCTCCCCCCTCCCCATTTGTCCATAATACTACCTCCCTATACCACTTTCTCCCATCACCCTTCCCAGCCAACATTATTTACCTAAACCAGGTTTGTAAGCATTCACCCTCAATGACTGAATCTTCTGTAACTCCAGCAGTTTTCATGGATTCTGCTTCAAACTCCATTCTGTTTCCATTGTACATTCTTCTAGGTTAGTCACTTTGTACTATCATGTGGTCACGGTACAGTTCATATGTACCCAAATGAAAAGCACAGCCCTAAAGTGCACAAATTACCCAGTAACCAAAGAAAATGCACTTTGTCAAAAACACTTAACTCGATGTAATAAATTCTATTTTTGGATTTTAACACTTTTTTAGTGAAGATTTTTATGTCAAAGTTGGCCTGTGTATCTTTGTGAGACGGTGAAGTACATTTTCTTTGGTTACAATTCAAATGTCTTCTACACCCTTGTTCCTTCACTAATTCACATACAGCACAGCAACTGAAAACAAGTCCAACTTGTCTCCTTTCAACCCTGCTAAATGCAAGCCCACTTTTGTCTCCTTTCCTTTCTTTGTATCTCACCTATTCTCTTTACTTTTCTCTCTTTAGTTCCTCGACAATTGTAAACTTTCCATTTATGATTGTCTTCATTAGACCCATATAAAGTGCCTAGGACACCACCCAGTCCATTCTTTTTCTATTTCTCCAATTCCTACTTTACAGCAATTTCCCTTTCAAGTATTACATCAATAACTCTAAAGGAGAATCTATGCTCAATACCTGAATCAACTATGTGCTTATACAAGGCATTACTGTCAATGGCCCTTCTAATCTCCGATTTGTGTTCAAGCATCATTGAACACGAATCGGAGATTAGAAGGGTCATTGACAGTAATGCCTTGTATAAGCACATAGTTGATTCAGGTATTGAGCATAGATTCTCCTTTAGAGTTATTGATGTAATACGGCCTCCTGCCAGAGGTGGTGATAGTGGTAATTTACTTGAATTAAAAGAGTATGAATGGATTCTTAGGTTGAACTCTGACCATTTTCCAAGTTTAAATAATATGATTACCTTGAAACCTGTTCTTGTTAAATTGCAACATACTAGGTTGCGATAATGTTATGTTTTTTTTTTTAATGTTTTTTCTAATTTTTCTAATTTTAATGATTTGTTTTATATACTTGTGGTCACATGATTTTTGGACTGCTGGTCATGTGACTTCAGTGACCTGTATTTAAACCATTTGTTTTTTAGATTTGTTTGTATTAGTATTGAGGAAGGATTTTATTCGAAAGCTTTGCTATTATAAAGTGTGTTTTTCTCAGTTTTGGTTGTTATTCATATTTCCTTGCAGCTTGTTCTTTTGTTAATTTGTTTGCTGCATTTCTGAGAACAAGTTAAAGGGTCGTGTTGCAGTCCTTTATCCATTTATTTAACATGGAAGTGGTGAAGACTGTTAACTCTGTCAAGTCTCTGTTTATGAATGAGACTAATCCTTTACTACAGTTTGCCTCTTCGGTTTGTTCTACATCGAAAAGTGATGAATATTGGAAATCTGAGAATGTTTCAGATTTTCATAAAAAGCTGAATCTTTTTGAAAGAAATGTGGGTACTTATAAACGCTTGCAATGGCAGCGTTTTAGCTTCTCTGCATATCTAGATAAAGGCATCGCCCCACGTGGCTTGAGAGTTCTCAAAATGCCTTCATATGGGAACGCTTATCCTGAGCTCCTGAAGCGGTGGCAGCAACTCAACATCAAGTTAAGTTTGGATTACATGAGTTTAATGAATGACTTCTTTTCAACTATCGAGAAGGAACTTAAAGATGAGATACTAAATATGGAAAATGAATTAATGGATATACCTGTATTTGCGTCTATGGGTGAGTTATATCAGCAGCTACTTGACAGAACACAAGCATTGGATGACCGTTTGGAAGTAACGAAGAAGCGTAAGCTCATGCGTGATATCAACGACTTCCAAAGGGGTCATATTTTCAGATGGCCGAAAAATGATCAAACTTTTAAACATAATGCTGCAGTACGTAGTAATAAGAGAAGTTTAGATGTTCTTGATGGCTTTTCTGAAACTACAGTTGATATTGCACAACAACATGAACCGGCTTTGGCAGCTTCGTCGAATCACTTACAAGTGAACACGCCTACTTTGGTGACGTCTACGTTAGACTCCACGAATGCTTGCTCTCAGTCAGAACTTAGTGACAAGCAAGACGGAGAGGCTAACTCGCGTTCCACTGAGGTTAAGAAGGCACAGCAGCTTACATTTAATTTCTCTGGCAAACGCTTTAATCTAGAACAGCCGGAGGCTGTAACTGAGCGTTCCTCTCCAAGAAGGAAACCGTTTATGGGACAAACAGTTATCCCAGGCAAACGTAAGAATGAGAGCCCTTTAGGGCAGGGCAAAGTAAGTCACAAATGACTAAAGGCATCCTCAACCTTTCAACCTTTAACTTGAACTCTGCTCATTGTTCAGGACTACATAAAGGGCTTAATTTTATTCCTACAGCGAAGGGTGATCTAGTGACTGCGCTCACAGACCTTAAGATTTTCATTAGAAATGTAAATTTAAAGGTTTTGTTTGGTAACTCTGTCGTTAATGGAGTTTCATGTAAACGGCGTAGTACCTTTATACCTTCTAGTATGCCTGTGGTTACAGCATTTCATGATTTGTGTGAGAGGGGATTAAGAATGTTGTATTCTGACTGCAATATTTTGAGATTTTCTTGCTTTAATTTAACATTTGATGAGTATCAAGCGCTCAAAAGTTTACTGGCGAGCAAAGATTTAGTGATTAAACAAGCCGATAAAGGTGGGTCTGTAGTCTTTATGGATCGGCCTAAGTATATATCTTTAGTTTCTGTTCTACTGAATGATGTTGAGGCTTTCAAACGTATTACATCAATAGATGTTAAAAGATGTATTAGTTATGTCAATATGGTGATCTATGATTTGCAAATTAGTGGTGATATTACTCTGGATTTATTTCATTTTTTTACTGTTTCTTGTCCAATTATCCCTTGTCTCTATGGGCTGCCTAAGATACACAAGTCGGTGACCAACCCCCCCATGAGACCAATTGTATCGGGAGGGGGGTGGATCACTGAACCTATATCTATATATTTGCAAACACAATTGCAACTATATTTACCTAAATGCACTTCTGTGCTAAGAGATACATCTGATTTCCTTTGTAAATTGCGTGTTTGGTTTAATAGTATTGGTGGTTCCTGTTGACAAAGTGAGTATTTGTTTGTAACGCTTGATATAGCATCCCTTTTTACTGTAATACCGCATGATTTTGGTATTGAGTCTATCAGACAATTTTTGATCTCCCAATCTTCTCTTGTGAATAGATCTGTTGAGAATATTTGTTCTCTTCTAGATGTAGTTTTGAGGAACAATATTTTTCTGTTTGATGAATGCTTATATTTGCAACTCACTGGTGTAGCCATGGGTACTTCTGTGGCTAACACTTATGCCAACTTGGTGTTATACCAATGGGAGAAAGCTTATATTTATAATTTGGATAATTTTTTTATAAGTAATATATGTTTTTATCAATGTTTCGTTGATGATTGTTTTATGGTTTGGAAAGGTTCCCTTTCACAGTTGAATGAATTTGTTCATTATTTAAATGCAACCACCAGTTTCTTGAAATTTAAGATGGATGCCTCTGATAGTGAGATTAATTTCTTGGATGTTAAGATACAACTACGTGAGTGTTCTATCCATACCAGTATTCACAAAAAGGAGATAAACTCTGATAGATACATTAATTATTCCAGCATGCATGCCCCACATGTCTTTAAGGGGATTGTTACTTCACAGTTTAATAGAGTTAGTAGATTAAATACTGATGATGCTATATTTAATTTACAGTTGGATGAGATGTCCAAAGAGTTTCTGGATAGTGGTTATGATTCTAAACTAGTTTTAGATTTAAAAGTAAAGTTTTAGTTAATAGGAAGACAATATTGAAGCCAATTTTTCTTGGGGATGATGTTGGTTCTGTTAACCTAGAATGTTCAAAAGTATGCACTAGGTATCTTACTAGTTATAATACCTTGACTTGTTTTGTAAAACAAATAATACAGAGGAACTGGGTTGTACTAATGGCCTCTAGTGAGATTAAAGACATTCTTGGTGACAGGCCTTTTTTCTCATATAGAAATATGAAGTCCTTGAAGAATATGTTATGTTACAAAGATTTTTTCAGGCCTGTAGAGAGGACTTTTACCACTAAGCCCGGCACGTATGGTTGTTTGAATTGTTCCTGCTGTTCTGATATTGTGGTTGGTTGCAGTGATAAGTTCAAACATCCTATTAGTGGTAAAGTTTATCAGTTTAATTTTTCTACCACTTGTGTTACATCTAATGTGGTGTACTTAGCTAATTGTGTGAAATTTACTGCATTCTATGTGGGTAAGACCACTAGAAAGCTAAAAGAACGCATCATTGAACATAAATCGGAGATTAGAAGGGCCATTGACAGCAATGCCTTGTATAAGCACATAGTTGATTCAGGTATTGAGCATAAATTCTCCTTTAGAGTTATTGATGTAATACGGCCTCCTGCCAGAGGTGGTGATAGTGGTAATTTACTTGAATTAAAAGAGTATGAATGGATTCTTAGGTTGAACTCTGACCATTTTCCAGGTTTAAATAATATGATTACCTTGAAACCTGTTCTTGTTAAATTGCAACATACTAGGTTGCGATAATGTTATGTTTTTTTTTTTTATGTTTTTTCTAATTTTAATGATTTGTTTTATATACTTGTGGTCACATGATTTTTGGACTGCTGGTCATGTGACTTCAGTGACCTGTATTTAAACCATTTGGTTTTTAGATTTGTTTGTATTAGTATTGAGGAAGGATTTTATCCGAAAGCTTTGCTATTATAAAGTGTGTTTTTCTCAGTTTTGGTTGAAAGTCAGGAAGAAGGCAGGCAGGGAGGCTGATGCCCAGCAAACAGACAGATGAAGTGCATGGGAGAAAATATGCCATGGTTCAGCTTTTTGGCAGCCAACAGAATTAAACTTAATACTGTGTCTAGGCAATTCACATCCTGTATCCCAGCTCAAAATAATCATTTCCTAAGTTACTTACAGCCATTTGCTCACCAAATATTTCTGACAGAGTACTCTGTAGGGAATTTTTTAAATCTGCTAACTCATTACACTCTCAAAACACATGTATGCTCTTAGTTGCCTCTTTCTTCTCCATCAAACCTCTAACATTTGCTATCTACCACAGGAAAAATTCTTTGAACTCTGCTTGAGGTATAGAAATGCCTATGCAAACACTTACAAGCAAAGATCCTAAACCTTCTGGACTTGGTTGAATACTTACGTACATACATACATACATACAAATATTTCAAACACGGTCATTAATGCCCTTCTAGCTTGCCAATATACCAAAACACTTGTTCCAATAATCAGTGTCCAGGCTGTTCTTAAAAATATCTAAACTAGTACTTGCTTTAATGTAATGTGGTAGTCTGTTCCATGCATCAGCCCCTCTGTCAGAGAACCAATTAGTACACTTCTCATATCAACAGAATCTTCTATATAGGTCGTCTGATGATTCCCTAGTATTTTTTGATAACCCCAAACATTCCCAGAGGTAGCTGACTCTAAATGTCCTATATACCTGAATAAGATATACTCTTATATATATGTAAAAGACACTGTACAAGTTCAGATTTTTTAGTCTTTCTTAATAACAAATTTTCATATCCATGGATGACCTTGGTATATTTCCATTGTACTCTTTCCAGTTTACTCATGCTTGTTTTCTTATAGGATTTCCATAATGTTATTCCATACTCAAGTTTGGGTCTAATGTAACTAACAAACAATGACTTCATCATTTTTGATTTCCTAGACTTTACAAATATTTTTATATAACCTATAGTTCTATAATTATCATTAACCAATTGGTTGATATGATTAGAAAAACTTATAGCTGAATCTACCCATATACCCAGGTCCTTAAATAAATCTACAGGTTCAATCACTGTGCGCTGTATTAAATAATCACCTTTCAATTTATGTCTTCCAAATCTCATATGCTTAGTTTTTTATGTATTTATCAGCATATTATTCTCCTGTGCCAAATGGTCAATTTAGTCAAGTTTTTTTTGCAGACATGCCTTATCTGTAATACATGTAATCAGATTACCCAATTTCATGTTGTCTGCATATAGATTGTAGAACACCTCAGATAAAAAAAGCTAGTTCTGAAAGATACAATCTAAACAAGTAAAGGCCCATGACACAGCCCTGTGGGACACCTTAACTGTAACCAAGGATTTCACCGGTCCAGTTGCGGTGGTATGATACTTGCCATATCCTATTTGCAAGCCATGCAGCTATCCATCTTATCAAGAGTACAGCAATACCTAGTTGCACTCATTTATTGATTACTTTTTTGTGTGTGACCCTGTCAAATGCTGAAGTTAAATATATATAAATTACATCACAGCACAAATTTTCATTCATAGCTGTTATTATACTGTTATAGAACAGGTGGTAATAGATCTATTTTCTACATATGCATGCTGATATATGGTTTCAAGTCCCACCCTATCCAGTTCTGACAATAACTTATCCAATATCATCTTCTCCATCATTTTCCACAACATGAAAGCAGACATAAGGGTCTATATGATTCTGGGTTTGTCCTACTCCCCTTTCCCTTAAAGACAGGTTTAATATGCGCATATCTCCAATCTTGAGGAATCTCCCCATATTTATATGACCTAGTGAATAATAAATATAATGGTAGTGTAAGTTCTTGCTGAAGTATTCTCACATCATTCTTACTAATTCCGTCTCCTCCCTGTGCTTTGTTTGGATCCAGTTTGCACAGTTCTTTTTCAATATAGTCTAATTTGATTCCAGTATCTGGGGTTACCTGGATGTCACTAGGACAACTTACCACTCCTTTTGTGAAGCCAAACTGTTTTGTATAAGATTTTGTAAATATATCTATAATCTGTTGTATCTGAGAATAAATTTTAGAATCTGCACATAGTTTATCAATTTGTGTATCTTTACTCCTTCCACATCTTATGCATCTATAAAAAGGTTTCCTATTATGCTCAGTATCTTTATATAAATTTTCTTCATTTTTCTCTTGATCTTGTCTCACACTATGCTTAATCTGTTTGCCCAGCTTGTTTATTTCAGTTTTCAAAGTTGTAGTTCGACCTCTCTTCCATTTCTTATATTTTTTGTCTCTCACCTTAATCAGATATATTGATCTTATGAAAAAATAGCCCCCTGATGTTGTATGCCTAGATCCTGATGTTAAACATTTTTTGATTTTTTTGCACTCAGTTTCTCTTTCAAAACTTTCCACATTCCATCTGCAGTTTTTTTCCACTGAACACCTCACTCCAGTTAGTTTTACATAGTGACTGTTTTATTTCCATATAATCTGTAATTGACCTTCTGTGAATTTCTTTAGATTTAATTTTGGCAGAATTATCTAGCAGAAAATCAACCTTTATAACGCTGTGATCACTGCACATCAATGGTGGTAAAACTTGTTTTGAAGTAACAGTAATTTCTTTAGGAACACAATGTCTCGTATGTTTCTTACCTTGGTAGTTTTTGTTTTTACAGTCTGAAGCAATTGTTGTTCGTGAATATACGTTGTGAATAATTTCCTTACTAACATTGTTGAATCAATATAATTCCAGTATGCTTCTGGTAAATTTAAGTCCCCAGCTAATATTATTCTTCCCTCTTGTGTTTCATGTAAGAAATGTATGTATTCCTCTAGGTCATCTGCACTTGACTTTGGTGGTCTGCACACTCCAACAATTGTTATATGTTCCAGGGTTGTTTTTATTTTCACAGTTACACAGTCTGCAGTATTGGTGTTATCATTGAACATGTAATAATCAAAGCTCTCATAATTATCTTTAATCCGTATCATAACACCTCCACCTGATTTTTGTTAGAATGTCTGTTACAGTAAAAACATTTATACCCTGACAGAACTGGTTTCCAGTCATTGTTCTTTAATCATGTTTCACAAACAATAAGAACATCAATGTTGTGCAAATGTAGCAAATTTTCCAATATAAAAGACTTTATTATTAATGCTCCTGGCATTAATAACCATCAGAGATGCATCAAATGTTGCTATCTGTGAACTGTTAAATTTTTGACGTGGCAAAAATCCTGCCTAGTGTTTGTCAAATATCACAAAACATCTGCTGCAAAAATTCTCTTACCTGATCTTGACAAATGCACACCATCCTGTCTGAACACTTGTACCCAAAACTAGGTTTGGATGCTCTACACATTTCCATTTTTTAAAACAGGACATTTTTTCCAAGTAGGTATTTACCCCCAAAATCTTTTCATTCACAGTGACCTGACTATCCTTTCTATAGGTGATTTGTGAAAAATATGTCCTAACACCAGAACAAGCTATACTTTCTAAGAGGGCTGTCAGTTCCCTACTAACAGTCAGAGAATCCTTGTAGATGGCATCATTTGTACCAACATGAATAAAAACAGATCCATTCTTTCTTACATTAAGGTGTTCCAAGGCTTGTCTCATATTTTCTAGTTTTGCTCCTGGCAAGCATAACATTATTCAATGTTCATTACAGTGGCGGCTGGTAACTTCAAATCAAAGGGGGGCTGCAGGAGACAGCTGAATGGGTGGGGTCAAGGGGAAGGGGTATGGCCAACCAGAAAGGGGAGGAGCTATGCTCAAAACTACAAAAACTAACTTTAATTAAATACGCTGCCCTGGGTGGCAAACCATCATTATGAGAGTCCAATCAAGACAAAAATAAGTGTAGAAGAATAAAAATATTTCAAAGCACTGGCTGCATGACAGCTTACTTAATATTTAGATGGAAACAAAAGGTTGTGAGGCATGAAAAAATAAATTACTTTTTAAATGCATTACTGGAATGCCAGTCAAAATCAAGTACAAGCAAAACCAGAAGCACTCAACTCAAACCACTTCTCCTTGAACTGCAGTTCTAATTATAATTTATATTCAGCTTTATTAAAGTTCCAAGTAACATGCTGAAAGTAGAAATCTCTGTGATGCCCCCACTTGTAAAAATGTTTCTTATCCAAAAAAGACCTGCTGCCTGACAACTATCTACTTGTTTCATGGGGAAAACATGTAAGTAAAAAATGAAAAGCAAAGAAACAAGCTCAAGATACATTGCTTAAAGGATTACTGTACAGGTTATGGACCACACATGACTGGCATTCTGTTTAGTTTATGGGTAAAGTCTGTAGAGATGACTGGAAGTCTCCAACAAGTGTAATGAGCTTTTTAAAATAATGGAATCCTGTCCTTTAATACCCAAGGCTTATACATTATCTAGTCAAGTATTCTCTGCATGGCAACAACAGAAAGGCTTTCAATGTTGGCAATTAACAGTATGCTTATTAAAAGCTTATTTGCATCTTACGATCTCAGACAAGCTTACATTATGGTCATTAAAGCATTGCTACTTAAAACACAGAGCAACAGGCACTTTGAGTAATAAGCATAAATCAACAGTACAAAAATATGACAGAAACCAAACCTTTCTGCAAAATCAAGGGCAGATGAAAAGCCACTGTAGTACTTGTGTCTACCTTGGATGGGGGGGGACACACTGCACATTTACACTGCATAACTACTCCTTGCCTTACTTGGACACATCCAGAGTCAGTACATGGTGGAGTGGGGTGCAACAAGTATGTCACAATTTGAAATGTTTCTGGCTGACTGTGATGGCCCTGACATGTGTCATACCTCTCAACCTCAGAGCAAGAAATCTGGACAAAGCCATACACAGAAGTGGGACAAATGCCCACAAATAAGGACAATTTTTAAATATTGCTCTAATAAACTTAGAAAGATAATAGAATAGGTCTTGCATTAGTATGACTTTTCTGAAGGGTATAAAATCTGAAACTCAAATGTCTGTCATTATTTTCTAACTTCAGTCTTTAGTGATTTGTCACTAATTTGCCAAAAAACACAATTTTATGAAAAATGGACCAAATGTGATGCAAAAATATAAAATAGCCACACAATACAGCTGGGAACCTGTCAAAGAAGGGACACTTTAATATTAGTACTGCTAACTTGAGCAGCTGACAAAATAAAAGAATCTACATGCATTTCAAGTAATCTATAACTTTGATTATTACAGTTATTTCTTAATTGTAAACCCTCCATGTTTTCTTCCAAAATTGCTATTTTGCGGAGGGATTATTGGGGGAAAAGCAACATTTTAAGCCAAAATCGGAGACAGTTGAGAGGTTGGCTATGCCTAATTCTATAAAGCAATTTATTTGCATGTACCTCTCAACCTGTTAATGCAGTAAATCTGAACAAGGCCAAATGTACTGGGGCAACATATAAACAGTACTAAAAATTGCTTTTGTAGAAATTGAGACAGTTGATAGAATAACAGTTCTTACTTTTGCATGCATTTTTCTGAAGGTTATGAAGTCTGAAACTCAGTGTATCATTATTTAGTGACTTAATTTCTAAATGATTTGCCAGAAAACTACAAATTGTATGAAGAACAAACCAAAAATAAGAAGCAAAAATCTATTCATTCTTTGAAAATCTGGACAGTTGGGAGGTATAGTTCAGCTGGGCCTGTCTGAGTTTGCTGCCCTTCCCCCCTGACAAAATCACGGTTGAATGGAGCCTCTGCAGCCATTTCAATGAACCATTACTTGGCTATTTCACTCCATTTACCATAAACACTAATGTGCATACTGCTTTACTTGTATGAGGAGTTGGACTTCATTTGAAAGTTTTATTTTGTATTTTACAGCACAAATACTAAGTCATCTACTAAACAAAGCAATGCAGTCTCACAATAAAAACTTAGCATTAAAACTTCTCTGCCCTTGAAACTCACATTCATTGAAACAGCATTGAAACCCACATTCAAAGAAAATACATTTTGCCAGTGGCAGATAAAGATCAATTTTGGGCTGTTTTCAAATCATAGGCCCCTTGCATATGAAACATACATGTGCTCTTTGATACACCTTCCTCATTGTACTAAATTATATTCCTTGTACAATATATTACAGTTGTTAGAGGGCGTTTTAAATTTGTTTTGAACATTTTTCCAGTAAGCAATGAAACAAAATGCATGCACCCATAATGACAAAACTGCCCAGTTCAGAACATTTATCATAAAGTCTACTCAGACTTCCGCAGTCCACCATTATCAGTAAATATGCACAATTCTACAGTCCACCGTTATCAGTAAATATGCACAATTCTACAGTCCACCATTATCAGTAAATATGCATAATTCTACAGTCCACCATTATCAGTAAATATGCACAATTCTACAGTCCATTATCAGTAAATATGCACTCTCTCTGAAGAAGTAAAAGTCATCTAAATAATTCCACATTAAAGAAATCTGTAACTAATGAAGAGGTTGCTGCTAGCAAACACCTTTATATTTCATGGTTTCATTGAAAAATAAAGTGCCTGTTGCCCCTCAGGAATAAATTGGCTATATTACATTAAAAATGATAAGCTAGTAATATTGCAAGAGATGGATGGCAAACTGATAACGGACTCATAGTTAGTATTTTCACCAAGGAGAACATTCTCAATACAGCAGCATCCACCCCTTGTGGGAGTAGAACCCACAGCCTTCTGCATCAAAGGTAAGTACACAACTTGTTGTGCTATTAACAAGGTAAACCAACTTCACTTAAGCAGCACTAAACTTCTGTTCCCCTGCAGCTCTCAGCTCCTTGTAAAATCTACTCAATACTCAAATTCGCAGCACAAGAAAACTGGAAAAAGCCAAAATGTATTGGGGGTCAAAAGCCCAAAACCAGTGACACAAACATTGCTTGTAAAATCTTGGAAAGTTGCTAGAACCATACATTTTACTGCCAAGCTCCTGGTGCAAAACAGAGCAACATACCACTACGCCAAATCAGCTGCTTTGTAAAAGAGGAAGACTGAAACTTAAATGGCTATCATTTAGTGAATTCAGTTCTCACCATAGCTGTCAACCTCTTAGTACAAAACACCTGGACAAACCCAGTAATGAGGGAATACAGCCCTCAAACATTCAGTGAATTCAGTTCTTGCCATAGCTGTCAACCTTAGCACAAAAACCTGGACGAAGCCAATAATGAGGGAATACAGTCCCAAAAATAGGGACACATTTCAAATATTCATCTTATAAACTTAGAAAATTGCTAGAATAAAAGGTTGTGTTACTATGTATGCTAGAATAAAAGGTTGTGTTACTATGTATTTTCTGAAGAACATGAAGTCTGAAATTCAAATGCCTGTCAATTTTACTGCTGACAGAATAAAAATTTTCAGCAGAGACCCAGGGAGAAATACTGCAGACACGTCTTTGTAAAATGACAGGGCGCCAGAGCAAATCCACACAAACACAGGGAGGAGATGCAGACTCCACACAGAAGGCACCCCAGCCAAGAATCAAACCAGAAAACCTATAGCTGTGAGGCAACAATACTACCACTGCACCATCAAATATGCAAGGACATAAACATTCAGATTCCTGAAGTCTGAAATTCAAATGCCTGTCAATTTTATTTAACATTTGTTAATCAGGACAGTCTGACTTGGAACAAAAAAAAAAAAAGAAAATCAGCAGAGGCCCAGGAAGAAATAATGCAGACATGTCTTTGTAACATGGGAGGACACAAAAGCAAACCCACACAAACACAGGGAGAAGATAAAGACCCCACAAAGAAGGCACCCCAGCCAAGAAGCAAACCTGAGAACCTGCAGCTGTGAGGCAACAATGCTACAACTGCCCCATCAAATATCAAGCATTGCAACATTTACAAAACCACAGATATTATGAGGAACAGATCAGATCAAACATGAGGCAAAAATCTGCAGTTTTTTTTCCACAAATGGTGGTGGGTAGGGAATTAAGGTCTTTAACACCTGCATACAAGGTACAGGGTTCAAGCCTGAGGTATTCCCTCACACACACACACACACACAAACACCTGTAGTAGCAAACCTCAAAAACTAAATATACTGCACTGGGTGCCAAACAGTTGTCATGAGAGTCCAATCAAGACAAAATGAAGTGTAGAAGAATAAAAATATTTCAATGCATTGGCTGCATGACAGCTTAATATCTAGATGGAAACAAAAAAAGTTGTGAGGCATGAAAAAATAAATTACTTTTTTTAAATACATTAATGGAATGCCACTCAAAATCAAGTATAAGAAAAACAAGCAGCACTCAACTCAAACCACTTCTTGCACTGCAGTTCTAATAATTTATATTCAGCTTTATTAAAGTAACAAGTAACATGCTGAAAGTAGAAATCTCTGATGCCCCCACTTGTAAAAATGTTTCTTATCCAAAAAAAGACCTGCTGCCTGACATCTACTTGTTTCATGGGGAAAACATGATCAAAGTAAAAAATGAAAAGCAAACAAGATACATTGCTTAAAAGGATTACTGTACAGGTTATAGACCACGCGATTGGCATTCGGTTTATGGTTAAAGCCTGCGGAGATGACTGTCTGTAAGTCTCCAAGTGTAATGAGACTCTTAAAATAATGTAATTCTGTCCTTTATTACAAATACTGGCATATGCATTTCAATACCCAAGGCTTATACATTATCTAGTTAAGTATTCTCTACATGGCAACAGAAAGGCTTTCAATGTTGGCAATTCTTTAACAGCAGCTTATTAAAGCTTACTTGCATCTTGCAATCTCAGCCAAGCTTACCTGATGGTCATTAAAGTATTGCTACTTAAACACAGAACAACAGGCACTTTGAGTAATAAGCATAAATCAACAGTACAAAAAATATGACAGAAACCAGACCATTCTGCAAAAATCAAGGACAGATGAAAAGCCACTCTAGTACTTGTGTCTACCTTGGATGGGTGGGATTCTCTGCACATTTACACTGCATAACTACTCCTTGCCTTGCTTCGACACATCCAGAGTCACTACATGGGGGAGTGGGGTGTAACAAGTATGTCACAGTTTGAAATGTCTCTGGCTGACTTGTGATGGCCCTGACACATTTGTCATATCTCTCAACCTCAGAGCAAGAAATCTGGACAAAGCCATACAAAGAAATGGGACAAAGGCCCAAAAATAAGGACAATTTTTAAAATATTGCTCTTATAACCTTAGAAAGCCAATAGAGGTCTTGCATTAGTATGAATTTTCTGAATGGTATGAAATCTGAAACTCAAATGTCTGTCATTATTTTCTAACTTCAGTCTTTAATTATTTGTCACTAATTTGCCAAAAAACACAATTTTATGAAAAATGGACCAACAAATGTGATGTAAAAATATAAAATAGCAACACAATACAGCTGGGAACCTGCCAAAGAAGGGACACTTTAATATTAGTACTGCTAACTTGAGCAGCTGACAAAATAAAATAATCTACATGCATTTCTGAAATAAAAGTAATCTGATTATTACAGTTATTTCTTAATTATAAACCCTCCATGTTTTCTTCCAAAATTGCTATTTTATGGAGGGATCATTAGGGAAGAGCAACATTTTGAGTCAAAATCAGGGACAGTTCAGAGGTTTGGCTATGCCTAATTCTATAAAGCAATTTATTTGCATGTACCTCTCAACCTGTTAATGCAATAAATCTGGACAAGGCCAGATATATTGGGGAACATATAAACAGTACTAAAATTGCTCTTGTATAAACTGGGACATAAATCTGGACAAGGCCAAATATATTGGGGGGGAACATATAAACAGTACTAAAAAATGCTCTTCTATAAACTGGGACAGTTGATAGAACAGGTCTTACTTTAGCATGGATTTTTCTGAAGGTTATGAAGTCTGAAACTAGGTGTGTCATTATTTAGTGACTTAATTCCTAAATGATTTGCCAGAAAACCACAATTTTTTTATGAGGAACAAATCAAAAATAAGAAGCAAAAAATCTATTCATTCTTTGAAAATCTGGACAGTTGGGAGGTATGGTTCAGCTGGGGCTGTCTAAGTTTGCCGCCCTTCCCCCTCACAAAACCCTGGTCGAATGGAGCCTCCCTGCAGCCATTCCAATGATCCATTACTTTGCTATTTCACTCCATTTACCATAAACACTAATGTGCATACTGATTTACTTCTATGATGATTTGAACTTCATTTGAATGTTTTATTTTTGCATTTTACAGCACAAACACGAAGACATCTGCTAAACAAACTTGGCATTAAACCTTCTCTGCCCTTGAAACTCACATTCACTGAAACAACATTAAAATCCACATTCAAAGAAAATACATTTTACTCGTGGCAGATAAAAATTAATTCTGGGCTGTTTTCAAATCATAGGCCCCTTGCATATGAAACACATGTGTTCTTTGATACACCTTCCTATTGCTTTGAACATTTTTCCAGTAAACAATGAAACAAAACTGTCCAATTCAGAACATTTCCATCATAAAAGTCTACTCAAACTTCTACAGTCCACTATTATCAGTAAATATGCACAATTCTACAGTCCACCATTATCAGTAAATATGCACAATCTCTGAAGTAGTAAAAAAGTCATCTAAATAATTCCACGTTAAATAAATCTGTAATGAAGAGGTTGGTGCTAGCAATCACCTTTATATTTCATGGTTTCATCGAACAATAAAGTGTCTGATGCCCCTGTGGAATAAATTGCCTAAATTACATTAAAAATAAGCTAGTAATATTGCAATAGGAAATGGATGGCAAACTGATAACAGGCTCATAATTAGTATCTTAACTTTCAGTACGGCAGCATTCACCCCTTATGGGAGTAGAACCAACAACCTTCTGCATCAAAAGCAAGCACACAGCCTGTTGTGCTATTAGCACTAAACTTCTCTTCCCTGCAGCTCTCAGCTCCTTGTAAAATCTACTCAATACTCAACTGCATCTCAACTTCGCAGCACAAGAAGTCTGGAAAAAGCCAAATTTATTGGGGTGGGTCAAAAGGGCAAAAAACCAGGGACACATTAAACATTGCTTGTATAATCTTGGAAAGCTGCTAGAATAAAATGCTGTGTTACCACGGTACCACCATACATTTTACTGCCAAAGTCCCTGTGCAAAAAAAAGAGTCAGAACATACCACTATGCCAAATCACCTGCTTTGTGAAAGAAAAATGCTGTGTTACCACCGTACATTTTACAGACAAGGTCCCTGTGCAAAACAGTCAAGAGCAACATACCACTACGCCAAATCAGCTGTTTTGTGAATGAGAGGAAGACTGAAACTTAAATGGCTATCATTTAATGAATTCAGTTCTCACCATAGCTGTCAACCTCTTAGCACAAAACACCTGGACAAACCCAGTAATGAGGGAATGCAGCCCTCAAACATATTCAGTGAATTCAGTTCTTGCCATAGCTGTCAACCTTAGCACAAAAAACCTGGACAAAGCCACTAACAGGGTATTACAGTCCCAAAAATAAGGAAACATTTCAAATAGTCAACTTATAAACTTAAAAAATTGCTATAATAAAAGGTTGTGTTACTATATATTTATTGCTAGAATAAAAAGTTGTTTTACTATGTATTTTCTGAAGACTATGAAGTCTGAAATTCAAATGCCTGTCAATTTTACTTGTGATGGAACAAAAACAATTTTCAGCAGAGGCCCAGGGAGAAATACTGTAGACACGTCTTTGTAAAATGGCAGGACACCAGAGCAAATCCACACAAACACAGAGATAAGATACAGACTCCACAAAGAAGGCACCCCAGCCAAGAATCAAACCACAAATCCTATAGCTGTGACTCTGAGGCAACAATACTGCCACTGCACCATCAAATATGTAAGAAATTAAACATTCAGAAACCTGAAGTCTGAAATTCAAATGCCTGTCAATTTTATTTAACATTTGTTAATTAGGACAGTCTGACTTGGAACAAAAAAACAATTTTCAGCAGAGGCCCAGGAAAAAAATAATGCAGACATGTCTTTGTAACATGGGAGGACACAAACGCAAACCCACACAAACACAGAAAGAAGATACAGACCCCACAAAGAAGGAACCCCAGCCAAGAATCAAACCTGAGAACCTGCAGCTGTGAGGCAACAATGCTTCCAGTGCACCATCAAATAAAAGCAAACCCCACACAAACACAGGGAGAAGATACAGACCCCACAAAGAAGAAACCCCAGCCAAGAATCAAACCTGAGAACCTGCAGCTGTGAGGCAACAATGCTACTACTTCACCATCAAATATCAAGCATTGCAACATTTACAAACCACAGATATTATGAGGAACAGATCAGATAAAATATGAGGCAAAAATCCACAATTTTTTTACAAATGGTGGTGGGTAGGGAACTCGTCTTTAACACCTGCATACAGGGTACAGGGTTCAGGCCCGAGGTATTC
Source organism: Protopterus annectens (assembly GCF_019279795.1). NCBI lineage: Eukaryota > Metazoa > Chordata > Ceratodontiformes > Protopteridae > Protopterus > Protopterus annectens. The sequence goes on from NC_056732.1 coordinate 1,306,681,593, forward strand.
CCTACCACACCACCATGAGCACCTGGGGCATTTTCACACACACACACGCACGCACGCACACACACATACACACACTTCCTACCTGTCTCTGAGTTGACAGAATTTTCTTGATATTTTTTTCTTACTTTTGGTCCCTGCACTCATATAGCACAGATCCTGATAGTCAATCAGTAATGCCAAACATAGCAGCTTAATTTTTCTTAATGTTTCTAAAGTGCTTTGTGATGCTGAACCTGTTGATGTATACATGTTTGAAGTTAGCCCGTGTAAAAGTTCCCTCCTTCTCCATAGTGATGTTTAGTGTTTCTCCCAGCTTTGTTCCAAAGCCCCACCACCACATGGACATATCCCAATCCCTCTAAACTGTCCCTGATTTTATGGAGCTATTGCTGTTGGCTCTTATAAGTTTCCTGTTCCTCATAACTCTTGGAACATTGAAATAATTACATAATGCCAGACATTACAGTTTCATATTTCTTCCCTTTGTCCATAAACTCCTTTCCCCATTTTTGATTCATCAAAAGTGACCATCACTGAGTCAATGTTCACACCACTGTGTGCCTAGCCTTATCACAATTCTTCTTCTATACTGTACACATGCACACACATTCAAACTGACTGCCAATTTCAAGTAGCCAATCTACCTACAGCATGTCTTTGGGATGTTTGATGAAACAAGAATACATGAAGAAAACCTACAAGATCACTGGACAGTCATACTCCACATAAAAGGCACCTCAGCCAAGAATCAAATCTGGGAACCTGTTGCTGTGAGGTGAGAGCACTACCCACTCTACTACTGTGCCATATTTCTTATCTCATAAAAATAATGTGCTGTACTATCTACTCAGTTTGCAAAATAGGGTTAAGGCTCCTACTTGACAAGTTACTCACTGTGTCACGGTACCAAGGTTTGAAAATTTCCCTTTTATTTTTTTTTTCTTTCTTTCTTTTCAAACACTTTAGGAAAACATGTATCAATATCCCTGATATCTAGTGTTGGTGCTGAGAACTAAAATGTTGTGCTGAGGAGACAGGGCTTGAATATTCATAAGTGCCTTTATGGCACAATACTAACAGTTATCCCTGATGTCTAGTGTTCCCCTTCACCTACATCCTTCTTACAGCAAAATGTTTTTGTATTTCTTTTAAGTGCTTTACAGGCATGTTATACATGTGGTCAAATGTTTCCCCCCACCAAGATACTTCAGGAAAGCCTTCCACACATACACACATTCACAAATTCAAGCACAGATACACACACACACACACACACACACACACACACACACACACACACACACACACACAGTTTCGCCATATATTCAACACTTACCTGTTCTCCATTCTACCCAACGTTAGATCCAACCCCTTCCCGCGCAGTACGACTCGCGAGAGTAGATCGCATCCAAACCCTTTCCCGACGAGACTGCAGCTCCTATTCCTGCTGCTCCTGTTGCAGTCCGGCCGCGCTGTATAATCCCAGCGTGTCTGTGCACGTTAAAGTGCACAGACACCTCTTCGCGTTTCCCTATCAGTCCTGCCGGACTGCCGTGAGCATGCGCATACAGTAGACCAGTAGTCTGGTCTACTGCGCATGCGCGTAGTCCGCGAAATTTAAAACTTTTTTTTTTTCATTTTTTTGTGTTCTTTTAGTTTTGAGGGGGCTGCAGTCCGGCAGTCCGATAGCACGGGCCGCCCCTGGTTCATTATCTTCTCTGCAAATATAAGTATCAGTTCCTCTAATAATTGAATCTCCAATTACAAGAATATTCTTGCTGGCCAGCTCTGAAGAATCTTCAGCCTCTAATACAATAATATATGCTTTATCAATTGTTACAAAGGATAGATCTTCATCACCATTAGTCATATAAATCCCACTGTTTTCATTGTGTATTAAATTCTCATCCAGCTGGTATTGTAAATCCACAGCTTGAGACATGTAGTCAACATCTGTCTTTCTCTTCTTTTTTCTTATAGTAATGTTCTTTAATCCTTCCACATTCAATTTTGATTTGTACCTTTTCACCTGCCCCTTGCCTCTTTTTGCTACCTTCTCTGTTAGAAAAATTATGCCTTTTTCTGTAGACTGAAGGCTTTCTGACCTCCTTTGACTGATTCTTACAGTTATCATGCTATATTTCATATCCTCTTCTAATTATCCATGTTTTAACAGCTGCTTATGTTCTATATTAAGTTAAAAGCTCAACCAGAGCAGGTCTTTCACTTAAAGTCCCTCTATCCCTTTCTCTTTGCCTGTACTCTTGATATCAAGCCTTGGTAGGGAAGGCAGTCTCTAGCCTGCAATAAAAATGGCCGCATCCCATTCTATTACCTTTCCGGTTTGAGTTATTTGCTCCAAATATCTTGATTCCTTTGCCAGGTTTCTCAGTAAATTCTACCTCTCTTCCCCATTTTCTGTACTAGTACTTGCAGTCATTCATTTTGGCAAAATCTCCTTTCTCTATTTTCATATTGGCTTAGTTCGTTGAATACTTTCTGCTACTTTGTGAATATAAAATTTTGTTTGATTGTTATTATTCTCCTTAAGGATCTGCATTCAAAATCCCACTTTCTCTCTCTCTCTATTTCTTGAACTTCCCTAGTGCTTCATCACCATCTCTTTCTATGTTGAATTATAACTTTCTGCTTGTGTTATGCATATGAGCCTTAACTGTGTTGCTCTAAAATATCCCTTCAAATCATGTAAACCTAAGTAGCTTGTTCTATTGGAAGGATCACCTTATCCTATTTAACTCTTGCCCTCTTATTCTCCCTGATAAATTCCTTCAATTCTTTGTTAAATATTGTCCATAACTTTTCCTCTGGTTGTTAAAAATACACCTGACCCATATACAAGACTAAAGGTTAAAATACTGCTGGTATCTTACTATCCATATCCATAAATAAGAGTTACCAGTTTCTTAATTTTTGTATTATCTTGTATTTAGCCTCTTTCCTCATATCATTAGCTGCCATAACAGAAGCCTTTCTAATACATACTCCATCTTATCACATCCCCAGAAATATGGGTATTGCTGAACCAATTTGTGTGGGTACATAATTTACAGTTATAGTCTTCGTTTTATCTTCATTAATGTTATATCCTGAAATGACCTGAAACTGTTTCAAAATGTTCCACAACACTGACTGTCATTTTCTGGATTTATCAGATACAAAATAATATAATTTGCTAATAAAGCCAGCTTTTCTTGATTACCATACCAACTATATATATATATATATATATATATATATATATATATATATATATATATATATATATATATATATATCCTTGTATTTCTGAATCCCTTATTTTATTTGCCAATGGCTCTAAATATAAAGCAAATAACAAAGAGGACACCCCTGTCTGGTTCCTCTGTTCAAACACAGCTTATCTGAGAGGAAGAGTCCCACTTTAATTCTTACCTTTGATCCTTCCTATAGCCTTCTAATTGACTTTATTATTGTATCAGGGAGTACAAACGCTTCCGATGCCCTACTCATAAAATCCCAGTTTACTCTGTCAAATGTTTTCTCTGCATTAACACCAACAAACAACAGAGATTTTTTTACATTCTGCTTTCCTCTGGATCATCTTTGTTCTATTAATGATGTCAAGTGCTTGCTTTCCCTCCTCAAAACCACAATGACTGATATCTATCAACTTTGGCAACACCTTTGCCATTCCTTTATTTCGTATAGACATACATGCTTTATATCTGTGGGCTAAATGAAGCTGGGTCTGAAAGGTCTTTGCCATCTTTAGGCAACACAGACATCACAGCTGTTTCCAAGATGTTCGTGTTTCCCTTCCTTTTAAAATAGTTAAATTCAATCTTCCAAATCTTTATCACTTTCTTCCCTCCTAATTTCCAAACTTCCACAAGAATACCATCTGTTCCTGGAGACTTTCCCAAAGACCAATTATACATCATTCTTTTTATCTCGTCACCTACTATCTTAAGTGTTAGTTGTTAAGCCTCGTCAACCTCTGATAGCATAATTATGTCTTCCACAGATATTTCCATTTGTATTCACTCTGCTTTATACAAATTTTCATAAAATTTCCCAAATATCTCTAAAACCTCTACAGGATGTCTGGTTACTTTTCTTGTTATAGGTTCCCTAGGTTTAGTGACAACCTTTTCAACATTCTCTTGCTTAAGTTGCTGTGTTAAAGTTTTTGTGCTTTGGAGTTGTTATCAGAAAATAGATGCTTAAAAGCAATCTTTCTAAACTTTGCATATTATCCAGATACTACCTTATTTTCTCTTTAGCACTCTACATTTGCCTCCTAAGCCTCAACTCCTGGCTGAACACATTTTTTTTCTTTTCCTCCCCTGCTTCCCCAACACTTTTACTTCTACTACTCATGGGACTCTTCCAATTTCCACTTTAATCATTTATTGTATCACCAATATGGGTCAATGTTGTAATTACTTACATCTACTGAAAGTCTCACTACTGCTTTGTCTACATATCTCACATATGATCTCTGTTAATTGTAAGCAAATGTTATAAAAATCTAGTATGTTTGTGTTATTTTTCCTTATTAATTAGAAGGCCCAATATATAGTTACCTGAAAAACAATGTAATGTTATACCTATGGATTACTTTGTATATTGTTTAAACCTAAGTATAAATATTTAAAGTAAACTGTTCTTTTTTTCTGTATGTGGAGCTTTTCTCCATGAGCTTCCACTGAAAATGGGCTACTAGCCCAGTCAGACCCCCCCAGTAAACAAATGTCAAACAGATGTCAAATAAAAATAAGTAAAATAAATGTACTCCTCCTCTTGTTCTTTGAGAACCCCCTTATTCTGCAATATTTTAACCTTTGTCAGCCCATCTAAATAACTTGTTACTTCTTAACTATATCTCTATTTTTTATTTCTACCCTATTTTAAGCCCCATTTTCATTTTATCCCAGTCACTAGCTATAATTTCTGATGATACTTCTATCTTCCCTAAAAATTCTCAGATAATTTCCACTATATTCCTTACATTTCTCTATTTTAAACAGGTAGGTGAGAAAGCATCAGTGTCTTATTTTTACTTCATTACCCTGCATTTTTATCTTGTTTTTTATTGGTACATGATCAGAAATAGTTATTGGACATGTGTTAAAGCTTTCAATTAAATGTTCCTGTGAAAATAATTTCTATCTAGTCTAGCTCAGTTATTGTACCTTGGGGAATAATATGTAAATTCTGCCCAAGTTTCTACTACTGAATTCACATTTTCCATAACAAATATTTCTGTAAATGTCTTCAGAAATCTACCCTCTTTTGTTATATTGTCCCTTCTATGTTCCCTGATACATCCTCACTTTTGTGAATCAAATTCAGTGGAATATAAATACATGCCATTGTAATCATCCTCCCTTGGCAATAGACCCTTACTACCACAAATTTACCATTTTGGTCTTTTTTCCATCATCCATCACTATTGGATCTTCTTAGCAGTTAGTATAATTACTCCCCTTTTCCTCTATCCCTGATCTGAATATCCATTCTGAAATATTTTCACTTTGTCAAATTTATATGGTCATTTCTTTCTAAACATATCTCCTTCAGCATTGCTATTTGCACTCTGCATTTCTTAATATAATTCAACATCCTTTCCTTTTTATCTATACTTATAAAACCATTTATGTTCCAGGATAATATAGACAACATAGCCAACATGATAAAAAGCTATTGTTCCAGCCTATCATACATGACAGTTTTTTTTAAATGTGCATTTCCAAATTTTGTGTTACATGCATATACTAATGTTTGGCAGGCTGATCATTTGTACATTTGTTTCTTTTCATCTCCATTTAAACATATGTTAAATTTTTAAGACTTTTTGTTTTAGTAAAAAGCCTCAAACAAAAAACTAAATACAAAACACCCACAGCTTCTATTAAGTTGGAACAAACAAACAACACTATGTACATCTTCAAAACATGAAGTTTAACCCCCAGAAGGGAAAATTTTTCCCATAATGACAGCTGTACTTACAAGCATTATCTAACCTAAAATTAAGGTTACCCATGCTAAAGCACATTCTACATCCTGTGCTCCCATATACCCTAATTGCTGTCTGCTCTTTTCTTATCTCTCTTCTCCTCCAAGATATGAAAAACAGCTTGTATGTTTTCAGAAAGCATTCAATCTTAGCCCTAAGAAAAAGTGCACTGGCTAATATTTAAATAAAACTAAACTGTACACTGTTCTATTAACTATATTAAAGTATTAAGGCTGCTCGAGATGTTGCTAACTTTTACTTACTTCCCATAAGTTCATACTTAATGTTTTCACTGAACTACGTTCCATTGTACCTTTAAATGTGGCATTTCCCTCAGCAAAGAATACTCAGAATTCTCAAGATTAACTGCTTGCACCTGCAGACTTGGATATGTACTCAATGATAAGTGTTTGTAGATTTCACTCAGAAAAGAATGCACAACTGCTCTCAATATCGGACGTGTCAACTCCACTGAACATTTGCCAGAGGAAAACAAACAAGCTAATATCCTTGCAGTTGTAAGAAGCTTAGCATTTTCATGGCTTTCATCATTTGTCTTTTTACAGCCTATATGCTTACAAAACCACCTGTTTATAATTTAATTCAAAGGCATTAATCTTGACAGTCACCCTTGTAAACTAAAAAGAGACAATATCCCAGTTCTATACATGATACAATCAGTGCACTTTTATATCCCACCCCAGCAGACAAGATCACAACATATGAACATTAAATTTGCTTTTGTCCAGCCTTTTTTCTCTTGTTATACTGTAAAATCTATTTTTCTTACAACTAAAAAAGTACTTGTTTACTTTAATATCTTTAACACTTACAACAGTCAGTAAAAAACTTCCCCCACATTTAAAATACTCCTGACTATGCACTACACAAAACTGTGTGTATAACTTGCAATTTATATCATGAAATGTTTTATACCAATACTAATAGGAATAAAAACTATTTTACTTACAATTACCTTTTGAGTCCTTGTAAACAATAATGATATAAAGTGGGGCATTTATTTTGTAGTCCACCCACAAGTTTAACAAAGTCAACAAAAGTTCAGTGCTTTTCAGCCACATTTTCTTGCAAAAACATATTTCACAAATGTGATAAGATTCTTTATAGTCTTCCATTTATTCGCTAATTTTAGAGTTGCTGGTCTTTTTTCTGTTTATTTCCATCTTCCAACACTAGACTCTGGTTCAAGTCCAAGGTACTACTCAGTCTTCCAGTCAGTTCCTGCACTTTTTTCTGTCTCTCAAATATCTTCCTTTGGAACATTAGAAAATGTTTCACTGACAAAGTCTCTGCATGAACCTTATCAATAGAATAATGAGAAGTAGAGTCCCCTTCTGCTTGCTGACTCACTTTTTGTTGGATAAACTTTTTTATTTCCTCCTTAGCATATTCTGCATCAACAGTAGACAATGACTTTGATCTTCCAGGAAAAAAACACTTTGAAGACAGCTGGACTTGACAGCTTGAATCTTACACCTGCCTCTTGGCATTTCCCAATTGCTGTGATAAATGTGCTTCCCGTCTGCCTGGTGTACACTGAATAATCATTTTCTAGAAACACACTGCTATCTCCAATTTTTAATACTTTGCCCTTCTGCTACAATTTTGTCAGAATCAACTCTTTCTGCTGGCATGATTGCATCTTTATGACTGTAGCTATTGGCTGCTTTCTCATGTCCAGGTTTGGATCAAACACTCAATGTGCCCGTTCCATTAACAAATTCTGTTGTGGAGCACCAGTCCAGTTGTTTATTTATGTTTTCTTAAAATTAATACAGTATGTTCCTTTAAGTTTCTATGGTACAGCAGAAAATATCAGGTTTTCTTTGTGCACTCTGTCTTCTAATTCGGGTCTATATCAGATCATCGAAACGGCACATTATCGAATGCCATAACGACGAACTGCAAAACCTGAACCCTAACAATATTGAAACCTCAAAACAGCAACTTTTTCCCAGGGAAAAAGAATTGCTGTTCTGAGTAACACACACACACACACACACACACACACACACACACACACACACACACACACACACACCACAAGCACACTAAAAATCAGCAGTCCACACACATACATTTAAAAGTTACATCTAATCCTAAACTACACTGCACATACACTACTATCTATCCACTTACCTTAACCCAGACCCTAACCCTAAGGTCCGTCACTATAGCACACTCACCTCACCCGCACCCTAACCCTAACTCACTTAACGCGACCCTAACCCCAAATTCTCACTATCGCACACTCATCTGACCCATGCCCTAACCCTAGCGCACTTAACCCACCCCTAACCCCAAATTCTCACTATTGCACACTCATCTCACTCGCACCCTAACCCTAACTCACTTAACCTGCCCCTAACCCCAAATTCTGTCACAATCGCACACTTACCTGACCCATGCCCTAACCCTAACTCACCCAACCCACTCCCTAACCTGAATGTCTGCACAATCACACACTTACCTTAACCCAACCCGTAACTTTCCACCGCATCGCAGAAAACAGCGAAGCCACAACAATGGCCAACCGAATTCTTTCCCTAGGAAAGAATTTGGTTTTGTGCAGCTTCACTGTTTTCAACGTTTGCGATATTGGATTCGATAATAGATCATTTGAAATTCTGCCATTTCAATGATCTAATATAGACCCTTCTAATTCTACTATTTTTTAACAGTTCTTCTTGAGAAACCTCATATTCTGACAGCTTTTTCTTCACGACAACCTCTGAATTTTGCAGTTTTATTAGTTCATCTGAATAGCTAGTTAAAATTTCAGTTTTTTTCAGCCTTTTATTGTTTGAACTGATTTATTCCTTCAGTGTTTCATTTATCTCAATCACCTCTGGGTACATTGATTTATTGTTTCCTCTAAATTACTGGAAGTCATCTCTTGAGCCAGAGTTGAAGATTGAACTGCTTTTTGCTGAACAACTGCAGAATCCTTTCCAGGCAGGGTTTTCTCTTCATGTTTTCTGATTGATTTTCTTTGGAGTTTTATTTTCTCTTTTTTACATTGGTAGACTTGAAGTTATGCTGTTGATCAGTGTGCGGCCATCTTGTAAGGTTTGGGAAGCACCAACATCTTGGGAGAAAGTTGTGGTGCCTGTATTACCTAAAGACAGTATAGATCCATCAGACACAGCTTCTTACAGAGCCATTTCAATTTTAAACCATGACTATAATGTGTTAATGCATATACTAGTTAAAAGAATGGCAAAGGTGTTGCCAAAATTGATAGATATGGACCAATGTGTTTTTGTGGATGGGAGGCAAACTTTTGACAGCATTAACAGAACAACGATGATGAAGAAGGAAGCAGAATGTATGACAATAACACTTCTGTTGGTGGGTCTTGATGCAGAGAAAACATTTAACAGAGTATGCAGGGATTTTATGAGTAGGGCAATGGAAGCATTTGCATTCCCTGAAAAGAAAATAAGGTTAATTAGGAAAGTATATGAAGGAAAAGAGGCAAGAATTAAAGTGGGAGGATTCCTCTCCTATTTTCCTTTTATGTGCTTTATATTTAGATCCACTGGCAAAGAAAATGAGGGACTCAGAAGTTTAATGATATAACTGGTATGGTAATCAAGAAAAGTTGGCATTATTTGCCGATGATATTACTTTGTACTTGATAAATCCAGAAAAGGACAAAACAGTGTTGTGGAACATTTTGTGACACTTTCAAATCTTTACAGGATATAAAATTAATTAAGAAAAAACAAAGTCTATAGCCATAAATTATGTACTCACACATGAACTGGGCCAGCAATACCCATATGTATGGGGATATGATAAGATTAAGTATTTATCAGTATGGATTAAAAGGGCTTATTTTATGGCAGCTAAGGATATGCGGAAAGAGATTAAACAAAATCTAATACAAAAACTGAGATATCAGTAGCTTTTGTTTATGGATACAGATAGTAAGATATAAGAAGTGAGAATGTTTTTATTCTCTTTAGTTTTATATACGGATCAGGCATATTTCTATCAACCAGAAGAGAAGCTGTAGACAACAATTAATAGAGACAAAGGAATTTATCTGGGAGGGGAAGAGAGCAAGCTGGTTTAAGTTTACTTAATTTAAAGGGATATTTTAGAGCTACAAAGTTAAAGCCCATATGCATAACACAAGCAGAAGGTTTTAATTCAAAATGGAATGGGATGATGATAAAGCAGGGGGGGGGGTGGAGTTCAAGAAATAAAGAGAGAGTGGAAGTTTCGATGCAGATCCTTAAGGAAAACAATAACAACCATGCAAAATATTATTTTCATAAAGTAGCAGAAAGTATTTTAAGAACTAAGCCAACAAGAGAATGAAGAAAGGAGATTTACCAATATGAATGACTGCAAGTAGGGATATAGATAATAGGTAAGATGGAGCTGGAATTTACTGGAGAAAACTGGTAAAGCAACCAAGATACTGGGAGCAAAAGGTAGAGAGTAAGGGTGATATGATGAGGCCAAGAAGACTTTTGGACTGCAGCCTAGAGACTACCTTCCCTACCAAGGATTGATACAGGAAGGCAAAGAGAAAGGGATAGGGGAGTCTTTAGTGAAAGATCTGTTCTGGTAGAGTTTTTTTCTGAATCTAGAATAGAAGCTGTTGTTTAAAAAAGGATAATTAGTAGGACATATAAAATATTGCATGATAACTGTAAGAATCAATCAGTGTATGTTAGAAAATATTGGGAAATGAGAGTGGAAAAGAAATTTTCAAGAGAACAATGGGAGGACATATGTATCCTCCCAAACATGCAACAAAGTCTATAATGTTTAAGAACTTTGGAAGTGCTTGCAAAGGTATTTTTAGACCCCAAGCAGACTTCAAAGAATTTTTTCCTTAGGTAGATAGTACATGCTGAAGGGGTGATAGAGAAGAATAAATGCTGAAGGGGTGATAGAGAAGAAAGAAGTAACTGGGAACATATGTTTTGATAGAGTAATGAGTTGGCAGATTAAAAAAAAATCATCACAGATTACTCTGTCAGAAATATTGGGTGAGCAAATGGCTGTAATTAATGAAATGATTGTTTTGAGCTGGTACATAGGATTTGAATTGCCTAGACAAAATGTGGCCTTATAAAGTTTAATTCTTTGGCTGCCAAAAAAAGCAATTTTTAGAAAATGGAAATCAAAGTTTAAACCAATTTTATCTGAAGTATTGTATATTATAAAAGAGATGAAATAACTGGAAGAGGGATCTTCAGAAAAGGGAAGGAGCAAATTACATAGAAATAGATGGAAATTATGGGAACAATACATGCAGAATAATGCTGAGGAGGAGGAGTGAAGTTTAATGGAAGGCAGAAATTTAGCAATTTATGTAATGTTGGACTGATAATAGTTACACAGAAAAAAGATATGTGAGGTATAGTATTTGTAAATGGAAAAATGTTATTATGGTTTTCCTTTAATATATGTTTGCCTATGTCTTAAGTGACAATGTAATAATGGTTTAAAAATAAAATAAAACAATTCCTAGTGTACTGTTATATAGACAATTAAGGATTCTAGCAAAACAACTTATCACTAATGATGAGAAAACCTATTACTCAGCCAGTCAGAACACACACACACACACACACACACACACACACACACACACACACACACACACACACACACACACACACACACAATAATAATAGAAAACTGTTCTAGTCCTCTATCAATAAACGGTTAAGTCCAGGACAAGATACACAGCCAACAGCAAACACACAGAAACAAAATGATAGCTAACCAGTTCAACACCCACCTTATATAGACAGTCCTGTCTTTCACCAGCCAGGTGACTAATCAAGTTATTGATGTCCCTTCTCAATCAAATAACCTTCTTCAACATTCTCCTTACAACCAATTCCCATAGGTACCATCACAAATGCCTCAAAAAATAAATCCAATGCAACCGCCACCTGATAACCTATGAAATGAAAATCTTAAAATATCAGCTGAGGCTATTGCTTATCCAATCTCAATTCTAATAGATTGACCCATATCTGAAAACAATGTTCCTTCACTACGGAAAAAAGGTCATCATTATTATACTGAACAAGGGTGGAATCAATTCAGATCTTTCAAACTATAGACCAATTGCCATTTTATCTCCCTTATCAAGGATATTAGAAAAATGTCTTCATACACAACTTCTCAACTATCTAATAAGTAACCAGCTTCTACTACTACTACTACTACTACTACTACTTTGGTGAATTTTGTTAACACTGTCAACACCCATAGAATGCTGGAAACCTGGTCTCTACCATCTGATAAGACTTTTCAAAAGCTCTTGATACTGTCTCCCACTACATACTCAAACAATAAACTCTCTTCCTTAGGACTTTCAAATTCTTTACTGCAAGTGTTCCACTGAAAATTTCTAAACAGAGCACAAGCAATGAAATGTACAAATGATTCCTTCACCTTCTTGCAAGTAACTAATGGTGTCCCACAAGGATCTATACTAGGCCCCACATCTTTCAACATATTTATCAATGACCTCTACACTGCTATAAATTTTTTTTTACCAGAGTAACAACATACCTCACTGACAAGGCCAGAGGATGCATAACCTCTACTTTTGTACTGCCTATCCAGACTTGAGCAATGTTATAATAATAAAAAGAAAACTGTTTGAAAAAGCACTGCATAAATAGACCAATAAAAATAAAAAAAGTGCTTCAGGGCAAGATCCCAACATAAGCTCCACACCAAATCCGAAAATTGGAAAAACACTCTTTATTCCAAATAAACATCAAAATATTGAAATAAGATTAAGCACTTTCATCCCACATATTATACTCTGGGACTTCCTCAGAACAAATAAATGCTACTAAAATCACTCTTTTATATAAATTACCAATCAAGAAAACCGGCAATTAAGATTTAAAGCCATAGAATATTATAAAATAAGAGGATCAGGTAGAAAAACTGTATACATAAAGAATTCAAATAAAATACCTTGCAATATATAAAAAATATGTATTAAAAATACATTAAGAAGTTATTGAAAAATATATTATTATTATATACTTTTGGCTTGGAAAGAACCTTCATAATTATTTAATATACAACATATGAATTCCGTAGAACCAACGGAAAAATTTAAAGTTCCAGTGCTCTCTTTTTCAACACGGGAATGCACTTCTTAATGTATTTTTAATATATATTTTTTATATATTGTAAGGTATTTTGTTTTAATTCCTTATGTATACAGTTTTTGTACCTGATCCTCTTATTTTATAATAGTCTATGGCTTTAAATCTTAATTGCCATTTTTACTGATTGGCAATTTATATAAAGGAGTGATTTTAGTAGTATTTATTTGTTCTGAGGAAGTCCCAGAGTATAATATGTGGGATGAAAGTGCTTAACCTTATTTCGAAATTCTGCTGTTTATTTGATATAAAGAGTGTTTTTTCCAGTTTTCGGATTTGGTGTGGAGCTTATGGTGGGATCTTGCATGGAGCACTTTTTCATTTTTATTGATAAATGTTATAATAAAATAGTCAGATTTGCTGTAGACAATATAACAATATTATATAACAATATTTGCATAACAATAGAATATACCACTGCCTAGCACTCAGAGATTTAAACTGGTTAGAACTACAATATCATCTAGCTCTTTCTAACTACAATGCACAGACCTCTCTGTAAGAGAGAACATTTCCCAGCCCTTAACAACTTAACACATCACTACTCCTCCAATAGAATTTTGCACTCTAGAGAAAAAAAATCACTGATCACTATAACTAAATCATCTAATACTGCAGGTGACACTCTATATTCAAATAGTGTAGATAAACTATGGAACTACATCCCATTACCACTGAAATCCAGTTAAAATGTAAACTCATTTAAAACAGAACTAAAAACTTAGACTATCAACTCAGTGGATCTGCTCCTGTATATCTCCAGAATAAATGCCACTATAATCTTCACCTTGCCATATTGTCAAACCATTTCTCTTTCCTAGAAATCCTATGCCCAACAACCAGTCTTCATCAATACCTGAATACTTTTACTATCACCTCTCAACCATTTACATAGTATTGTGATACTACTTACCATCTCCACTTCTATTTTTCAAATATAAACCTTATGATAGCCATATACAATTGTTTCTGAACCTGGTTAATACCCCAGCTGTCAACTACAATATTAACATTTTCTGCCCTACTGAATTCCATCCCTCATTTCCATTTCTTTGAATCTCTAATCACTAATCACAAGATCTGTTATCTGTTTGACAAGCCTACTAACACACCTCTTCAAATGCTCAATATTCAACATTTATTAACTGCATTAGTATCTTTCATAATTTAATAGTTTCCTTTATTTAATAAGAATGTAATCTAATTTGCAAATGTATGTGTAATTTGGTTAATGTATATTGCTTAAATGTCTGTTCATGTACATTATACAATGACCCCCATTAATATTCCAAAACGTGCACGCTGATTGGCCAGCGTGCCCGTTGTAAATCTCACAATATACCAACGGAAAAAGGTCCTAATGCCTGGACTTTTTTCCATTGGTATCAAGTGCTCAAAAACATTTTTTTTAACAAATAAAAGAAAAAAAAATGGAGCAATGGAGACTTTCTTTTCTCCATTGCTTCCGTTTCAAAGCATTGATATACTAGGTATGCATGGGATGCAAGTCCCATACACATGCTCAGTATATCAAAACAAGGAAGCAGTGTACCACTACCAGCGGAAGAACAGCAATGCACCATTATACAAAGACACTATTTAAGAAAAGTACTTTTTCTTAAATAATGTCATTGTATAATAGCAATAACCGACTATGTGGTTGTGGTATATTGAAATTTACCCACAGTTGGCTTTATTTAATCACTTGGGCTTCACCCTCATGATTAAACCATACCGACCATGGGTAAATCTTCAATATACCACACCACGTTGATGGTTATTGCTTAATTACTGAACGTCTTTTTTAAAAATATTTGTATCTCCACTTAAAGGTTATTTATTTATTTGTTTTTTAACTAAAGCCATTTTGATTAACCCAGTAAGCAAAAGCAAAATAAACTAACTAAAATATCTATTTTTAAATTGATGTAATCAATTGCTATTTCAACCATGTAATGAATTGCTATTTTTATAATGAGGAGCTTTTCTCCTTGGGCCCCCTCTGAAAATGGGCTTTACTCAGTAAGACTAATCCAGTTAACGAATTATAAATAAATGTATACATACATGCAAACATACATTTATTTTCAAATGCCTTCCATAACTTTATAGGTAAATTCACCAGTGTCAGTAATGGAAACAATTCTCACTACAACTTGCCTATTTTCAATCAACATTTAAGCTAATATGCCTGCTAATTTCTAACATTGCCAAGCTCATCTTTCTAGGATCACAGCAAAATATGAATTAATAAATAATACTTCTTACTACAGTCTTGAGGCCTCGTTTTATTACTCTTCTTCTTGTAGATTACTGACACTTTCTAAACGGATGTAATTACTTCAACACTACTGCATTAAAAGATGATTTTCTTTTTTTTGATGACACGGTGACAATAGCCAAAGAGTTGCTGAGTTTGATCACTGGAACAAATGCATCAACACCACTGTCAAACCATGTTGACATGGAATTAACTACCCATTCTAAGGTACTCTATTTAGCTAGCAGTTTATGAAGAGTTCTTGTCACAAAACATACAAATTCTTTTTGACACCATGCAGTGAAAAGACATGAACTGCACTATATTTGTTTATTCTAATCTGAAGTGAACAGTTTTACATACCTCATTTGTGGGTTAATCAAAAATGAACTATTTGTAAGTTTTTTATGTTTTGTGCCACAATAGTTGCACTATCCTCTGTCTTCCCGGACACACGCATACACTGTCTGTTATATGCCTTAAAGTATATTTGAAAACTAAAATGTCAGTAAACAAACAAACAAACAAAAAAACAGCTGAAGTTAAAAACATTTTCCTACTCTACAGCATCATTTCAGTTTACAGCTGTCAGTTGTGAACCAGATAATAAATTGGCACAAGCTCTATGTATCTAGTTCTGCAGGTCTAACAGGACCATAATTAAACAACAGCAATATTCAGACGCATGCAAACTTCTTATAGTAATGATTGCAGCGACTCTACTTACTGCAGTTAGCTGCTGATACACAGCTGTCTTCATGATTTCTAAATTGCTTGTTGCTGGTTCATCTGTTTTATCCACAACATGCATTCCATTCAGTGGATCAGACCTTTGAGAATCTGTAACTATCTCATCACTGGTAATGGTGCAATTCAAAATACATTCCAATACTACTACTGCCTCCTCACCTGTTTAATTTGGTTACTGCTATGGATTGTTCAGCACTTTTCTAGGACACCTAAAACAGTACTTGGAACAGTAAAAGAGACCATGAAAAATCCTGATGTGCATGATCTCCTTCAGCTATGAAAGGCTAGAGGCATCGTAAACCTGTGCACCAAAGACCTTAATCTCCACTAGCACATAAACAGAACATGCAGGCATTCTAAATGTGTAATCCACTGTATCTTCTATTTAAACGGGCATTCCTACAAGTCAAGCAAACAACACGTTGGCTACATTTAAGACCAGTCTTAAAGACTGGATCAGTATTCATAAATTTACCCTTAATTTGTAGTATGGCTCATCTTGATCAAAACAGGTAATAGTATTATACTATATAAGGATTAAGATGGCTCGGCTTCTC
The DNA here is from genome assembly GCF_019279795.1 of Protopterus annectens. Lineage (NCBI taxonomy): Eukaryota > Metazoa > Chordata > Ceratodontiformes > Protopteridae > Protopterus > Protopterus annectens. The sequence goes on from NC_056732.1 coordinate 1,306,698,366, forward strand.
AGTGGTCTCTAGACAATGTGGCTATAAACTTATGAAATATTGTTCTGACCAACTGCAGAGCTGGACACAGTACTCATCTGCTAAATGGGGTACTTGCTTATGTTCACAGATAAGTCCCTTTCACTATTCTGGCCCATGAAAAACACAACTGAAAACAAATAAAATATATCTAAAAGGCTGTGCTGCTCTGCAGTGGCAGTATATAATGTTCTGCCATAATTATGATGCAAGGCAATATCACTAATAAGAGAACAGAGCATCCCTCTGACAGTTTTGTCTTTCCCAAAAGGAATAAGTATTGCAATATCATCAGTATGACTTAAGGTGATGTGATAAGTTAAAGGCATGGTATAAGTCTCACAGCTGTGTTACTCCATGATGGTTGCATTTAATTCTTTGGTGCAATTCTAATATACAGCAATGCTATAATAAACACTGCTGTACTGTGATGGCAGCATCTCATGGCCAGACACCATTCTCCCCAATGACACTCATGCTGGTGAGGATCAGAGAAACTGCAGAGTGGTTGCATACTTTGTTCTGACCTACAGAAATAATAAAACTGATAAAGATGATAATAATAATAATGATGATGTTGTTCTTTTGGCTTTTCCCGGTTAGGGGTCACCACAGCAGAACTCAGGTCCGCTAATGATTGGCAGTAGATTTTCACGGTGCCGAGGTGCCAGCTTGATGCCCAACCTTTAATGAAGGCACACCCATTCACACATGTCTTTTGAACACCACTCGACCGTCGGGAGAACATGCAGACTCCACACACAAGGCGCTCCAGCCGAGAATTGAACGGGAGAACTAGTATAACTTGGCATTTTGCTGGCTGACTCTATGTAGCCATATTAAGGGATTGTGGTCTGTAACCACAGTGAATTTCCTTTCATACAGATAAGGCTGAAGTTTCTACAGTGTCCATACTATGGCGACAACGCTACCACTGCACCACCGCTGTATCAATAATAATAATAATAATAATAATAATAATAATAATAAGGGTCAAAGAATTTGATTGAACATGTAGCACCTGCTGTACCCTGTGGCAGTGCTACTGTTGAAACAAAAAGCATCAGCCTGACAGTGATTCTACTTCTTGACGACAGGAAGTAGTTTTCTGACATTATTATGGCATCCATTAATTCCTCTGAATGTGGTAGTGCATCTTTCCAATAACTTTGCAACTCCACGATGGTAACTTCTTCTATAGATGTACCATTGATAGGTTGATAGTGTGATGAAGACTATCAACCAACAGCTTTACTACTTCATGCCATTACCAAGTAGTGCTTTCACATAATTCTACAGTGTGGTGATGCTTTCTAGACAGTCTTTTCCCTGACAGAAGCATGTGAAGCTCTGAAAGCATTGTGTGCGGGTGTGTGTGTGTGTGTGTGTGTGTGTGTGTGTGTGTGTGAGACATTGTCTTGATGAATGGATTTTTTTAATAACATACAGATAAGGGGGGTTCACAGTAACTTAAAGGACCACTATGGTCCCCCCCCCTCTCTCTCTCTATATATATATATATATATATGTGTGTGTGTGTGTGTGTGTGTGTGTGTGTGTGTGTGTATGTGTATTGCTTCATAGGAGATTACTAAATTAATGGCTTAAGGGTCCTTACAAGCCTAGCCAATATAACCCAATTTTACCCAATATATGGACCATGGGGCAAGAGGATGTCATGGATTTGCACCTGTGCATTGAGTATCTTACAGACTGCCCCAGTCCATAATGAACATAAGCACTACCCCAGCTGTGAATTTGGAATTCCCCATCCATTGATCCAAACTGCATTTGAAGAGGGCCAGTGAAGGCCTCTGCTTAATGTGAATAGGAAGCCTGTTTCAAAGAAGGGGCAATCTCTGAGATACATATCTGTCTCTCCAGCAAGTTTTATTTGAGTTGCTAAGTTTAGATCCCTAGATCAGGTGACCCTCATGCTGTTTGACTTGTGGTTGTGTAGCAGCTCCATCAGGACTGCATTTTTGAGTTCTCTGTAGGTCAGACATGTCACCCCTTAATAATCTGTAGGAGACACAGTAAAGGGATAGGGCTTTTAGTCCATCCACATAGTTCAAGTTATTTGCACCCTGCATTTTCTTTGTGAGGAACCTCTGAGGTTGCTCCCACTGCTGTAAATGCCAAATAAGTACATGCCAAATGGTGCACTAAACTTGATTATTGGTCTAATGAATGGTGTATACAGTGGGTCTGTAATTTCCTTGGATCTGGGAAACTAGATTCGAATTTAAGGAGTTGTTCTGGCAACTCAAACTGGGTGAGGGTAAGCCCCCTGGCTTAAATGATAATATTTCTATTTCCAGTGTTTTAAAGATCAGGGCAGCTAAATTGTAAATTATGAATTTTTATTATCATTCAGGATTATGGTACATTTTTTTATCACTGCCCAGTTTACTTGGGTGTTTTATACCTCAGTATTTAAATATTTAAATGTTCTAATTATTTATCAATTTTAGATAACATTGCAGTAATAGATTGGCTCTTTTATGGTTTGTTAACAATGCATTTTGTTAATAGGGTTGTGATGATGTGAGGTATTGCCACCGTACCAGGGAGAACAGGGCAGTGCATGTGTAACATATGCCAGCATAGTTAGCTGGAGTTTTGTGAATAATCTGATGTCATTTGACTGTCATACTAACTTGCACAGATGCTTGGGTTAAAAAATTATCAACAGTGCTATTATAACTGATCAAATGTATATGTTTAAACAAAGAATTCTGGAAGGGAAGAGTAGACATTTTTGAAATTTTTCTATAATTGTCAAATACTACAACAGATCTTAGCAAAGCTCCGGGTGTGTACTGTACCAAAGTCAGGTGATCAAATGTAATGTCATTCTATAACCATCACTGAGAGGATGGAACTCTCATAGCAGTTTGTTTTGTTTTCTCTTTGGAACCTGATATAAAGATCTATGACAGTTATCACAGTTCAGCTGAGTTCAGTTTAGTTAGAAGCTCATCAACTTGCCTTGTGGAAGTAAGCATCTGAGCATCCTATCTTGCCTTGCTGTATTAATTAAGTTAGCTAGGGAACGGATATTCTTTAGACAGTCAGGAAATACAGTAAGAGTAGTTAAGTATTGTTTTTTCTGCATCTGTTTGAATCTGTCCAACTGTGTTATTTTTATTTCTCCTGTGATTTGAAACTCTGGTGTTTCTTGTACTTCGATATTTAGTATTCTCAAGGTTCCTACTTTATTACTTATTATTAAGTATTTTTATACCTTTCATTGTAGCTAGTCTTTTAGAGAATACTTTTAACATCGAGAGTACTTGTGGTTATTTTAGTGATGCTGTGGCCAATCCAAAAAGCCTTGCTGCTTTGGTTACACTTTACCATTTATAATAGTATTGATTTTACTGAATATAATTGGATACCCTGGTAAGAGACTGAGAGTGGTTGATTGGTGGTGGCATGGTTACCTTATAGTCTGGGAAGAAAGGGTGTAGCTATTAAATCTATGCCAGCCTTTCCTTGGAGAGTATGTGTGTAAAAATCAAATACCCAAATGCGGGGGTGTCAGCTACTTGAAACTAGGACACAGTGCTCCAAAGTGAGTATTTTTTGGGATCTGGAGAGCTATATAATCCAGTCCCAGGTCTACAGTGTGTTCACTGTGTGCTCTTGGGGGAAACTGTTCTGGATGCAGAGAACTGCATATTAAAATACTGTGTAAATCCATTCCTGTTTTTATTGACCATCTCTCACTGGTGTCAGTGGTGAGGATTGAGGCTCCTTGATTACTGGCCCAGGGTAGAGCTACCCCAGGAATCCACAGGCTTTTCACCCTTTGAGTTGCTCTATGAGCATAGGGTGAGGGGCAGTTTAGATTTGATTTGTGATGAGTGGGAGGGTTAGTGTGAATTCCACAAGGAGTCTGTTGTGGTATATGTCCTAATCCTCAGGACAAGGCTTAGGGAGCTCATGGCCTTGGCCCAGGAGAACCTGGCAAAAGCCCAACAACAGAAAAAGGTCGGGTATGACAGGAATGCTTGATCCTGAGAGTATGCTGTGGGACAGCAGGTTATGGTGCTCATTCCTGTCAGACACAATAAGCTGCAGAGAGCTTGGGAGGAACCCTTCAAAGTGGCAAGGAAGGTCAGTAATGTTAATTACATGACAAACCTACTATGCAGGAGGCAGGGGTACAAATTGTACTACATTAACATGATTAAGCCTCAGTATGCCAGAGATGTCCTGGGCAGACTGCAAAGGGCAGGGTTGACCATTAAGCCCAGTAAGTGTCAAGTGGATTTGGCAGAGGTCTCCTACCTGACAGAGTGGGGAGTGGCAAGATTAGGCCAGAACCTGCCAAAGTGGAAACTATTCAAGCATGGCTTACCTGTTACCAAAAAGCAGGTGAGGGCATCTTTGGGGACAGTGGGGTATTACAGAAAGTTTGTTCTCAATTATAGTACAGTAGCTGCTCCCCTCACATACCTAACAAGGAAAAACAGGCCATATAAGGTAGTGTGGACCTCAGTCTGTGAGCAGGCATTCCAAAAGCTTAAAGGGTCTTTGTGAGGACTCCATATGTTAGGCAGTGCAGATTACAGCAACAAATTTGTTGTGCAGGTGGATGCTTCAAACCATGGGGTGGGGTGTGTTCTCAGCCAAGTTTTCTCAGAGGGAGAAGAGAACCCAGTTGTATATCTCAGCCATAGACTCCAACCTGGGGAGAAATGTTATGCATCTGTAGAAAAAGAATGTCTAGCCATAGTATGGACACTGTAGAAACTTCAGCCTTATCTGTATGAAAGGAAATTCACTGTGGTTACAGACTACAATCCCTTAATATGGCTACATAGAGTCAGCCAGCAAAATGCCAAGTTATTAAGGTGGAGCCTAGGGTTGCAGGTATATCACATGACAGACAACACATTGCCATAGTTGGGTCAGTAATGTCAATGCAGAAGGACTTTCAAGACAGGGTATACGTTAATGTATTCCCAGACAGGCCCATTTCTCTCAAGCAATGTTTTTACAGGGTCACTTGAAAAACTAGCTTGAGTCTTCAAAGGGGGGGGGGGGGTCTGATGATGAAAGTTATTGCCATCTGTACCAGGGAGAATAGGGCAGTGCATGTGTAACACATGTCAGCATAGTTAGCTGGAGTTTTGTAAATAATTTTGTGTCATTTGTGCCATCTCCCAATATTTAAAACCAAACTAAAACTCTTTCTCTCTAATCACTGGTTATGCTCTTGTAATAACCCAGACTAACTATCTTTTCTTTTCTTTCCTTTTTACAAACTATCTGACACTAACATAATTTTATTCTCTACCATATATCTCCACTTCTTATCATTTCATTACTACTACCCCTTCCATCTAGCCTTTGCACTCTCTTCACTAGTTATCTATAATCATATTAACCTTATGCTTCTGTCTATTCCTATTTTTGTTAACTCAGAACTATTACTCTATACTAATGTCACTGCCTAACTAAGTTTTCCTTATATTGTCTCAATATGTTGTTTTTGAAATGGCTAGTGCTTCTATTGTAATGTCTAAATGCTATGCAATGTTTTTGTATATTGTTATTATACTGTATAACTGGAGCTTTTCTCCCCGGGCCTCCACTGAAAATGGACATGTATCCAGTTGGACAAACCCGGCAAACAAAAGTAAAATAAAAAAAATAAAATAAAAATTTGACTGCCACACTGACTTGTACAGACGCTTGTGCTAAAATGTATTAACAGTGTTATTATAGCTGATCAAATTTATATGTTTAAACAAAGCATTCTGGAAGGGAAGACTAGACATTTTTGAAATTGTTCTTTAATTTTCAAATACTGCAACAGATCTTAGCAAAACTCTTGAGTGTGTATTGTACCATAATCAGGTGATCAAATGTGATGTCATTCTATAACCAGCACTGAGAGGATGGAACTCTCACAGTAGTTTGTTTTGTTTTGTTTTCTTAGTTACCACAGTTTAATTAGTTGAGTTCAGTTTAGTTGGAATCTCATCACATTGCCTTGTGGAATTAAGCATCTCAGCATCCTATCTTGCCTTGCTATATTAATTAAGCTAGCTAGGGAACAGTTATTCTTTAGACAGTCGAGAAATACAGTGAGAATAGTTAAGTACGTTTTTTCTGCATCTGTTTGCATCTGTCTATGTCCTTTTTGTTTCTCCTGTGATTGAAACTCTGGTGTCTATTGTTCTTACATGTTTAGTATTCTCATGTTTTCTATTTTATTATGTATTATTAAATATTTTTATACCTTTCATTGTGGCTGGTCTTTTAGAGAATACTTTTAATATCCTGAGAGTACTTGTGCTTATTTTAGTGATGCTGTGACCACTCTGTAAAGCCTTGCTACTTTGGTTACACTCTACCATTTATAATAATATTGATTTTACTGAGTATAATTGGATACCCTTGAAACAACCTGAGAGTGGTTGACTGGTGGTGGCATGGTCACCTTATAGTCTGAGCAGAATGGGTACAGCTATTAATTCTGTGCCAGCCTTTCCCAGGAGTGTGTGTATGTGTGTGTGTGTGTGTGTGTGTGTGTGTGTGTGTGTGTGTGTGTGTGTGTGTGTGTGTGTGTGTGTGTGTGAAAATCAAATACTCAGGTGTGGGTGTGTCAGCTACTTAGAACTGGGATACAGTGCTCCAAAGTGAGTCTTGTTTGGGATCTGGAGAGACAGATAGTCCAGTCCTAGGTCTGCAGTGTGCTCCTTGTGTACTCTTGGTGGAAATTGTGCTTGATGCAGAGAGCTGCATCTTAAAATGCTGTGTAAATCCATTCCTGTTTTTAGTGTCCGTCTCTCACCAGTGTCAGTGGTGAGGCTTGAGCTTCCTTGATTACTGGCCTGGGGTAGAGAGGCCGTCACAAGGGTAGAGATGATTTAGACATGTTGTATAAATTTTATCACTGTATGGTTGTTAATTGATATTTCTTTATCAGCTTGTTCTGTTTTTATATGATTTTTCATGTTCAGGGTATTCTTTACTATTCATTTTTTAATTGCTGATTGGGGATGTTCTTTGATTGGCTGGAATTTCATTTCAAAAGTTATATAATGATCGGCTGGATTTTTAATGGTTGTTCTGAAGAAGTCTGTCATTTAGCAAATGAAAGCGCTTAACCTTTTATTTCTTATCAGTTTATTATTTTAAAGTGCATTCTCCAAAATGTTTTGGTGCAGTTTGCCTTTTCATGTGTTTTTTTTTTTTTTGCATAGGGCTTTTAGTCTATTCATGTAATTAATGTTGTTTACCGCCTGCATTTTTTTTGTGAGGAACCTCTGAGGTCACTCCAGCTGTTGTAAGAGCCTAGTCAAGTACATGACAAATGGCACACTGTACTCGGTTACTGGTCTAATGAGTGCTGTATACAGTGGGACTATAATTTCCATGGATCTGGATGCCATACCTTTACTTATAAGTTGTGCCACATAAAAGGATTTCCTTACCACTTTGAACACATGGCGGTGAAAGTTTAGGCTGCTATCTGTGTACCTAGATCCTTTACCTGTGAGTCTACTCTAAGGGGTGTGCTATTGATGTTGTAATTTGCAGGGGTATTTGACTTCATAAAGCATATTATAATGCCTTTTTTTTGCATTTAGCTTTAGGCCATGGTTCTGGCACCAATCATTTATCTGAACTAGACCCTCCTGGAGGATATCTACATCATTTGGTGATTTAATGATTTCCTCCACTTTACAGTCATTGGCAAACTATGTCATCCAGAGGACTTCCACATTTGCCTTGACTTCAGAGAAATATATTCTGAACAGGAGTACTGAGTTTTGTGGCACATCATTAGTAACTGGCCTCTTGCTGGACCTGGATCAATCCACTTTAACCACGTCTCTTGTCTGTCCAATTGGCTATACATCTTGTGAAATAGGGATTTATGCCCAGTTTTGAGAGTTTATTTATAATACCTGAGTGAGGAACTGTGTCAAATGCCTTGGCCAGGTCGAGGTAAGCGGTATGTACTGTTTTACCCTCATCCATGGCTTTAGTGACTTTCTCAAAGAAATCCACCAGATTAAGTAGGCATGATCTGATCTTGAAAAAGCTGAACTGGGTCAGGTCCAGTGTTTGGAGGTCTTCTATGTCATTATTTATCTGGTCTATGATTATTCTTTCCATGGCCTTACATATAAGACTAGTCAAACTTATGGGTCTGTAATTTCCCGGGTCAGTAGATAGTCCCCCTTTACGCAGAGGGATGACTGTTGCTGTCCTCCATTTTATTGGGACAAAGCCTGTCCAGAGGCTGTGGTTAAATAGATATCCTAATGGGCTTGATAAGTCCTGATTTAAGCTGTTTAAGAGGTAACCTAATATATTGTTAGGCCTCATTTAAGCCATGTTTTTAACTTAAGAGAGAGAGCAGTGGTAACCTGTTCTTTGGTGATAATTGGTAGTGGAGTGGTGGAGGGTACTTTTGGGGGAGAACTGGGGATGATGGGGAGGTGAAATTTGAGCTGAATTTGTCAGCTAGCAAATTTGCTATGTCTTCTGGCTGAGTATAGGTGATGTCATCTACAACTAATTCTACACATTGTTGGATGTTGCCCTTAAGATTGCAGACATAACTGAAAAACTAGTACCGTAATTCACTTGTTTAGACTAATGAATTTATTTATTTTTTTTTGCAGTGCACATTCCCTCTTACTTTTCAACAGGACTTTCTTTCTTTTGTTGTACAACCTGTTAATATTAGGAGTCCACCAGGGTGGCTTGTTTTTGCGGTTTGACCTGGGTTTATTTCAGTCCTGTACCACCATTTTATGCAATTGTTTATATGGTCATACAGGGCTTTTGTGTATGCCTCTGCATAGGTTTCTCCATTTTCTGGCTTTGGGGGAGCTTGAAAACTATGACACTTGTTATAACCTCTATCACAAAACCTAGTGCTCAAATCATTTTGATGTGAAATAAATGCGTCATCAGATGAACAAATCCTGCGAACACGTAAAAATTGAGATTTGGGAATATTGTGTATAATGTGTTTGGGGTGGCAGCTAGAATCATGTAACAAAGTGTTAAACTGTGGGTGTTTCTTGCAAACACTATTATCTAGAGTTCCATCATGTTTAGGAACTACATTGACAACTAAAAAAGAAATCCGACTGACATCATAATGTATAGTAAATTGAGTGCCCCACTTATTAGCATTCAAGTATTGAACAAATTCAGTTAAATAATCAACATCTGATCTCCACACTGTCCAGCAATTATCCAAATACCTACGCCATGTATCATTCTCATTTAAAAATAAATTATGATTCACATCATATATGATTTGTTCCTCAAGGTAGCCCATAAAAAGGTCAGCATAAATGGGTGGAAAAGATACTCCCATAGCTGTGCCCTTCAATTGCAAATAGCACTCATCATTAAAGTAGAAAACATTTTTGTTATGTACATGTTCAGTTAAACATAAGAGAAAGGTACTGAATCCAGGACTATATAGCGGAATATGGTAAAGCCAATATTTCAGTGTCACCGGGCCAATCCAAAGTGGTATATGTGTATAATGCTGTTACATCAAAAGTGGGAACTGCGGTGGTGGTGTTGCGGTAGCACTGTCACCTGACAGTAAGATGTTGTCCTGTTTGATTCTCAGCTAGAGCATCTTCTGTCTGGAGACATGCGTGAATGGGCATACCTTCGTTGAAGGTTATCAATCAGGGCTGGCAACTCGGCACGTAAAAATCTACTGCCAATCATTAGCAGACCAGAGTTCTGCTGTGGCGACCCCTAACTGGGAAAAGCCGAAAGACACAACAACAGCTGTTACATCAAAAGTGCACATAATCTAGCCTAGTTCCAATTTCATATCAGATATGATTTTTAAAAACTCATTAGTATCCTGGATCCTAGATGTAACTCACTGTAATAATGGTCTAAGATATTTGGTGAGGTAGGCTGACAATGGTTCAGTTAAAGAACCATTCCGTGAAACAATGGGTCTACCCGGTGGTTTATACAAATCTGTCTGCATGTTAAGCAATAGGTAAAGTTGTTGTGGTAAAGGATCCTGTACAGTTAAATGGAAGGCCACTTCCTTGCTAACAGTGCCCTCCTCTATAGCTGATTTAATGCTGTAATTGATAAATTTCTTCAATTTGTGAGTAGGCTCTATTGGCATTTTATCATAAAACTGACAGTCAGACTGTTGTCTCTGGGCTTCTTCTAAATACACAGACCAATCCAGTACAACTATGGCACCTCCTTTATCCACTGGAACAATCACCAAACTAGTATTGTTTCTAAGGGTGTTCAAAGCTTGAACCTCTAATTTGGATAGAATACCTGTACAGGATCCAAACCTGAAATGTAGATCTTTGAGAACATATTGCTGGAATGTAGAGACATGTTTGTTCATAGGCGGAATAAATTTAGATTTCTGAAATCTGAACTCAGTCTGAAAATCTGAATCATTATAATGGTCATTATTGCCAAAATATAATCTTAAATGTAGCAATCTAAAAAATGAAACCACATCATTGGAAAAAACATCTTCAGACACAAAAGAAAAATCAGGAATAAAGTTTAGTCCTTTGTTTAATATATTTCTAGATCAGATAATGATGCATAGAAGAAATGTTATGTACACTGCAGGTAGCATTTATTCCGGTACTAATAGATGTAACAATGTTTCTAGAGTGACAGCCTGATTTATGATTTCTAGCACCCGTTCTTCTGGACCTAAAGGGTTAACCAAACTCTTGTTTCTTAGGAGCTGGTGACTCTTGCATGTGTATATTTTCAGTATCAGTTACAGAGAAAGAATCTTCCCCAGAAGCTTCACTAGTATTTATAGTTTTTTTCAAAACAGATTTTTTTCCTTTTCCTTTTGATAGGCATACAATAATGGATCAATGAATCAATAATGGAAAATTTTACACTTTTCTGTTGACCAAATGGTTTACCCTGGTTATAGTCCCAGCGATCTCTAATGAATTTATAAATGTTTCTATCCTTCAATTTTTTCTCAGTTTCTATTAGGTCCTTGGTTACCTTCTGAAAAGGTTTTATAAACAGACAAATTTTCAAATTATTTTACCTTGTCACATATTATAGTGACTTTGGAAATAGAATGAGAAATGCTCCTCTCATAAAAAATCAAGTAATACCTCCAAAAAATGCATGGAAGTCATCTGTTGGGCCACAGCCCATTCCTTCAATAAAGTATCATTGGCTTGACTAACAAGAGGTTGAATATGTATACGTAAACCTCTTGGTGTTATACCCTTGGATCTTTAGGCTTTGAATAATTTCCTTAAACTCTTCATAGAGGTAGTAAGTTTGGAAAAGGCCTGAATGCATGGTAAATCGGGATTACCATCATTTGGTTCATGCAATACACCTTATTAGAACCATCCCCAAATACCTGTATGTCCTTCTTATCAGCAGATAAACCTAGGCCAACTTATCCATGCTAGTAATTATTGTAAAAAAACAATTAATCAAAAGGGGTATAACAGGGATAACCTGGGCAAAGGACGTCTCATCAAATCAAAAAATCACTACCATTTCTAAATGTAAATCAAATTCCATATGATTGAAATAAACAGTTATTCCTGTTTATTTTTAATAAAAAATGTATCTTCGAAAAAAGCACAGCAAAGTACAAAATGGTAGCTATTGTCCACAGTTAAATTTGAACATCAACATATGTCCCAAAATTCTGATCAGATGCTTGTAAAGGAAGAATTCACCAAAAAAAGCTGTGCCGTTAAAATTATTCATTCCTGTCATTATAATCAGCCCAATTGTGGAACCAAAACTACCAAGTTGAATCTGTAAAAGTCCACAATAATTCATAGCAGTGATTCCTCAAAAATGTTAATACACAAAAACGTCCCAAGTCTACATAAACCCTTTGAACAATGTTGAAAAGTCACAACACACCAATAGTCCCATAAGCTCTACTGGCTCCTTAGCGATATTCAAATTAAAGTTGTTACTGCTCCCTATTAATATTAAAAAGTCACAACACACCAATAGTTCTTACTGGGTCCTTGCGATATTCAATTTAAAGTTGTTGCTATTCATGACAGCAAAATTTGGTGTTCACTGTAGTAATAAATTCAGTCAATAATGCTGAAGCCACAACGCCAGAAAGGGGCACGTATTTATGATAACAAACAGTAGAATAAAATAAAGTCAGAACTATACTGTTGAACCACAATAGCCCCTGTGCCAGTGACCAAATAGAATAGAGATTTCCAACATCATTATCCTCAATAAACCCCTGAACGCAGCTTAAATAACTGCTAATTTTTAAGAATCATTGGAGAAAGCATTTGGACCTTTTTGTCACTGACTTCACTTAAGTTTTTTGCCATCTTCAAACAGATGTACATGAGGATTTTATGTTTTATCTACACAGAGTCCTTAAATAAGTTTTAGTTAGGCAACAATAAACATTTATTTAACAAAAGTATTCTTCTCCACTTACTCGCTTTGTCTGCTAGAAACACCAGATTTTCTCAGGTTCTCATTCAACTGAGATAGTGTTTTTTTTTCAGCAAACCACTAGTTTGTACACTATTCTGATGTGGCATAGATCTGAGCAAACTTAAAATTTCAAAAGCCAACAGGTTTAAGGTCCCATTCAGAAGGGAATAATGCAAGGCTAGGCTACAAATAGCTTGATATATTGAGTTCTCTTGGCCCAGATATCTTAAAGGCAGTGGACAATAAAGTACAACACCTGTAAAACACCCAGAAAAATATATTTTAAAGAAATTACCATGCCATTTCAAGGAAAGTCAACATGGTGTGCATGAAGGAACCTGAATAGCAAAGAAATGGCACAGACAAGCTCTGTTGGCATAGGGAGATAAAGCCCTGACAATGACCCAGATGACCTGCATTTGATTACCAGTTAAGGCCTTAGGTGAAGGTAGTTGTTTAGGGCCATCCAATACCACAATCTCTCAGGGGAGGGTGGTGATGCAAAGGACAACCCCAGGGGTGGGACTGTTGTCATTAAATCATGTACTTATGCTGTAGCCTTAATCCCAGGTGCATAGGATTGGACATGGGAAGGCATAGTGACTCCTGCAGTGACGTGTCACACATCCCCCATTCAGAGAAGGGATCATGCCTAATTAGTTATATCCTCATTGCTGGAATTCCAGCAAGGATGTGGATTCCTCCTATGGTGATAGAAGATAGCTTCTTCTAGTTGGTCAAAAGTTATTCTCCCAGTAGCAGTTCTATAGATGTTTATATATTAGAAGGATTGGAAATGAGCTGGTGTTCTTCCCCTTTTTGTAGCTGTGTTGTTTGTGAGGTGCACAGGTGCTCTCCATGTATTGGCTACCCATTGCAATGAGATGTATTGAGGGGATTGAGAGTGAATGATTAGCTGGAGGAGGATTGTACTGAGAGTGAATGATTAGCTGGAGGAGGATTGTATTGAGAGTGAATGATTAGCTGGAGGAGGATTGTATTGAGAGTGAATGATTAGCTAGAGGAGGATTGTACTGAGAGTGAATGATTAGTTGGAGGAGGATTGTACTGAGAGTGAATGATTAGCTGGAGGAGGATTGTACTGAGAGTGAATGATTAGCTGGAAGAGGATTGTACTGAGAGTGAATGATTAGCTGGAGGAGGATTGTACTGAGAGTGAATGATTAGCTGGAGAAGGATTGTACTGAGAGTGAATGATTAGCTGGAGGAGGATTGTATTGAGAGTGAATGATTAGCTGGAGGAGGATTGTATTCAGAGTGAATGATTAGCTAGAGGAGGATTGTACTGAGAGTGAATGATTACCTGGAGGAGGATTGTACTGAGAGTGAAGGATTAGCTGGAGGAGGATTCTATCTCCATCGATGGGATTTCTGTGAAGGATCAAACCACTCTTATAACTACCTGAATGAGATATCTTTTGAGTAGCTACCATTCATATGTTGGAGTACCAAATGCAGGGGAAATGAATGGGCTCAAGTATGATTGGGGAAGGCTTGATGGCCAATAGGCAGGGAGGAAAACATACAGAAGAAAAAAAGAACTGGCACACAAAGAAAGAAACTGCTCAGACATGATTTGTATATGTGGCAGTGTAAATATCACTGTATATTGAGGAAATACTTTTGGATTAATGGAAATTTGTGTTCATGATATAGTTGTTCTTTATCTCATAAACACTGACAATCCAAATGAGAAAAGCAGTTCCCAATGCAACACATCTAACTATCACTGTCTGCACTTGTAAGTAAATGACTTGGTAAATATTCTTACTCACCCAGGCATTTCAGCTTCTACATTCTGTTCTTGAGCTTAACCAGCCCTCTCTATGAACTCCACATGGCACAGTCCCCACAATTTTCAAGGAGCTACTCCCTCAGCTAGTGTGCAACCTTTCATTTGTAGCTAGATGCAATGGACTTTTTATCCACAGCCTTCCTGGCACTCTGAAAAGCACCATTCTATTCTTTAAAATCATTGCTTCCAGCCATTGTCTGTGAGCAAATGATCATGCTAATGTCTAACCAATCAGTAAATAGTATCAGTTTTGTCAAAACTGGAGTTAAACATTCCCAGCATTATCCAATAACATCTCAAAATCTTCAATTCTGAACAGGCACTAGAACAGTTCTACCAACTATAGATCTGTCAAGTACTCTTTTCTTGAATCTTTTTCATCATATCATATCATTTTATTTTGTTTTTATCTTGTTATTTTATTATGTATGTTTCCTTTGATGAGTCAGCTACAACTTTGTAGTTGCTTGTTGATGTCTTCAGGGAGATTCTGCAAGTATACACCAGATGAAGCAGACTTACATAATTCCATTTCCCTTCCTCTATGGTTGCAATCTTGTGTGGAAGTGTAACCCTGCAAAAATTATGTTTCTTAATTTTTACTGTTTCTGATGTGCTTTCTTTGCTTCCTGTATAATTCCTTAAACTTAACTGTTCAAGTATTATATACATAGCATTATTAACTTAAGAACATAACAAGATCATAATGACCTGGAAAATGAGCAAAATACACCTTAAATGTATTATCCATTATGTTCTTTCTAGAGCTGCCACCTTTTTAGATGACAAAAGTAGGATGTGAAGAGTGAAATGCATTAAATCATAATGGGAGTGGAAAAGGCTACACTGCAGCATCTCTGGATGGAATAATTGAATTATGCCATGGGTCTGGGGCTGCCAGGCCTCTAGAAACCGTGGATACTCTGTATTGAATTTTAGATCTTTTTCCTACTTTCTGATCCAGTGAAAGGCTGGCCTGAAAAAAAATCATGAAGAAGGAAAGAAATTCATACTGTTGCCCATGGCTTAATATTCAAAACTGGCAAACAGGAGTTTCCAAACGTCTGAGAAGACAAACACTTGAAATGATATCCAGATCATATCTGTGAATAGTACAGTGCAAAAAGGGCAAGAGATATAATGTAGAGGCCAGGAACATCACCTCAAAAAGAAAAAGTAGTACACAGTTGGCCATCTGTAATGCATACCTTAAGAATCCAAACCTGAATTGATGGAATACTTAGTACCTGAATGTCACTAGAGCAAAGTTAGCACAGATTAGTTTCATTTCAAAGAAGCACAGTGCACCAAATGTATAGCTTATTGATCCAAGTTCCCTGAAATAATCAAACTGACATTCACAACATTTGCAAGTGTGCTTAGTGAATTAAAGTATACATTTCTAAGATAGGGTTACTTGATGTTATCATCTCTAAAAATCTGCCACAATGTAAAGGTTAAGAGTTCAGAAAGTCTGTATGAACACATCCCAACCAACACACACTTAAATAGTACAAAAAAGTAATTCAATTAAATATATCTCATTAGATAATTAAATAAAATAATTAATGATGTAATTCACATAGCCTTAAAACAGGCTTTAAAGAACAAGTTTAATTTAAACCTGAAATATTTACAGCTTCAAGGTGCACAATCCATTTATATTCATAATATTCTGTTAAAGTAATATCACTGCTATGAATAGTAGAGTTTATGAGGTGTAATATACTAAATTTAAAACTATGAGATGCATTTACTGAGACATGTTTAGCTAAATAATTAGTCAAAATGCCCTTCTTAATGTCATATCCTATCTTTAAAACATATGTCGGTCTTTCCAACATAAAACCATGTACAAGATCTACAAGATACAATATGAATCAAAAGCCAGATTCAATAAAGCCTACATGGTCTGTTTCCACCATGGGCCCGTCACAGCACAACACCCACATGGTAGCTCACTGTTTTGGATTCAATACGTGGCACTACATGGTGTGTAGAGCCATGCACAGCCATGCAAACAAGGTAAACATTGTGGCATGTAAATTACAGCATAAATAGCCGAATCATATGCTAATAAACCAATCCAAGATGGAGGAGCTATTCAACAAGCCATAAAGCAACTGTGTAGACTCAGTGCTAGTTTTCCTTGCAAATTCCAAAACCTATTGGAATACAGCCATGGAAAGAAATCTCCACAGAAACAATGTTAGGGGCCGTTGTTGTTTTAATTCATGTGTATGTGCAACTGGCTGAAGACTATGCTGCTGCTAATAGACCAAGGCCAAGAAGGAAAAGAGTTTTCAGACCATTGGTAACTTATCACAATCTACATGATACAGAAATTATACAGTGCTACAGGGTGGATAAAGACACACTACAGGAACTCTGCAACCTCTGTCGTCCTCAGCTCAGAGCTAGGGCAAACTGAGAGGAGCCTATACCAGTGGAGACAAAGGTATTTGTAGCACTTAGACTTTTAGCTATAGATACCTTTTAGAGAGGGACAGAGGACATGCTGGGGTGTCACAGGGATCAGCATCCAGGATCCTTAATCAATTATTGAATGCTATGCTCCAACATACTAGTGACCACATACATTTTCTGTGTACCCCTGAGGATAGGGCCAGAAATATGCAGGAGTCCTACCCTGTAGCACACTACCCTGAAGTACTGGGTGCCATAGATTGCATACATGTAGAAATTAAGGCACCACTCGGGGAACAGTGAAGGCTCTATGTTAATAAAAAGGGCTTCCACTCTATTAACCTCCAAATCACGTGTAATGCCAAGGGAATCATCTTGAATGTGTGTGCTGGCAACCCAGGCAGTTACCACGACTCACATATCTAGCACACCTCTCAACTGTATCAGATGTTCACTGGGGGGATATCCCACAGAGTCATTTACTGTGGGTTGCAGGCTATGCACTGGAACCATGGCTGATTACACCCATCAGAAATGCACACTTACCCACTGAAGAATGCCATAATGAGGCACACGCCCAAACTAGAAATATCATATAGCATGTGTTTGGGCTGCTGAAGTCATGGTTCAAGTGCCTAGATACATCTTAGGGAGCCCTGCAGTACAATCCATGGACATGTACTGAAAGATTCACAGTATGTGCCATGCTACAGAAATCATTCTGAAAAAACAGCTTCAGCAGGATCAACAAGGGGAAAGAGAACACATCCCACCACCAATGGCAAGGTCACCACAGCCACATGCAGGTGAGGAGTCAGAGGGGGAGGCAGCAGCTGCTGTGGGCATAGGCAGGAGCAGGCATGCTCAATATGCCCTTGCATTCGCTAAGAGACAACGCATAGTGCACTCATTCACCACCTAAGGGCCTAAAAACTCCCTCCTACACACATACATAGAGTAACATTGATGTCAGGCCACTCTCACAACCTTTACCTCCCCATGTATTGGCTGTGTACTGCTTACATCAGACAGAATAATCCATGAGCTAAAACTGCTGCAACTGCTGTATTTACAAGGTAAGTGTTGAACCTGGAGTGTATTGTATAAAAATATGAATGACTGACATATCCTTACATGTTGTTACTTGGTAGTGTAAGCAAGTAAAAGGTGGGTAATTTGTAGAGAAATGATCTTAACATGTGACAACAGAGACTTATTTGACTTATATGTGTCCATTACTGAATAGCAGGCATCAAAGATTCACACAGTCATACCTCTCAAAAGTAGTGATGGTCACTGCATGCCCTCAGTTTAGCACCATACGTTTGTACTAGAAAATCATTAAAGACAGAAGTGAGAAAGTAATGAGACACATTGCAGTTTCAGATTTCCCATCCCTCACAAGATCATTAACAATAAAGATGGAAACATTTTGATGCTATCAACTGTCTAACCTTCTAAGACCAGTATAAGATAAAGGAACATTTACAAAGTCAACATCACAAAATACAGATATACTAAGCACTAAATCAGCTATGCACCCTGAACATCAGACACAAAGCTTATGTATCCCTGAATCCAAAGGATACAAAATAGGGATATGGCATAGTTATCATCACTTGCACAGGGTGTTGTATGGGGGTCAGGAAGCCTAAGCTGACACAAAGGGTTGGTGAGTGTGTGTGAGTAAGAAAGAGAAGTAGGCAGACATTCAGATGATACAACAACAAATGACCAGTGAGACACAATGAGCTTTAAGCTTCATGGCTGAACCATGTTAACTGTTGTTTGTGTGTCTGTATAGGTCCTCCATGTGAAATTGGTGCATAAGTGTCTGCATAAGCACAGCCAAGCACTGTGCTAGCTCTACTTCTTAGTATGTTAGGTGTGAGCTGTGCATGGTAGAGGTGGCTGTTCATTGTTATTGTACCCGATCACGAGAACTGGCTCTGCCAGGAGTTGCACTGGCATGTCCATGCCTACAGTCAGATGCACTGCTGCTACCTGAAAATGACTGATGTCTGCTGAATGAGCTCTCCTCAAGAGGATACCCAGGACCATGACCCCATGGTTTGCCACATCTGGGTGTGGACAGCTCAACCACTGATGGAGCAGTGTAAGTACTGCCACTATGGCAGCGTGATTAGGCACAGCCACATTGGCTAACAGCAGATGATGTGGCTGACCTACACCCATGAAGATGCCATCCCCCTCACAGCAGATGTTCCATCACAGACACTGACTATTCTAATTTGTCATTTATCTGATCCATTGAATCGGCAACACAGTGGAGGTAGTCAAGCATGTCAGCCTGTGCCACATCTACAGCCCTAAGCATTTCTCTGGAGGACCAATGGGAATGTGCCTGTGCCTCCATGATGGCCCTAAACATACATTAAGTAGCACAGGAAGAGACACCTGGAAAAGATGTAGGATGGACAGCTGGCTTCCTCTGAGTACCCCTAACAACCCTCCTGCATGGCACCTCGCCCACATTTTGGCTACTGTCAGAGTCAACAGGCACTAAAGCCACAGAATCCACTGTAACCATACTTTCCTTATCAATTGTCTCACCCTCCACCTGTCTAATATCTGAGGGTTCACTGAAATGGGTAGGCATTGGCCTACTGGCTGTGTCTGATGGAATTTCAGGGGCTGGCTGTATGTCAACCTCAGTGTCAGATTCAAACTCTGCATCCCCCCGACTGTGCCTCTGTTTGGCCGCCATCATCATCAGAGTTTGCTGATAGTCTGACATCAGGTAATAGAAGTTGCACACTTCCACTGTCAGGATCACTTGTGATAATAAGCAACAAACACAGGAACAATTAATACCTACACTACTATAGTTCAATATATGCTAACAAAACAACAGCGGTGCCACTATTAGATAGTACAGCAATACACACAACAGTCCTGACATCAACATCATACTCTAAAATATTTCTTTGAATTGCTCATCAGTACTGACATAAAAATATTTGATATCCACGGTGGTACAGCGGTAGTGTTGTTACTTCACAGCAAGAGGTTCTCCTGTTTGATTCTCAGCTGGAGTGCCTTCTATGTTGAGTCTGCATGTCCGCCCCATGGTTGAGTGGCCTCCGAAAGACATGCGTAAATGGGCGTGCCTTTGCTGAAGGTTGGGCGTTGGGCTGGCAACTCGGCACTATAAAAATCGACTGCCAATCATTAGCGGACCGGAGTTCCACTGTGGTGACCCCTAACTGGGTAAAGCCGAAATAAAGACAAACACCTGATATAAAAATATTTGGCTTGCCATGTGCAGATGATGGTAAGCTCCATACGCTGGCTGGTCCTGAAGAAGTTAAGCAAGAGGTAAAGACAACATCATCACAATTAACAGTAACATAGAGGATAATACTTTTTCCCATTTGTGTATCCATTAACTATACTTTCAACAAGAAATTGGATGCCAAGACCAACCTAAGCCGCATGTGTAATCAGTCAGAATGTGTTGTTAACTGTAGCAATCTTCAACCCCCAAAAGAAAAAAATTCTTGTGAAACAGAACTAATGTGTTGATTTAAACTGTTTTACTATACAACAGTATTTAACAGTTGAGATACAAAAGCCTACCTGGAAGCTACTCCTGGGACATGCTTGCTGTCTTTGAAACAGTTGCATCAATGTCAAGGATGTGCTGTTCCGCACTTTCCTGGGAGCTGCCTGGATCCCTGACAGTGGACAGGAACTCTTCATTTGCTGTTAGTGGTGGCTCTGTAGCAGGTCCCCCCTGATACCCATCCGATCATGGGCACCTGTAGCCGATTTCTTTCCTGCAGATGAGATCATGTCAGTGGCTCTATGGCACACCTAACAGCTTCTACAATTGCCAGATTCTCAGGGTCAGTGAAGGGTGGTTTTTGAGGATTGAGACACCTGGGTGCCATAGTTCTAGGTGCCCTAAAAGACAACAGAAGGATAATACACATAACTATCACATAACTACAAAATAACTGTTCCCAGGTAAAACAGAAAAGGTAGCATATTTCAGTATTATCCACTGGAAAAACATAAAACAGTCTAGAGATCTGAAATATGAACAACAGTCTGAATGCAAAAAAAGGAGAGTAACAAAAGCAACATATCCTTGTTTGTGCCATAACAGAAATGCAGCTTTGCTCCTCCATGCCCAAAAAGAACAGGCAAATGACACATTTTGTTAACAAACCATCTTTGAAATGTTAAAAGTGCTATCAAATGAATTGCCTCTGAAACATGTCTACAGATTTAACACAGAACATTCCATGTTAAGGTATTGCCAATCATGTATACTGTACCTGTGAAATGCCCTGACAAATGTGCCCATGCCATCAGTACACTTCTAACTAATGCATACAGATAAAAGTGTAGCCTTTGCTAAAAAAAAAAAAAAAAAAAAATATATATATATATATATATATATATATATATATATATATATATATATAAAAAACTATTAAACAGAATTTTCTTAATTGCATTTCAGCATATGCAGTATATAGCTGACAAAATGCAAGCATACCTTCTCAAGTTCAGTAATCTTCTGTGCAGATATATCTCGAAGTAATAGCCTCTCTTCTGTGTTTTCCACATAAACAAGTCTCCTCACCTTCAGTTTCCCTAGCTACATGGTTGCCTTTTTATGGTGTAAATTCAAGGCTGTCAGCACAGTGACAAGGCAAATCAGGTGTGAACTCATTAGAATTGCTGAATCCCAAATACTTGGGTCTATGTCGTATATGTAAACATAGTGAAGGCATTCGCTCAGTGTTTGTTTTTAATGATTTACAGCTGTGAATGATTGCTGGTAGGGAGAAGGAAAACACAATTGTGAGGCAGACTGCCCTGCATCCAGTGGGTGTGTCAGATTAGACTTACAAAGTATTACATATAACTTTGTTAAGGTTGGTAACGTAAGTAAAAAGCACACAATTCACAGGTTCTGTTCATTAACTTCCAACCTTTCCTTCATTTGTTGGCAACTATATATTATATTATTGCCATTTAATATTATCACACATTTTAAAGACAATGATATAGAATGGCTTACAGAGTGCATGTCTCAGATTATTGGTCAGATAACAGAAGAATGAACAACAACCACAGAGAGGTAAGACAGTGCTGCATATTTACAAGTAATACTCATAACTGGTTGTGTGATCACTCAGTATACTACATCCAAAATTAATAGATTTACAAATAACTGTTATATGGTTTCATAGTACTGTAGATGATGGTGCAGTTGGTTGTATGTGAAATTATTTCAGTTTCTTGCTGCAAAGGTGTTTGTGTGGCAAAGAGGGATAAGGCACCCTTACTGTCTTCTGAAGGTTCACGGGAGCGAGAGTTCAAATCTAAACCTATGTAGAAATATTTCATGTGTACTAACATTTTGTAGTGTGTATGTCATAGATTGCTTTTCCTCATTTCAACTACTTTTCCCTTCTTTTTTGGACCAGTGTTTGCTTGATGCATGGCTTAGTGCAAACACTGGAAACAGAGTAAAACGAATGGGAGTTTTGGCTGTGCTTATCTCGTTTGCATGAAACATGGCAGAACTTAGACATGGACTAGTGGCCCATCTAGGAAGCAGAAAGAACACCTGCAGAACACCTGCACACAGAGCATCTGTAAAAGGGCAAAGGTCAAAATCAATACATTGTTGCAATTTTTGTTTATATCTCGCAACTGCACTTAGTGGCATTATGCGATGGTTACCAACGTTTCCCAACAGCTGCAGCCATTCAACACCTGCAGACAGGACTCATAGAGCCAGTAACTGAAACCAGATACATTCAATTAATTCTGTTGGGCACCGGACAAACATGCTAAGTGGTGTTGCACGGCAGCTAACACAGAGACCTTAAGAATGATTAGGAAATTAGGAAATGTCATATAACTAGTCCTGTAACAGCAGGTGTAAATGGAGAGCTGGAGTACAGATGGTTCTGGGTTCTAGTACAGGGTGTTCAAGCTATTTTTACTGTTGTGACTGTGCACATTATAGCAATGAATTAAAAAATAGACAAGTGCTATTTTAACCTTCCTGTGGCAACAGATGCAAGTGTAGGACTGCCATACACATGGTCCTGGGTTCTAATACAGGATATTCCATACACCCTTCCTGTTGTTCCAGTTCCCATTATATTCACTCTTACTTATAACGTTTTAGTTAGTGGAGCTGATATGAATTATATGTATGAGGGATGAGACACCATTACTATATTTTCAGATGTATGACTGAGGGTATACTGTCTACTATATTTCTGTAAGTATAATTCTGCTATCTGGACTTGCATGGTCTTCACAATTATATAACACACACACACACAACTGGATCTATATCCAATAACCTTATCAGGTCACAAACATCCATGTGTAACAGCTCAAACGGTCACCCGTATTTATGGATGATTCCTGACTATGCCTGAGTAGTACTTCTTTTGTGGTAAAGATGAAAAATCAACACTGTGGAAGAAAATGTTTTGTCCCTTATGCCTAGATTTGAATCCCACAGTGTAAAAATCAATTTTCCTCAGTGTATAAAGGCAAAAACAAATGTGTCAGGTCATTACATTTATGCACTCATGTGCATGTTTGCAAACTTAACTCACCTAACAGTTACCTTCCAATTTCCAATATATATTTCCAGCCTACATCAGTAGACACCCCTCAAACTAAGGCCAAGTGTCAGATTAACCTTCCAATTTCAATTACTTAATGCTTTCCTGCTTTGCACTGCGGCTCTTCACTTAACATTGCACAAACACGGCTGGCATCATTGCTTGGGTTTGCACACTACCAGTAAATGCGATAACTGGAATTGCGGGAAAGCATCAGTTTCTATTGCTCTAGTTCAGCTATTAGACATGGCTGGCATTAGATAGGAAGATGTCAAGTTGAGGGCACAGATGTGGGGTGTCCAGGAGTCCAGGATTTTTATTGGACTTCTGGTAAAGTGCCACAGCCAAAGGCTTCTGCAGAGGGACTATTCGGGCTCACAGTACAAATCTGAGGTGTGGAATAGTTTGGCTCAGGCTGTATCCAGTGCCACTGGTATCCCATGCACTGGACAGCAGTAGGCATCATTTTAATGACCTAGACAGGTGAAAAAGGGATACCCATAACCATTGATTGCATGAGTTTGAGACTGCGGACATCCCACACTTGGGTAAGTATGACAATAAGAAAGTACTTGTAGACCTAGAAAGCTAAATATAGGCAAGACTGGTATGCATAATGCTCTTCTGTTCTTTACCCTGCTGCCACTGAATTTGAGTTCAATAGGCACGCTCATGTTGTTCGACTGGAGAGACTGAAGGAAGCAAGTGGTATGCGTGCAACAGAACAGAAGTTTTATTGTAGCTTTAAAAGTTAAAGATAGCTTTTTTGGTCTTTATAGAGTTGTATCAAATTGAGCATGCATATCCCAACTGTACAAGAAGTATACATGCATTAGTCTGTAGCACAATCCAATTGTAGGAGTCAAAAATATTAGACTGTAGTCAAAGGTTGTGGGTTCAAATACCATGATTCACAACTATACAGTACTGTTATTTCTTCAATAATATTTACATTACATTAAAAACTCTATACCAGTGGCACAAATGCTCTGCTGTAAACTGTAATTTGTATAACTGGAGTATGCATATATGCAATGTATGCACATTTCAAGGATTACTTTCATCAATCCGTAGTACAGTGTGCATCTGTTAGGACATACACTTAAATGTAATACTTCAGACAAAAGAGTCGTATAATTGTGTTAATGCATTGTATATCATATATAATGGTACCAATTTTATCTCTTTTTTTCCCCTCACCCCATCCCTTATCTCTCTTTTTTATTTTCTATCATGTGTCATCAAAATGTCTCCATGTCATCAATGTGTACCACATCACTAAATGCTACACAATACAGAGAGGTAGTCCAGCCCCAGTAGATCAGCCTGTCCCCACTCCACCAGCTCCAGTTCCGATGCCCAGCATGTCTGGAAACTAACCTGGCAGCACTGCCTCAGCTGCCCCTGCACTACCTACATCCTCAAGTAGTACTGCCATGGCAGCTGGTACAGTGGTATGCTCCGAGAGCAGAGGCAGAGGTGGTGAATTCATCACCTGCCGGGAGATACCATGGTTGTTGCACAGAGTTGTGCATTGCACCATTGGTGTAACCCTACAGAGGATGGAGAGGCTGCTCTCCCTTATGGTCTGTAGGAGGAGAAGACATCAAGCACTCCAGCTGCCAGTGAAATAAAGAGTCAATGATGACAGTCTAATGGGTAAGGACTTCATTCTCAATGTCTCCAAGCTGTGTTGTGCCCTCACCCCAATCATGGTGTCCCCCAACTTTTTGTGTCACTCACTATCCCTGTCTCTTGTCTTGTTTGTTTGCATTTACTTCCTCACCTACCCAACTTACCTGACCCAGACATACCTACATCATTTACCCAGCAGTCCTCTCTTACTGAATTAAAAAAAAATGGGCACCTGTCCCACAAAAAAAAGTCCCATACATAGCTCTCCATTTCACACATGTGTCTTCTTGACACACTTGATTTAGTCCAATTTGCTATACAACATGATTATGTTGTTGTCACCCCTCTCTCTTGAGGTCACAGTCCAAATTCAGCTAATATTCTGCACATATGATCAGTTTTTACTGTTGAAGACATGGATAGCTATGGTTCTTTCCTCCCTCCCTTCTGCACAGTCCTACATCTCTTTCCCTTTGTTCTTCTCCCTGCTTGTTCATCATTTCGTCACTTGCCTGTCTACTCCATTTTAGCACCTATAATCTGGTCAAAAAAACAGAATCACACACAACACACACAGAAAAAACAATGGATCCCTTCAGTTTTTGGCATCTATGTTGGCGCAGAGTTTTGCATCACGCACCAATGCCTAGAGATGGTGAATGGCTTTACAATGATGTGTTTACCTCCACGCAATGCCGCTTAACCCCGCTGCACTATGCCAACACACACACGACAACACGTACTATGAACAATTAAATGTCATTGCATTATCACTGTTTATTTAAAAGTATTAGATACACCTGGATTCGAAGCTCAAAAAGAAATGGGCCAATGCATTTACACCTGTTGCCACAGAGTCAGTTAAGCAGCAGGTGTGTTTCATAGACTCAGTACCAACTGTCAGACTTTAGCAATGCGGCTCACATTTGCACACTGCTTAACTACATGCAAACAGGGAAAGTATTGGAAATGTGCATCTTGTATGTGCAAACAATTTGCCAACTGTCTCAAAACCCGGTGCTCGCCATGCTATGGAAAAGTAAATATTATTATGTATCACTGCTGTTTATTGTCCATTTCTTGTTTATGATATGAAATTACATGTGGAAACATAAACTGAAGGCCCTATCTAACACTATGCCACATATTTACAATACAGCCCTGTGTTAAAAGGCAACAGAATTGACCCTTCAACACATTCTTAAATACATACCTAGGATGCATACTGTGACAATTCAGATATGTATTTTTGTTAACATCCTTTTTATATATTCTAGTATTTAACATCCCAGAGATATCTTTATAAACATTAACATCTAGAAAATTAATATTATCCTCAGAAATTGCAGCTTCAAACTTAAGAAATGCAGTAGTGTCATTAAGATAAGTAACAGAAGCCTCTAATTCATCATATACTGATCCCCATTGTGGCCTTTCAAGATTAATTGTGTCTGATGACATTTTTCTTTCTGAAGCCTTGATTATGTGTAATGATTTTCTGACATGTGGTTATTAGCTAGATGAGGTAGCATCTGTACTTAACACTGTTAAAATTTTAAGGAATGATAGTAAGTGTCCTATCTTTAAATTGGGTAATACAATTAGTAAAGACAATGTTAGGTTTAGATTTTAATAGCATTATACCCTATGTTGTGATGTATACTACATCTGTTAAATATATTATTAATATTTTGAAGCAAAATTGGTTTATATTAATGGTATCAAATGATATAAAGATTTTGATTAGCGTATGTCCAGAACTGTCTTTAAGAATAGGTTAAATCAGAACATGTTAGATCTAATGTACCTGATATAGGATTTGTTCCCAGAGTTGGAACTTTTCCTTGTATGAATTGTAGCCGCTGTCTCTTTCTTTAAAGATCCTGTAACTGGTAAAATCTTTTATTTTCAAACCACTGCTAACTGTGAATCCAGTAACCTGATTTATATTGCATATTGTAATTATTTTACAGTGTTTTAGGCTGGAAAGACCAACAGGTGTTTTAAAGTTAGGATAGCACAGCATATTTATGACATTAAGAAGGGCATTTCTGACTATTTTTTTAGCTAAACATGTCTCAGTAAATGCATCTCATAGTTTTAAATTTACTATACTACAATCTGTAAGCTCTATTATTCATAGAGGTGATATTATTACTTTAACAGAATACTATGAATGTAAATGGATTGTGTGCCTTGAAGCTGTAACTATTCCAGGTTTAAACCAAACTTGTTCATTAAAACTTGTTTAAGGTTATGTGGATTACATCATTAATTATTTTATTTAATTATCTAATTAGATATATTTAATTGAATTACTTTTTGTACTGTTTAAGTGTATGTTGGTTAAGATGTGTTCATATCTGGTGAAGAGTCTTTGAAAGTGAAAGCTTGTACTATTGTGTATTAAAGTTTTTAAACTGTGTTAGTCTCTATTTTTTATTATAAGAATCACAAAAGAAATAACATTAGCAAAAGATATGAGGACTGCCATTGTGCAGTTTGGAATATATGAACACTCCATTGTAGAGCTAAATGTCAAACAACATAATAGGGATCAATACATAAAAACAAGAAATAAAGGCGATTACAAAATCTGGCGTGCATTTGTAAATCAGGGCTTTTCTTTTCTAATTTCCTCACCCCCATTAGAGGAGCAATGGTAGTTTTACATTCCTGCATCCACAAGAGGAATATAAACAGATTATATTTTGTAAGAATTATGAACACACGCACTAGCAAGTCATACAAGCATGCAGTAATGTATTTTTGTGTCAAACACCTTAGCAGCTAATTTTTAGCATGTGAGGTACACAGACCTGATGCACATCATCTTGGGTTTACTTGACATGTCATGATACTTTCTTTAGAAATTCGTTCACTTGTCTCTTACATCTTATTCCCCATTTCCTTTAACTCATTCAAGCCTATAGTGACTTTTTTGTATTTGTCTGATTAACACTTATAGTTCCTTATGGCATCCAAACCTTTTTTTAGTTCTGTCTTCTTTAACTAAGTGACTTACCAGCTAATAATAGGCAGTATTAGAAAGGGAAAGGAGTTATTAACAAACTGACACTAACGTAGGTTGTTCCACATTATGGAAATTAATCACTTTTTGCCACTTATTATTCATATTTTCATATTTATGTTCATATTTTGATAACAGAGAGACCTACAAGCTTTTGGGGGATATGATGTGAAATGCTATGGTGGGAGACAGTAAAATTGATTCCCAATCTCCATTTATATTACAATATACTGGAGATACTGCAAGTGTTTTTGCTAGTAATTATGACAGTGACAAAATATTGCATGGCATCAGGCGAAATCTTGATATTGTTGAAGAAACTATTGCAGATATTTGCACTGTAAATTGT
Organism: Protopterus annectens; assembly: GCF_019279795.1. Classification (NCBI taxonomy): domain Eukaryota; kingdom Metazoa; phylum Chordata; order Ceratodontiformes; family Protopteridae; genus Protopterus; species Protopterus annectens. The sequence goes on from NC_056732.1 coordinate 1,306,726,736, forward strand.
ACATCTTGAGAGCTATTCAGTGTTATTTTTATCTCTAATTATACAATCAAGCATCTGTTTTCATATTTCTGTAAATAGCTCAATATCCATGCATCCAGAGAGGAATTTATTGCTGTCATGTCAAAGCTTATGTTTGGTTAACAAAAGAGTTATAACAATATCTAGGTTGAACAGTTTTGCAAGGTATGACAATTTGTTTATGAAAGTTTACCAAAAAATATAACTCTGGGTTTTTGTGCATTATAATATATTACAGTATTTATGGAAACACTGTGAATGCACTGATTTGTTGCTGTAAAGGTTTTAGGCATGAGCAAACCATGTGGTTGCTTGGGGCCCCAACCACAGCAAGTTATTGCATTTTGATATTTTGTTAACATTTGTCAAACCAAGAAAAGCTAGTACAGCAATCTTGTCTATTTAATAAACCAGGTGGGTAATAATAACTCTTATTTAGATCTCATTTATAATTTAAAGAGCTCTCTACTTATAGTAAGTGTTTTATCAAGTAAGGGACTTCACAATTTCATTAAATGTTTAACCAGTGATGTAGTGCCCTTAATTTAGTTAAATCCTGCTGGTGGGCATTCTCTCCACAAAAACAAACATCATAGCCAACCTTATGCATCTGCAATGCCTATGGTTGCAGGGGGGCCCTTAATCATCCATGACTGTGAGGGGGTCTCACAAAAGTTGCTGTTGTTTGGGGAAAAGAGAGGAGAAAATATATACTATTAACGTTTTGATTACGTTCTTTATCCAAAGCAGGATTGTGATATGATCTTGTTAGTATAAAGTTTATAATCAGTGAATGAACATGAGCAAGATAAGTGCTAGACAGCAGCAGACCAAAGTGATGGATCTCAGTGTTTACCTTGGATTTTAAGAAGAGACGACGCTTCCGATCTTCAGGGATGGTTTTCTCGTTCAATGAGTTTATAAATACTGGCTGAATACACATACTGTAACTCTCACTCTCTGTTCAAGAATTCCTGGCAAAATAACACATAATACCAGAATAAAAGCTCAAAATCAAGGATGCGTTTTAAATATTACTGTAATTCACTTAAAAAGCTAATAGAATAACACATTTTGCATCAACATGCATTTTCGGACAGTAAGAAGTATGAAACTCTGATGTCTGGATTTACTGACTGACTGTAATAATGAGTGATCTGCCAGCTAATCAAACTTTTTATGAGGGACAGAGCAAAAATTATGAGACAAAATCAGGGACATTCTGAGAAATCAGAGACAGTGACAGGTATACATTACTCCAAAATTAGGTAAATAAAAGTGACTTACCTCTGCTGCTGTTTGATAACTGTTAAACAACAGTCACGGATCTGTTGGGGCAATATCAATGTTGCAGAGTGTATTGCTATTTGTAGAAATAATTGCAAGACTATGACAAAGTGTGTGTGTGTGTGTGTGTGTGTGTGTGTGTGTGTGTGTGTGTGTGTGTGTGTGTGTGTGTGTGTGTGTGTGTGTGTGTGTGTGTATATTGCAGTGTAAGAGTAAAAAGTTGAATTGGCTATAATTTATTTCACTTGCCAGCACACACATCAACAGCATTACTGTTGAGCTTGTGGGTGTGTGTGGTCGTAGTGTATTTAAGAGTAACAAGTTGGACATATTTCATTCACTTACAATTACAAACATAGACCTCACACATGATAGGTGGCTATCTTTGGTGGTTTTGTAGGAAGAGGATATGTGTGAAAGCGAATTTTCATTGCCACTGGAGCACAGTAAGAAGCACTGCCATTTCACAGTGCTTTGCTCAACTTGAGTTCTTTGCTATGTTTTTTTCTGTGTGGAGTCTAAATGCCCTCCCTTTCTGTGAGTGCATTAATCCATGAGCTGTGGTTAACCCCAGCAACTCAAAAAAACGGTTTACTATTGGCATTTCAAATCTGCTTCGGTTGACTTTTTAAAATGTCAACTCTAAATGTGGAATTTGGAATGCTGAAAAGTAAACCACAGTGAAAATCAATACATTGACAACCATGGCTCGAAGTATTTGACATAGCAGGAGGTGACGTCACTCACCTCTTGCTACGCACATTAACATACCGTTAAACTGTGCAGTCAATGGTATGTTAATTCTACTGATTTGCAGGAGGGCTATGCCCCTCTGCACCCCCACACTCCCTGCACATTAAATATACCAACTCCAAAATTGCACTTCAGTGAGGAAATGGACTAATTCCCTGTTCCTCACTGAATCGCAAACCTAATGCACAATGTCAAACCCAAATGCTCAAATTACACTACCCATTTGCTGTTGTCTAGTCGACCGATTTGGGTTCGACATTTTGCCAACTTGAAAACTGCAAGTTGACCATATACTGGTCAATTGATGCAGTTTCAAGGTTTTCAGTGTAAACCCTCAAAAAACATGCAGCAAGTGTGTGTGTGTGTGTGTGTGTATGCATGCACCCATGTGCGCATATAAAAATAAGTGACATATTTTTTACACACACACAGACACACACACACACACACACACACACACACACACATGCACACGCACGCACACAAAATAATGCCAGGCACTTGCATAACTCTTCTGTGTAGCTTTTAAAAAATGGCATTAACAAGTAATTATATTTCAAAAGTAAGTCATAAAATACATCACAGAACATTCATACACTTAGAGCTTCTAGGAGTCTGGTGGGCCCCACATCCCAGCATGTATAAATGGATTTTGACATGGACTTAGTGATAGTATCTACCCTCAACTGCACCCATTCTAAAACGATCCCTGCTCAGATGTGTGTCCAGAACATTGCTGAAAGTTTTGTGTGTGTGTGTTGAGGGGGGGGGGGGGGTTGTGTGTTCATTACTTCTTAATTTACATCACAATCAAACCTTAGAGGTATACATACACAGGGAATCATTATAGCTTCTGTTGAGAATGGGGATAGTGTTACTTTTCTCACAGACCTCAGAAGTGTTTGAAGACGGTTACTATAGCTTGTGTATAGGAAGTGTACTGTCTATGAGCAGCAAAGTGGAATTCATTACTGTAGTCATTCATTTTTTCACTTTTACCAGAATGCCACACTAGGTTGCCTTTGGGGGGGGGGGGCAGGGGGGGTGAGAAATGCTATGTATATATACAACAGCAGTCACTTGAAATACGTGACTGTGGCCATTTGAACCTCTGATTTTTTTCCCAATCTAACATCAGTGGGATGCATAAGCAGTAACTGTCTTTTGTTTGGGGTGGTGGAGGTAGGGAGGCAGGCTGTATTCCCAGCGAGAAAATGTGTATTTTTACAACAATTGCATTGTTAGTTTATTGTGAGTTATTATTTTATCAGGTTTCAAAGGTAGTCATAGCCAGGGGTGGTAGTGGGGATAAGCTTCCACTATCTATTAAAATGCCCCCATGGCATGCATCAATAATAGCCTCTGATAACCCAAGTCCAGCTCCTGGCCTTCACATGTAGCTTAGTTTCTCAGTCAGGCAAAAACATTTGTACTGCCAGGAAAAGGGGTGAATATGGATAACTAATATCTTAAAACCAGTTGCTTAGGGCAGATAAGGTTCATCAGCCTGGGAAGGCAGTACACCTTGGAGAAGGAAAACTCTGATTTAAAACCTCTGCTGCTTTGCGGCAATACCTAGTCATGGTGGGCTTTGGGAGTAAACCCAGAGGAAAAATCCAGAGATGGAGCCCCAAAGGCAGTTTTAGGTTGTAATTGACCTCACTCTGACAACTCCTGCGATGACACTGATGTCAAGTTGTACTGGCCTTGCCTTTCCCCCTGGATTACATCAGTGGTATGGAGAGGGGGATCCTGCTGCTGGGAATCAGATGTTTTCTCAAAATTCACTTGTCCATGCCTGCACCCTGGAAATGACACTCTGGCATCACTTTGTGAGTGGTTACACAACATGGGAACCAGCAGTTACTGGTATTACACCACTGCACTCAGTTAGTATAGAGTGAGCCACCAGCGGCTGCTTGAAATGGTGGGAGAGATCCTCGGCTCTCCCTGGGCAGCTATAGCCTACCTTAAGGTGGGCAGCCCCTAGCCAAATAGGTGCTGCTTCACTATGTTCCACTTGATCCACTAGATTTGTGGGGCTTAGGAAACCCCCAACAGGTGGATTGTTAACCATACATCTGGAAAAACAAAAAAGAAATTAAATAAACCTGGCTGGGCAGATGGAACATAAGGATGATGACTCCAGACCTTATGGAAGATCTACAGAACATCAGTGATACTTGGAAGACAGCAGTCATTAACAATGAGCTGAGTAGATTGCAGATAGACATTGTGGCTCTCCATGAAATAAGGCTGTGGTCCTTTGGATGTTTCAGGGAGAAAGACTTTACTTTTTTCTGGCATGAGAATCTTCCAGAAGAGACCAGGAAACATGGTGCTGGTTTTGCAATCAGAAACAACCTCATTGGTGGAGTCATACCACCAAATGTGAGAAATGAGAGAATGCTGAAAATTCAGCTACAAATAACAGTGGCCATGGTCAACATCTTCAGTGTCTACACACCTACTTTAACTTCTGCTCAGAAAGTCAAGCACAAGTTCTATGATGAACTTAGTGCTGCCATCAGTGAGGTCTCTTCCTATGAATCATTATTCATTCTTGACTTCAATGCCAGAGATGGCAGTGACCCTCATAGCTGACCATCCTTTCTGGGACAGTTTGGAACCGGAAGATAATGGACAGCATCTCCTTGAACTTTGTTCCCAATATGACCTCTGCATAACCAACACCTTCTTCAATGTCAAGCCCAGCAAGAAAGATCAAAACATTGGCACCAGCTTGACCTCGCCTCATCAAATGAACCAGTTTAGGTAGTGTCAGGGTACCACTCAGACTGTGATACTGACCACCTGCTCATGTGTAATACAGTGAACATCCAGCTGTGAAGGTTCTTTTGCTCTAAAAAGGAAGGGAGGCCACGCACTGACACAGGCAAGACTCATGACCCTTCAAAAGTACACAGGTTTGTCCAAGCAATTGAAGAGGCCTTGCCCTGCCTGCATGGCACTGACATCAGCAAGAGATGGGAAAAAAACTACAGGATGCGATCTATAGCTCTGCAATATTTATCTTTGGGAAGGAGACAGTCAAGTATGCTGATTAGTTTGAAGCCCACACTGAAATGCTGATACACTTGATTGAGAAGAAGAGACAGGCACTGGCTGCATGCAGGTCCTCCCCTAATGAGGAGAACTTGCAGGGTCTCCAGTGTGCTCATAGTTAAATGCAGTAGGTAGTGTGCCAGTGTGCTAATGATTATTGGCTCCAGCTTTGCTTCAAGATTCCGCAGGCCATGGACAGTAGTAACATGCAAGGAATGTAAGATGGGATCAAGCAAGCCATTGGTCCATCACAAAGGAAGATTGACCTACTTAAGTCAGCCACAGGGGAGATCTTGAAGGACAGAAGCAAGCAGATGGAACACTGGTTGGAACACTACTCACAGCTGTACTAGAGAGACCATAGTTGCAGAGAAAGCCCTGAATGCCTCTACCAGCTATGACTGAATTTGATACTCAGCCCACCTTGGAGGAACTCATCAAAGTGCTAAAAGCAGTCTCTTCATAAAAAGACCCCAGGAAAGATGGTATTTCCTGAGAAATTATTAAATGTGCCAACGGTATCCTAATCTCAGAGCTGCATGCAGTACTTTGCTAGTGCTGGAGAGAAGGCAATGTCCTGCAAGGTATGAGGGATGCTAACATAGTTACTATCTATAAGAACAAAGTTGACAAAAGTGATTGTAACAACTACTGTGACATCTCCCTTCTCAGTACCATGGGAAGTTCACGAACAAAAGTCCCAAACAGTGAACAGTCCACCAAAAATCCCCAGCAGCAAATTCAACAAACCCAAGGTGGAAATGTATGGCAAGAAGAACACAAGTATCATAAAATAAATCCTGGTTTATTGTACAAAATGTACAACAAACAGATCTGATGAAGCATTTGTTGGGAAAAGCGAAAGCGCTTATCTTTGTTTTATATTAAAATTCCATGTTTTTATGACTGCGGTATTCCTGCTACTTTTATTTGTTTTTTTCTTGACAGAAAGACTCTAACAGAATTCCTGTTTATTGATAATGCAGCTATTGTTGCTCACACTCAGAAGGACTTCAGTCACTCATGACTCACTTTGTGGATGCATGTACAGAATTTAGTCTCACAATCAGTCTAAAGAAGACCAAGGTGATGGGCCAAAATGTGGGCAATGAGCCATCTATCAGGGTAAGTGACTATGAACTGGAGGCGTTCTGTGAGTTTCTGCACTTAGGCACTACAATCTTGGACAACTTGTCACTTGATAACGAGATCAACAAAAGCTTTGGAAAAACCACAACAATGTTTTCCAGGCTGATGAGGAGGGCATTGGCCAATAAGAAGCTTACTATGCACACTAAGGTATAGATTTATACAGCCTGTATTTTCAGCATATCACTGTATGCCAGTGAAACAGGGACTTTGCGCTCCAAACAGGAGGCAGTGCCTCAACTTATTCCATATGCACTGCCTTAGGTGTATACTTGCTGTCTCATTGGATTGGAAATTACTGTTGTGCACAAACAAACCATCACTATGTAGCTCAGTAAACCTGATAAATTAGATAGACAAACTGAAGAAGTGAAGAAGGATACTTTAGCTAAGGAATGTTTACTGTTTCCAAATACAGCGTATTTAATTTCCCTCTTCAGATGAAACAACAAACATCCACATGAGTCTGTTTAGAAGATGACAAAGAACATAAAGGGAGCCACTGATTAAAAAATGTACAAATACTTTCTCCAGAAAATCTTAAATAAAGTAGCAAGCAAGAGTAAAATGTTATATTGCTGGGGACATAAAGCATATTATGTGGGAAGTAACTTCAAGATGAAATACAAAATAGCAGTGCTGCAGCCTTTGTCAGGAATTTTGGGAAGAGAACAAGTTAGAAAACATTGTTAACCATGCAGAACGATGTAACAACATATATAATGAATAAAACACTAGCTGTGATAAAAGTATTTTTCTCAGTTTCTGACCATAATGTTCCTTTTAGTGAATGCAAACTCATTATTTGTATTGCATGTCATTAAAAAGCCTCTATTAAAGAATGATACTACATACCACCATCAAGCACTTAGTGAAATGTTTTATTATTATTATTAATAATAATAATAATAATAATAATAATAATAATAATAATAATAATAATAATATTAATAATAAAACATTTCCCTAAGTGCTTGATGGTGGTATGTATTAATAATAATAATAATAATAATAATAATAATAATAAAACATTTCACTACGTGCTTGATGGTGGTATGTAGTATCACATCAAGCACTTAGTGAAATGTTTTATTATTATTATTATTATTATTATTACTGCGATGGTGGTGCTACGGTAGCGTTGTCGCCTCACAGCAAGACGTTGTCCCATTTGATTCTCAGCTAGAGCGTCTTCTGTGAGGAGACATGCGTGAATGGGCGTACCTTCGTTGAAGGTTGTGCATTAGGGCTGGCAACTCGGCATGTAAAAATCCACTGCCAATCATTAGTGGACCGGAGTTCTGCTGTGGCGACCCCTAACCGGGAAAAGCCGAAAGACACAACAACATTATTATTATTATTATTATTATTACTATTATTATTATGGTGAGTAGTAGTATTATAGGAAAGATCAGAGCAAGACCACTATGTACAACATAACACCTTTATACTGTTCCTTCCTAAACAGTATTACCATTGGTGAGAATGGCATCGGACCATTAGGTACTGCTTTCAATGTCACTGCTGTTTATTGGAATAGTATCAATGCACTACATGCTAACATTATTTATTGACATTTGTTTGCCAGGAAAGTCCAACTGGGCATAGGTGCCCATTTTTACTGGAGGCCCTGGGAGAAAAGCTCCAAGGTAACAGATTGAATACAATCAATATTTACAGTAACAGTTTCAGTGAATACATAGCACAGTAGTCAGTATAATAAAATTTGTATTGATATTCACAAACATTAATATACAAGCATTGTATGGAGAAATTATTCAGAAGAGTGGTGTATAAGATAGGTAGGCATACCTCTCAACTGTACAGATTTTTGCAGAATGTCCAGATTTTTGCCTCATATTGTTGGTCCGTTTTTCATAAAATTGTGTTTTTCTGGCAATTTAGTGGCAAATCATTAAAGATTGAAGTTAGAAAATAATGACAGACATGTCAGTTTCAGACTTCATACCCTTCAGAAAATTCATGCTAATGCAAAACCTGTTATTCTATCAACTTTCTAAGTTTGTACGAGCAATATTTAAAAAGTGCCCCTATTATTGGGTCTTTATCCGAATTTTGTTTTTGACTTTGTCCAGATTTCTTGCTACAAAACTTTGAGAGGTATGGGTAGCAGTAATTTAAGAAATACATTTGAGTGAGGTATTAGAGAGGATAAGTGAGTTAAATGTTAACAGAGAAGTAGTGATGGAATAGTAATTTAGCTGTGTTAATTAGAAGCAGGTATAGTAAAGTCTTCTTCTTCTATTTTCGGCTTTTCCCGGTTAGGGGTCGCCACAACAGATCACCTGTCCGCTCATGATTGGCAGTGGAGTTTTACAGTGTTGAGTTGCCAGCCCAGCACCCAACCTTCCACAGAAGGCACACACATGCACACACTCATACCTAAGGCCAATTTACAGTGTCCAATCCACCTACAGCATGTCTTTGGGATGTGGGAGGAAACTGGAGCACCCGGAGGAAACCCACGTGACCACAGGGAGGACATGCAGACTCCGCACAGAAGGCACCCCAGCCAGGAATTGAACCAGAGAACCTCTTGCTGTGAGGTGGCAACACTAACCACTGCACCACCGTGGCCACCCTAAGCAGGTATAGTAAAGTAGTACAATAAATTGAAGTATTAGAAAGGGATAAGCAGGTTCAATGATTTAGTGCTTTAAAGGGAGGTATAACAAAGTGATGAGGGATGTTAGGAGAAGCCATATCCAAGATGAGGAGAAGGAACAAAGTCGGGAGGCAGACAGGACTTTTTTTAGTAATGGTCTGAAAAGATGAACATATGCAATAAATCCAAAATGATACAGAAATTGTATTCCAAGTTCTAGCTACATTATTGGAACAGAAACTGACTGCAGCAGCCCTTTGTGGTATGTAGATGGCAGTTGTTTATCATTTGACCGAAGGGGACAGTTTGGTAGATAGAATTGGAGCATGGGGCTAATTTCTGGGCAGGCAAGTAGAGAAAAGCTGAGTTTGTGGGTTAAAATGAGCTGATAGTTATGGAGGACGTTCAAGCCAGTTAAATGTTTTTAGTGCTAACCAGTCATGGGTCTGGTAAGGTTGTTTGTAAGCAAATCTGGCAACTTTGTTGCAGCATTTTCTAAGTTTAGAACTATGTGAGGCTTGTAGTTTGGTCATGACAGGGGCTCTGTGAAGAAAAAAGGGTAAGAGGTAAGTGGTAGTTACCTTGGCAGAGTTTGTTAGGAATTCCTTTATGAATGGCACCTAATTTTTGATGGGCTTTCTTGATGCTGTTGCAGATATGTAAATCAAACATTAGACTATCATCGATTGTCATGCCAAATAGTTTTGTATGTGATCTAACTTCAGTCGTGGTATTATTTAAGAAAGAAATTGTAAAGTTTTTTTTTTTCATGGGAATGGAATTTTGGAAAAAGGAGAAGTAATTCAGTTTTTTTTTGGGGGGGGGGTTAGTAACAAGTGATTATAATGTAGCTAACTTTTAATATAGTTAACGGCTTCTTAAGCAATTCTCTGAAGACACAGGAGGTTATCTAAAGTGACTATTGGGGTAGAATCATCAGTGTATTGTATGAGGGAAGCTTGCTGAGAGGATTTATGTAGGTTGTTAGTGAATATATTGAAGAGCAGAGGGTCAAGAATGGAGCCCTGTGGCATACCAGTATTAACAGGAAGGAAGAGAGAAAGTAGAGAGTCATTTAACAGACTGGTATTTATTGATTAAGTAGTTGTTAAACCACAGTAGTGTGGATTGTGATAGCTCTAGGAAAGACACTTGACAGAAGAGTTTTTGATTATAGACTAGACCAAAAACTTCAGAAAGATCAAAGAATACAAATGAAATGATTTTGCCTTTGTCTCTGGCTTTGTAAATAGTATCTGTGAAGGTTTATAAAGCAGTGGTAGTGCTATGGGCAGGTCTAAAGCCATGCTGTATGGGGGGTCAGGAGATTTTCCTGAAGGATGTATTCAAGTATTAGTTTGTGAATGCACTAGTCTAGAAGTTTTGACAAAGGGGATAATATGGCAATGGGTCTGAAACTGGTTATATCAGATAAGGTTCCTCCTTTACGAAGGGGGGGGGTGATGACGATTTTTTTCCATAGAGAAGGAACGCATGATTCCTTGATAGATCTATTAATTAGGACAGGCACAGAATAGGCTATGGAAGTGGCAGCTAGCCTGAGGTATTGTGCTGGGAGATTATCTGCTGAGGGAGAATAGGGTTTCATTTTTAAGGAGTAGCAATGTGATTTAGGAGGCCTGCATGGGTTTTAGAGTGAAACAGGGGGTGTTTGCTTCTTTTTAATATCATGAAGTAACACAGATGTTAGACCAGTGGTGTGCATGTTATCAGTGGCATCAGTGTAAAACATATGGATGAGATTGTACTACATGCTATGACATTTTACTACATGCGACAATCTGATTGCAGCAGCTGTCAAAGAGCTGTTGTGTTATCTTATTAGTGGCATTGCCATGTGTCAGAAATGTGCCAACATGTTTCACACTAACATTGCAGAGTAGCACAGTCCTTAATGATATGGCCTTTAAAGATATTTTACATGTTTTCAATGACATTGCTACAGGTCATAATAGTGTCGGACAATCACATGCTGTCATTACAGAATGCCTGTCTGACAGACAGATACTCTGTCTCTTCATCATTGGCTTTTCTGTTGGCTAGAATGGGTCCATAGCTCTAAACAGTGATATCAGAGTCACAATGTCGCTAGACTGAAGCTGTGTCTCTCATCAGTAGTGATACCTTATATCAACATGGTACCAGAGAATCACATGCTATTCTCAGGGAGTAACAAAATGTATGCATTTATGGTCTGCCCCTCATTATTATGCTGTCATATGTCAGGACTATGTAAGCGACTCCTAGATTCGGTCACCATGTTGATCTATTGATATTCAAAATTTATGACTGGTATAACTGCATGTTTCGATTCATATATTCAAAGATTATTACTAGGCTAACGACACTGGGGGGCTTTCTAAGCCTAGCCAAGTTTTCCAGAAAGAATAATGATGCCCTATATCCAAACAGGACATTGAGGGCCAGGCATTTATAAGCTATCTCTGTCCATAAAGGACATGGGTGCCAGGCTCAGTGTAAATTACCTAGTCCCTTTCCACTGCTTTAAGCTGCACTAAAACTGGGTAATAGATCAACTCAGCTTCACATAGATGGGAAGCCTGTTCCATAGGAGGGGCAGTCTCTGGAACACATATCTGTCTCTCCAACATGTTTTGTTTAAGTCAAAGACAAAATTCAGGTCCCTAGACCTTGTATTTCTGGTACTGTTTGACATGAATTTTCAGGAGATTTATAAGTGTGGGGGTTGCGGATGCCTTGTAAGCCAGGCAAAGATCACTCCCTCAGCAATCTATAGGAGGCTGAGTAGAGGAAAAGAGCTTTAAGACACAGTGCATAAGGCAGGGTTACTATGAATTGTATCCTCTTTGTAAGGAACCTCTGAGGTTGCTCTAGTTGCTGCATATTCCTGGTTAGGTACATACTAAAGGGACCATTGTGTTCTATTACTGGTCTGATAATAGCAGAGTACTATGTGATAATGACCTCTTTGGACCTAGATACCATGCTCTTACTTATAAGATGCACAACATAAAAGAATTTCCTCACGACTTTGGCCACATGGTGGACAAAGGTGAGGCTACTGTCTACGCGCGTACCCAGATCCCCAGACCACTGGGTCAACTCTAGGGCTGTGTTATCAAATAAGGTAATTAGCCAGGATGTTTGACTTCCCAACAGTACAATTATGCATTTCTTAGCATTAAGTTTAAGACCATGGCTTTGGCACCATTTGTTAGTCAGAGATAGGCCTTCTTGAAGAATGCTGGTGTCTACAGGGGAATCAATGATAACCCCCAGCCTGCAATCATCTGTAAACTTATTCAACCATAAATCCTCAGCATTTGCTTTCATTTCAGAGAAATAGATGCCAAAAAAGGAGTGGGTCCAGTACCGAGCCATGAGGGGCTCTGGTAGTGACTGGCCTCTTGGAGAAGGTGGCCTGACCAATTTTGACCTCCTAGATCCTATCAGTGAGCCAGTTAGCTATCCAGTGGGTGATAAAAGGGTTTATACCTAAATTAGTGAGCTTGTCTATAATGCCTGACTGGGGTATTGTATCAAAAGGCTTTGCCAGGTCAAGGTAAGCTGTGTGCACAGTCTTGCCTTCATCCAATGCTTTAGTGACTCTCTCAAAAAAGTCCACCAGATTTAATAGGCATGGCTTTCCTTTAACAAAGCCAAACTGTGTTGGGTCCTAGGTTTGCAGGTTACCTATGTCATCATTTATCATTTCCATGATAATTTGTTCCATGGTATTACATATGAGGCTGGTCAGACTTATGTTACCCAGATCATTGGTTGGACTTCCTTTATGCAGAGGAATGACTGTAGCCATCATCCACTCCTTGGGCACAAACCATGACTGTAGGCTCCAACTGAAAAGTGATTCAAGTGGATGAGAGAGGTCATGTTTCATGTTACTTATTAAGCATCCCGGGATGTTAATGGGGCCCACTGATGCAGTGTTTTTGGCCATGGAAAAGTTTTGATGACCTGCTCCCTAGTAATTGTTGGGGGGATTGTGGTATGCAGTATTTACTTTGGACTATCAAGTAGGAGCGGGGGGGGGGGGGTTGAGCTGAACTTGTGAGCCAAAAGGTTGGCAATGGCCTCCGGTTCAGTGTAGGTTGTGCTATTTACAAAAGGTTCTGCGCAAAGTTCTGTATGTCCCTTGAGGTTAGGGCCATAGCTGTAGAAAGCTTTATGGTTGTCCTTTGCCTAAGAAGTTATTTTTTTCTTCAAAGTTAGCCTTTGAAGTATTGATTGATTTGCTGCCTGTTTAGATTGGTCAGGGGGTCTTTAAGTATGTATGGCTTTGTTCCTCCTAAGCTTGACCAAGATTTCTTTTGTTGTTGTTGTATAACTGACTGATACTGTGATTCCACCATGGTGGTTTGTCTTTTGAGTTTGTCCTAATCTTAATATGAGTGGAAACAGCTTGCTCTACACAGCTATCAATATAGATGTACAAAGATATTGTAAATAGTTCATCATATGCTATGGTGTTTACTTGATTTGGGGGAGACTGGAATTTAGCCAGGGTGTCACTTAGCAGAGAGAAGTTAGCCTTAGAATAGTTCCTAAAAGGTTTTTGGTTTCACTGGCTCCTGGGACTTAATTTCTGTTTCAAGTAATACTGCTTTATGGTCAGATCTGGCAAGTGAAGGCATTACACTGGGTGAGGAACATCACTCCCCCATGTCCATGAGTGCAAGGTCAAGGATGTTTGTACCTCTGGTAGAGAACAGACCAACTGTTCCAGGATGTTGGTATTGAAAAAGTTTTGGAATTGCTGGGCTTGTGCATTAGAAGTGGTATGGGATTCTTAATCTATAGAGTGGTAGTTGAGATCTTCCATGAATATCATATAGGGTTGAATGGTGAGGGACTTTAGTACATTGAGATGGGCAGTATGGAGAGGGGGACCTATAGGTTGCAAGGATATAGTACAAGACCCTGATTATGACGAGTTACACATGTATGAGAATTCTAGCATTGAGAACCACCTTCAGATATTTCTTCATAGGTTCAGTTAATACAGGAGGTTTATCTGTTTGGCATTGCCTAAAGAAGGCACTATGGGGGTGGGAAAGGTCTTTGCCAATATACAAACACCTAGAGGGGTTAAGTGCACACCCTCCATGGCAAAGCAGCGTGATCTGTCAACCATGTCCTCCTAGGCCATCAAATATTGTACACCCTTCGATTGACACCAGAAGCTAAACCAATTATTAAAATCAATCATTTTGTGTTGGTAATGCAGCATCACCTTTGGTGAAGGTAGTATGGTGCTCAGTGCTAGGATCATACCTGCCTGAGACACATAATAATTGAGCTTGATCATGTCTCGCATCGTATAGTCAAGGGAGGTATGTCTCAGGTCATTAACACCCACATGGACTATGACAGGGACTATGGAGGGCTTTACTAGAAAGGCTCACCCAGACTCTGCTACACTTTGCTGTGAGGGAAAGGTTAGTTTGCTTTTTATTTATTGTATTACTTTATTGCCTTTATCTATTTTGAATACTGTGATTTGTTTTATTTACCTTGTGTGTTTTACTTGTATTCTGCTTTTAACTGCATATTAAAAGTTGAAAAGAGACCACAGCTCTGTCTCTTGTGAGTCAGGGAGAAATTGTTTTCCCCACCCTCCCACACGGTTAATGTAGTGTTCTTAAACGCCACTGTCTTTCTAGTTGCCTTCCCCTTATGTTAATTTGACAATATATCTCATTTCCTCTCTGTTTTACCAGTTTGTGTGAGCAAGCCCAAAATTATCATTTTGTGAAATCACTCCCCTTCAACTATTTAAATTTATTGGCCAACCTACTGTATTCCATAGCACCAGAATACAAAAGTGACCACCCCCTTTCAATCTATTTTTGCTGTTTTAAAAATAGTGACTCTCCACTAAAACTTACCTTTTTAGACAGGTAAAACGTAAGTTAGCTACTTTCACATGTAACTCGTCTAGTGCACACTGCAGTGTTTAGGATAAACCATTTTTTTTTCATATTACCTTTAAGCATCCCTGTGATTAGCACTTGCTTTAAAACCTGCTGGAAGGCACTAGGAAGTCTTAAACTGATACAAGCACTCAACTCTCCTTGTTAATAATGAGAAATTAATCATAGGCACTAATCAGCCTATAATTGCAAAGTATTTTGCAAAGGTAAGGGAAAACAGTTCTTGTACTTTACAAAAAAAAAAGCACCAAACCAGGCATGTCCAAGGGTCAGCTTCCGGTGATTTCTCCTGTCCACCTGGTGAATCTGGGCATACTGGGTCAATGCAGCAATTGCCTCATGTACACAAACAACCCTCTCCTCCTACCACTCAACACTACAACCTGCGAGAGATGCACTTACATTGCCAAACTGGAAGCAAAGCTTTCTCCACCTAAGATTGTGCTAGACAGTCAAGAGGAGAAGGTTAACTCCCACACTACACCTCAAGCAACACACAGCTATTCTAAACCCACACCACCAACAACCATGCATAGCAACACTAAACCCACATATGTGGAGGCCCTTAACATTAACCTGCCCAAGCAACAAGGAACTCTGAAGCTGAAATGCAAACAGACACCAATCACAACCAAAGTGTCACATAGCTCACAACACTAGTGTGCCACCCAACAACAGCCCCTAAGGCAAGACAACGTACCCAACACTTTAGTCATAGGTGACTCTATAATCAGGCACACTGATATCCCACTCACCAGGCTGAACAAGGATAAAATTACAGTCAGCTGCCTGATGGGGTGCCAGGATCCACCACATAACGCATGCACTCAAGTCACTCCACAATAAGTACAAATATGACTCTGTCATTGTCCATGTTGGAGTGAATGACTTGAGACATACCTCCCTGGATTACATGAAAAGAGACATGGAAGAGCTCTCGGATCATGTGGCCCAGGCAGGTATGACCCTAGCCCTGAGTAGCATCCTACCTTCACCCAGAATTATACCATAGTATAAGGACAAAATGATTGACTTCAACAATTGGCTAAGCTTCTGGTGTCATTCAAAGGGGTTCCAGTATCTGTCTGCCTGGGATGACATGATACAGACCACGATGCTTTCCCAGAGATGGTCTGCACCTGTCACCCCTGGGATTCAGGTTACTGGCTAAGGCTCTTTCCACCCCTATAGTGCCTTTTTTAGGCAAAATTCAAAGGACAAAACCACCACCGTAACAGGTACAAGCATGCAAAATCTGAAGGTAATGCTACTCAATGCTAGAAGTCTAAACCTCAAAATGCACTCTCTTGAGGCACTCCTAAAAATGGACAACATCGATATCTGTGCAGTAACTGAGACCTGGTTCAAGGCTCCAGAGAGCACCCCTGCAATCCCAGGCTACAACTCTTACCACACTTTTCATCCACCAAACCAGGACCGAAACACTAAAGGTGGAAGAGTGTCCATATTCACCAAGGATATTCAGAACATCAGGCTAGTTGCCGAACACAATGCATCTGAAATTCTCCAGGTGCAACTAACACTAGGTAAGATTGAAATCCAAATTGTAGCTTGCTACAAATTCCCCACCATGCCCCAAGATTCTCACTACATCTTTCTAAACATACTGGAAAATATTAAGATACAACCAAGCACCCTACTACTGGGTGATTTCAACTACCTTGCCATTAACTGGGAAAACTACTCATGTACCAACACTTTTGCCCAACGGTTCTTGGAAATGATAACTTTTAATGCCTTGGATAAACTAATCCTTAGTCCCACCAGGGGCTCCAATACCCTAGACTTGGTCATTACCAACATGGGAAATCAATGCTCCACACCTATGGTCACCCCCTTGTTGATCAGGTCTGACCATAAGCTAATCAACCTTGACATCCACATCCCACCCCCCCCCCCACCCCCCAGTAAGGAAACCTCCGTAAAAAACTTCTCCAAAGCCAACTTCATGCTACTCAAGTCAGACGTGACAAACTTCATGACACCCATGCAGATGGGAACTGAAAGTTCGACTGCTGAATCCTACACTAAGGCACTGTACAAGCACATCCACTCATGCATGAATCGTGCCATCCCCAATAGAACTAAGACACTCTCCTCCAAAAAAAAAAGGAAGCCAATCTGGAGGTCCCTTGCCATAAACAAACTTTACAACAAAAGAAAGAAACTGTTGAAGAAAAGAGGAAAATCCCAGGATGCAAAATACTCCCTTACCAGCCTCAGTAAGAAGCTGAGATCCCTCATAAAATCCTCCAAAGCTAGTTACGAAAATAAAATTGCCAAAGATTCCAAAGACAACCACAAGGCATTCTATAGATATACCAAGAATCTAAATAACAATGCTCAGATCTTCTCTGAGCTACAACAGCTCAATACCGAAAGATTGCCAAATTCTGGTAATAATGGCCACAAAGGTAAAAAACGCACTCTCCAAAGCTAAGAATACAGCATGCATGGAACATGACAACATCCTAGGCTGTGTACTACATGAACTACAAAATGAAATAGCATCTCACCTAAGTGTCATGTTTAATCATCGTCTCACCTCAGGGTTTGTGCCCACTGAGTGGCGCACAGCAACAGTTATCCCACTCCACAAGGCAGGATCCACCTTGGATCCTGGGAACTACTGCCCCATCAGTCTGATGAGCCTGATTTGCAAGGCCATGGAACATATTTTCATGGAACTTATAAACAAAGACATTGGCAACTTTCAAACACTGGACCCTACAAAGTTTGGGCTTGTGAAGGGCTGATCTTGTCTCCTGAACCTGATTGACTTCTTTGAATCGGTCTCCAGAGCCGTGGACAAAGGCAAGGCGGTACACACAGCCTATCTGGACCTTGCCAAGGCCTTCGACACCACCCCCCACTCTGGAATCATAGATAAATGTACTAAGCTGGGCATTAATCCCTACATCACTCAATATGTTGCCAACTGGCTTACTGACAGAACCAACACTTTAAAAGTAACTGACTCCAAATCCAGCTCCAGACAAGTGACAAGTGGAGTACCTCAGGGTTCAGTCCTGGGACCACTCTTGTTTGGCATCTACTACTCTGAGGTACAGGACAACACTAAGTACAGGACAACACAAAGCTCGCAGATGACTGCAAACTGGGAGCCATTAATGAATCCCCAAATTATGTGGATATTCTACAAAAGGGCCTTACAGAAACAGATGCTTGGTGCCAGAGCCATGGGCTCAAGATCAATGCCAAGAAATGTATAGTTATCCCCTTTGGGAAAAAACATGTACCCATGAATTACCACATAGGTGGCAGTACACTAAACACCAAAAGTGTGATAAGAGACTTAGGGACGCAGGTGGACAGCGGTCTCATCTTCGATAACCATATCTCCACAACAGTCAGGAAAACCTTCTATGTGGCACACCTCATTACTAAAGGATTTTCATCCAGAAAAAAGGAGGTCATTGCCCCACTGTACTCATCCCTCATTAGACCCATTACAGAATACAACTCCCTGTTTGGTATGTGCCTCTCAATACATCTGCAACAACTGGAAAGGCCGCAGAATTACACCACTAAAAGAATCACAGGCCTAAAGCAGATGGCCTATGCTGACTGTCTAAAAAAAAAATCCACCTATACTCTGTCGCATATCGTCTGCTCAGAGGTGATTTCTGCTTAACATACAGGGCCATGTCAAACCCAGAGCTGTTGGACATGCTACACTTAAAGAAATCCCAATCCCTCAGAGACACATGCTCCAGGGATCTAAACCTTGTAATCACAAAGAGCAAAACATCCTGGAGGGATAGGTTCCTGACCCAGAGGCTCCCCAGACGCTGGAATAGACTGCCCATACATCTCAAGTGGAGCACCTCTTTGGCCCTCTTCAAATGGAACCTTGATGATTGGATGGGAGATAGAAAATTCACCCTGGGGATAACGTCAGTTTCCCTGCTAGACAGGGGTCCAGGGAGGTAAATACTGTGAGAAGAAATAGCCAGGGAATTGTTATGGCTAGGCTTGTATAGGTCCTAGGACCGATAGCCAAGTACCAATCTAGGAACCTATGAACAGAGTAATACTGGTACCTGTGGTTCAATGACCTGAGTGCCTGTGTGACTTGATGGATCTTAGCCCTAGAAAGGCAGCTAACTGTAACTCTCTCCTTACTCATTCTGGTGAGGGGTAATCAGTGTACCTCACTGGAGAATTACCAGTGACCAGGAAATTTGGCTGTGCACGGGTTTGTCTTAAGGGCTTAGCAGTAGAGACATTGGATACAGTGTTACTATGTGTAGCTGTGGGTGGTGTTTTAGTGGAGTGTTTACATGATGGCTGAGGACTCTTTCTTTGATCGTACTGTGCAGGAGGTCTTAGTAACTTAGTAAGGTTACCTGTAAGTGCCTCAGCATAAGAAGTTTTATGTGTAGGGTCTTTTCCCTCTGCAGTAGGCATGGTGCAAGTGTCACTGACAACCTCTATAAGATTAGTTTTGGTTGTACGAGAGAGTTTTGCCTCCAGCATTAAAGTGTATTTACACCTCTTGAATACTTTGTTTTATGAATAAGTGGGTTGTCAGTGTACATGAGGCAACTGCTACACTGCCTCAGAATACCCATCTCAATCAGATTTACCACAGATAGAGAGTTGAGAAGTGCTAATCCCTGGCAACTGATCTATTAGGGAGCAGTGAGGGAAATTTAAATATTGAATAGGTCAATAAAACACAGAACCTGATGAGCAACGCTCAGCTATGAGCAAACAAGATGTTATAGTAGTTTAACAAAATCTGTCTAGACAGTAAGGGTATTTTTAAAGGAAACTTAAACTGTGAGAGATCAGAGTCTACATAGATTACAAGGGGAATTACGCTGTGAGATACTGGCAACTATACAGATCACTGCTAGGCACCCGTGTGCTGAGAGTAGCGCTTCCAATTAAATGCTGTAAAAAAAGGTAAAGAAGTGAGAGATATTCAACAAAGAACCACAGTAATTCCCAGCTCAGAAGGCTGGAGGCTACTCTCAACTCCTGCAAGAGTACACCATGAACCTTCTTAATGTAAAATAACTGGTTTGGAACCCAAGTGCTTTAACTGGAGCTAAGATACTTTTTAGAATAATAGAAACAATAAGCCTTCAACCAACAATTTCCAGCTCAGAAAGGTGTACGCTATCTCTCCTGCCATAATAATGCAGACCGCAAACCTTCCTTATGTAAAATAACTAGTTTGGAGCCCAAGTACTTAAATCAGAACTGAGAGACTTGGAATAACAGTTACAATGTAATCAGGCTACTGAGAAGCAATAATAAATGCAGTAGATTAAATGCAATTGAACACTTTAAGAACACAAATACAGTCAAAGCAGCTGAATAAAATGCCGTTTGGGCAGTTTTTCCATCTCTTTCAACTTTCTGGTTTAAAAGCCCACATTTGCGCTTTTCCCACCTTTCCTGTAACTAGACTAGTCCAGATACAGATTTGCTGTATCCAGGACTGTATGCAAGCTTCTGAACCCACCACGCCTTTCTGTGTTCGTGGGAAACCTTCTAGCTTATCAGTGGGAGTGGTAAGCACTAGGTAGCCTATCTCCCACAAGAGGAGTGGTTTCTGGCCCAGAAATTGTAGTTTATTGGCTGTTTGAGCAGTTTTTTTATCTCTTTCAACTTTCTGGTTTAAAAGCCTGCATTTGCGCTTCTTTCCCACCTTCCTTGTAACTAGTCTAGTCCAGATACAGAGTTGCTGTATCCAGGACTGTTTGTAATCTTATGAGCGGTGCCAAAGTCTGCTCTTCAATTTTTCCCTTAGATCTACTAGTTCTCTCCTCTCCTGCACTTTTACTAGCTTATTAGTCTAGCACTTTACCAGACTTCTAGTAGCAATTATTGTAGCACACAAAAGTGCAACCAGCACTAAACATTCTACAAGGAAACAGGTCCAGTACTTATTATTAATGCCCATCCATCCAGGCATGTGTAAAGGTCAGTCCCCTTTGCATTCTCTATTAACCTGCTGAGCTTGGGCATCCTAAGGCAATGTAGCAGCTGCCTCATGTGCACTGACAACCTTTCTCCTCTTACCTCCCAACACTCGGACATGTGAGAGATGCACTTATATATCCAAATTGGAAGCCACACACTCTCCAGCCAAAACCGGAATAGCTGGTCAAGAGGAGAAGGTCAACACTTGCACCACACTACATGGAACACATAGCCTTCCAGAACACACACCACCACTGCCTTCACATAAAAACACAAACCACAAGCCCACCTTCGCGGAGGCTCTCAATAAAAATCTACCCAAACAGCAGAAACCTCCAAGGCAGAAACGCACTGAACCACCACAATACAAAACTAATCACGTGACACATAACTCTTCTAAACAGCGTGCCACTCAACCAAAGCGCCTAAGGCAAAACAGCATGCCCAACACACTAGTCATAGGTGACTCAATAGTGAGGCACACTGATTTCCCACTCACTAGGTTGAGTAAGGAGAAAGTAACAGTCAGTTGCCTGTCAGGCACCAGGATCCACAACATAATGCACACACTCAGGTCTCTCAAAAACAGGCACAAATATGACTCTTTCATTGTACATGTGGGTGTGAATGAATTGAGACGTACCTCCCTGGACTACATGAAAAGAGACATGGAGGAGCTCTCGGATTATGTAACCCAGGCGAATATGACCCTAGCCCTGAGCAACATCCTGCCATCACCCAGAATGATACCTCAGTACAAGCAGAAAATGATTGATTTCAACAATTTGTTAAGTTTCTGGTGTCATTCTAAGGGGATCCAGTATCTGTCTGCCTGGGATAACGTGATTGACAGACCTCGATGGTTTGTCAGAGATGGCCTGCATCTGTCACTCCTGGGCTTCCGGATACTGGCCAAGGCTCTTGCTACCCCTATAGTGTCTTTTTTAGGCGGTGTTCCAAAGACCAAATTACCACCATAACAGCTACAAACAAATGGAATCTGAGGGTCATGCTGCTCAACACTAGAAGTCTAAATCTCAAAATGCACTCGCTTGAAGTACTCCTTAAAATGGAGAACATTGACATTTGTGCCGTAACAGAGACCTGGTTCAAGGCAGCAGAAAGCACCCCTGCACTACCAGGCTAAAACTCATTCCACACCTTCTGGCCCCAGAACTTGGACCAAAGCAACAAAGGCGGTGGTGTTTCCATATTCATAAAGGATGCGCACACCTTCAGACTAGTAGCCCAACATAACTGATCTGAGATACTTTAGGTGCAGCTTACTTTGGGTAAGACAGCAATTCAGGTCGTAGACTGCTATAGGTCCCCAACCATGTCCCAAGACTCACACTCCACATTCCTAAGCACCCTAGAGAATATTAGGGTCCAACCTAACACCCTCATACTGGGCTACTTAAACTACCTGTCCATTAACAGGGAAAACTACTCATGTACTAATACACTTGCCCAACGTTTCCTGGAATTCATTAATTCCAATGCCCTGGACCAGCTCATTCTTATCCCCATTAGAGGTAGCAACATCCTGGACCTGGTCATTACTAACATGGGCGAGCATTGCTCTACACCAATAGTCAACTCCTCCCTGGTTAGATCCAACCACAAACTAATCACCTTGGAAATCCCCCCCCCCCAACAAAGATAACCACCATGACAAACTTCTCTAAAGCTAACTTTGGGTACCTAAAAACAGAGGTGGCTAACTTCACGGCACCCATGCAAATGGAGATAAATTGCATGACCACCAAATCATACACCAATGCACTGTACGAACACATACACAAATGCATGGATCTTGCCATACCCAAAAGAACCAAGATGCTCTCCTCCAAAAAAAAGGAAGCCAATCTGGTGGTCTCCTGCCATAAACAAACTCTACAACAGAAGGAGGAAACTGATGCGGAATAAGGTGAAGTCCCAAGACTGGAAAAACTCCCTTATCAGCCTCAACAAAAAGTTGAGATCCCTCATCAAATCCTCTAAAGCTAGCTATGAAAACAGAATTGCAGCAGATAGTAAAGAAAACCACAAGGCCTTCTACAGTTATATAAAGAATCTCCATGGGAATACCCAGATTTGATCTGAGCTACTGCACAATGGTACATCCTATACTGAGTCAACAGGGATTGCCAATATACTGGCCGACAGATTCAGTTCGAACTTTACCCCCCCCCAAGGAACCAGTCACAATACCAGTAGATTGCCAAGCACCCATTATTACTGCTGCACAGGTTAAAACAGCACTGTCCAAGTACAAGAATACAGCTTCTGTGGGACCTGACAATATCCCTGGCTGTGTTCTACATGAACTACAGAGTAAACTGGCACCTCACCTGTGTGCACTGTTCAATCACAGCCTCACCTCAGGCTTTGTTCCTACCAAATGGCACACTGCTACAGTCATCCCCCTCCGCAAAAAAGGACTGACTACATAGCCTTGGAACTATCGCCCCATTAGCCTGATGAGTCTGATATGCAAAGCTATGGAACGCATCATCATCATGGACCTAATAAACAAGGTAAAAGGGAATCTCCAAACTCTGGGTCCCACACAGTTTGGTTTTGAGAAGGGTATATCATGCCTGCTCAACATGGTCAACTTCTTTGTATCAGTCACCAGAGCTGTGGATGAAGGCAAGGTGGTTCATACAGCCTACCTTGATCTGGCCAAGGCCTTTCATACCATTCCCCACTCAGGAATCATAGAAAAACTCACTAAGCTAGGGATCAACCCCTATATCACTAGATGGGTTAGAAACTGGCTCACAGGTAGAACCCACAGTGTGAAAGTAGCTGACTCCAAGTCAGACTGTCGACCAGTCATGACTGGAGTCCCTCAGGGTTTGGTCCTGGGTCCTCTCCTGTTTATCTACTTCTCTGAAGTCTAGGCCAACATGAAGGGGCTCTGGCTGACAAAATTTGCATATGATTGGAAGTTGGGAGATATTATTAACTCCCCGAGTGATGTTGACATCCTACAAAAAGGCCTCACTGAGACCACTGACTGGTGTCAGAACCATGACCTTAAGCTCAATGCCAAAAAATGTGTCATCATCCCCTTCAAGAAAAACCCGGTTTCCATGAATTACCACATCGATGGTAGTCCACTGAACACAGAAGGCATTATAAGAGATCTGGGAACACAGATTGACAGCAACCTCTCTTTTGACCACCACATTGCCACTGTGGTCAGAAAGTCCTTCTATTTAGCACATCTTATTACTAAGGGTTTTGCATCCAGGAAGAAAGAGAGCATTGTTTCCCTCTACTCTTCCCTCATTAGGCCAGTCATTGAGTACAATGCCCCATTTGGCATGTACCTCACTAAACACCTGCAACAACTGGAGAGACCACAAAAGTATCTCACGAAGATGATCCTAGGCCTTAAACATTTGTCCTACATGGACAAACTAAAAAAACTCCAACTATTCTCTGTCTCATATCGCTACTTAGAGGCGATCTCTGTTTGACTTACAAAGCCATGTCTGACTCAGCTCTGTTAGAAATGCTACATCTAAACAATTCCCAATCCCTTCACACCACATGCTCCAGAGACCTCAACCTCATTACCACAATCAACAGAATATGCTGGAGGGACAGGTTCATAACTCAGAGACTGCCCATGCTATGGAACTGACTTCCCATACATGTCAAGCAGAGCACCTCACTGGTAAAGAAATCTTGATGAGTGGATGGGAAATAGAAAATTAACCCCAGGGATCACTTCAGTGGCTTTACTCGACAGAGGCACTGGGAACTAAGGTTGCGTGGCACACTGCCAGTGTAATCCTATGGGCTAGGCTTGTAAAGCCCTAGGGCCATTAGCCTAGTACACACCTATGAACCTAAGAGACTAAGCGGGATGGCCTTGCCAGTTGATCTCTCAGTTCTCAGTAAAATGATCTGATGAGACCGTCAGGAGTGTCCAAAATCAGATTTATAGCAGGGGTGGGCAACTCAAAAGCCACCAAGTTTAAAAACACAACAGCAACAGGGCATGTAGGTGGGAAAAATCAAATGCAGACAGAGATCAGCAATAGTCAAGCAGAAAACAACAAGTCAAACAAGCACTCCAGCTAAATAAAGATGCCATTACCTATTTGTAGTTAAATTAAGGAATGCTACTTCTTAGCTTCTCCCACTAATTAGCTGGATCTTATTCATTGTTGCAAAATAATTGTTTTCTAACTGACCCTAGCGATGATTACTTAAAACTCCAAAAAGAATAAAAAACTAAAAACAAAAATGCAGTATAAGAAACAGATAACATGATAGAAGTAACAAACCTTAAATTAATAAAATCAAAATCAAATGCAGAGATCAATAGTCAGGCAGAGAACAGCAAGTCAAACAAGCACATTAGCTAAACAAAGATGCCAGCCCACTAAATATTTGCAGTTAAATGAGGAATGCTGTTTCTCATCTTCTCCCACTGATTAGCTGGATATTATTATTTACTCTCTGCAAAAGAATTCTTCTCTAACTGGCCCTAGCCAAGACCTCTTAAAACTCCACAAATTTGAGTAACTCCAATCCAAAATCAAATGCAGACAGAGATCAGCAATAGTCAGGCAGAGAACAGCAAGTCAAATAAGCACTACATAGGTTCATAGGTTCATACTAGGCTATCTGCCCTGGGGCAATTATAAGCCTAGCCCAATTCTGTATGGCTTACGCCACCCCTTGATTTGAGTATACTGTGCCCTTTTTAAGGTTTAGTTTACTGTGCCTCTGTCTAATAGTGACACGGGAGTAATCCCTGGGACAAACCTACGATCCCCCATCCACCTATCGAGATTCTTCTTGAAGAGATTCAGTGAGGTGCTCTGCCTCACATGAACTGGAATTCTATTCCAGAGCGAAGGGAGCCTCTGGGTTATGAACCTGTCCCTCCAGCAAGTTCTATTTATTTCTGTGCTGAGGTTCAAGTCCCTCGAGCGTGTGGCTCTAAGGGATTTAGATTTACTGAGGTGGAGCATGTCCATTAATTCTGGATTTGACATAGCTTTGTATGTCAGGCATAGATCGCCTCGAAGTAGGCGATATGCAACTCAGTAGAGCTGGAGTTTTTTTAACCGAGCAGCATATGGCATCTGTTTGAGACCCTTGATCCTCTTGGTGAGATACTTTTGGGGTCTTTCGAATTGCTGCAGGTGTCGGGTAAGGTACATCCCAAAAGGGGCATTGTATTCTATGATGGGCCTGATGAGGGATGAATAAAGGGGCACGATTAACTCTCTTGATCTAGATGTGAAACCCTTCGTGATGAGGTGGGCTATGTAGAAGGTCTTTCTAACCACTTTGGCAATGTGGTTTTCAAAGGAGAGATTGCTATCAACTTGGGTCCCCAGGTCCCTAATAACTTTCTCTGTACTTAATGGGTTTCTGCCTATGTGGTAATTTGTGGGCACATTGTTTTTGCCAAAGGGTATGACTATACATTTTTTGGCATTTAGCTTTAAACCATGGTGCTGGCACCAGTTATCTGTCTCTGTGAGACCTTTTTTGAAAGATGTTTGTGTCAGCTGGAGAGTCGATTATGGCGCCCAGTTTGCATTCGTCTGCAAACTTGGTGAGCCATAGTCCTCCCACGTTTGCCTGTACCTCGGAAAAGTATATACCGAACAAGAGTGGTCCCAGGACAGAACCCTGTGGGATGCCACTTGTGACCGGTTTCGAGTCTGACATGGCTCCAGCAACTCTCACTCTGTGGGTTCTGTCTTTGAACCAGTTTGTGACCCATCTTGTGACATAGGGGTTTATATTTAAGCTGGATAGCTTATCTATGATGCCCGAGTAGGGTATTGTGTCAAATGCCTTTGCAAGGTCCAGATAGGCTGTGTGGACTACCTTCCCTTCATCTATTGCTTTGGTGACTGTTTCGAAGAAGTCAACCAGGTTCAAAAGACAGGATCTGCCCTTGACAAAGCCGAACTGGGTAGGCTCTAGTGTCTGTAGGTCCCCAATGTCTTTGTTTATGAGCTCCATGATGATCCTCTCCATAGCCTTGCAGACTAAGCTAGTCAGGCTTATGGGGCGATAGTTTCCAGGGTCTGTAGAGGCTCCACCTTTGTGGAGTGGGACCACTGTTGCTGTACGCCATTCTGTGGCACATATCCTGTAGTGAGGCTGAGATTGTATAGCTGTTTTATTTGAGGGATTAGTTCCTCTTGGAGTTCATGTAGGACCTTAACCTGGGACGCCATCTGGTCCCTTGGAAGCAGTGTTTTTTGCTTTGGAGAGGGCAGCCTTCACCTGAGCATCAGAGATGTTTGGGAGGCAGCCCTCTGCCGGGATAGATACTTGCTCTTTTAGGGGGGGGGTGGAGAAGTTTGCACTGAACCTGTCTGCCAGGATACTGGCGATGTCTGTGGGTTCAGTGTATTTTTTGTCATTTAGAATCAACTCAGAACAAGTCTGGGAGTTGCATCCCAGGTTTCTAACATAACTGAAAAAAGCCTTATGATTGTCTTTGGTGTCCTGTGCAATTTTTCTCTCGAAGCTGGCCTTGGAGGATTTTATGAGGGATCATAATTTTTTGCTAGTACTGATCAGAGATGCCTTCCCTATTAGGGATTTTGCTCTATCATGTAGTAGCTTCCTCCTTCTGTTGTACAGTTTATTTATGGTAGGGGTCCACCAGACTTGATGCCTGCCTTTGGATGATTGGGTCTTGGTTTTGTTTGGGGTAGCATGATCCATGCATTCCTGGAGATGTCTGTAGAATGCGTTTATATAGGATTCTGCAGTTTGGGCCATAGTTTCCACTGGCCCTGGGGCCTTGAAGGATTCCACTTCGGTTTTGAGAAGTGAGAAGTTCGCTTTTGAGAAGTTTTTCACTGTGGTTTTCTGGGCTGGGGGTGGGGTCGGGATGTGGACATCCAGTGAAATTAATTTATGGTCTGATCTTACCAATGAGGGATATACTTCTGGTGTGGAGCATAGAGTCCCCATGTTGGTAATGATCAGGTCTAGTATGTTGTCCCCTCTTGTGGGAGTGGTGACTAGTTGTTCCATAGCATTTGAGTTTATAATTTCCAGGAACCTTTGGGCTAAGGTGCTGGGGCTTGAGTAGTGCTCCCAGTCAATGTTTGGGTAGTTGAAGTCGCCCAATATAATGGTGTTCGGAGAGATCTTCATGTTCTCCAATGTTTTCAGGAAAGCCGAGTGGGATTCCTGACTTTGAAAGGGTGGTCTGTAGGATGCTATAAACTGAAAAGCAGTCTTGCCCACTGTTAGTTGCACATGGATGGTCTCCGATACTTCGTGCAATGCCACTAACCTGGAGGTGTGGATATCCTTGATAAATATGGAAACTCCCCCTCCTTTTGTGGTTCGATCTGGGATTTGGGGCCGAAAAGCATGATATGAGGTATAGCCTGGTAGTGCTGGGGTGCTCTCTGGAGCCTTGAACCAGGTTTCTGTCACTGCACAGATATCGATGTTCTCCATACTGAGGTTGCGGTTAAGACTTCTGGCATTTAGCAGCATTACCCTTAGTTTCTTGTTCCTTGTGCTGTCTATGGGGGTGGGTTTGACTTTTGAGCCTTGCCTAAAAAAGGCACTATGGGGGTGACAAGAGCCTTTGCCAATATCCGATGTGGTGGGACTATGTGATACTGGAATTGTGTTGTGTGAGGTTACCTTCTCCTCCTGACTGGTTACAACAGTTTTGAGATGAGAGAGCTCAGCCTCCAGTTTGGCTAAATAGTTGCATCTCTCACATATATTTGAACCTGTTTGGAGGAGGAGAGGATTGTCCGTGTACATGAGACAGTTGTAACATTGCCTCAAAATTCCCAGATTCACCAGCTGGACTGGAGAGGAAACCACTGACTGACCTTTGGACATGCTAGAGTAATATAGGGAAACTGAATTTAAGACGGACCAATAGAGGACAGGGTAATCATTGAGAGTATAAGAGTAAGTAGTGCTTATGGTTTAATAGTGCTAACTTGTAGGATTATTTAATTGGACCAGTGAAGGGCCTTAGAATGAGAATATGGTGTTTAAATTGAGAGATAGAGCAGTTCTAAGGGAAAAAGTGAAGAGCAGACTTTGTGGAGCCAGGAATAGTTTAAACCCAATTAGGTGGCGCTGCCCGCTGTTGCGCTATGCACAAAAACGCGCAAAACTACGCAAAAAAGGGTTTTAAGAGAGGAAGATGAAGGAGTTTTGGAATTGACCCAAAATGGCCAATAAAACTACAGTTTCAAGTCAGTAACCACTCCCACAGGGGCAGGCAGGCTGCTCAATGTTTTTCACTGCCACTGATCAACACAGAGACTTCCCTTTAGCCCAAGCAAAAAATGGCCTCACAGAAACTTACAAACAGTTCAAGAACAGCAAGCCTGTAACTGAACTTTTTTAAATCTCAGAAAAGTGGGAAAAAAGCAAGATTTTTTTTGTTTTTTTGTTTTTTCAGAGATAGCAGAGGTTCATAAGTATCAACAAGTTATAACAGTGCAGTAAATGACCCCACACAAGAGTGCTAGGCCAAAGACAGATAAAATGCAAGTTTTGAGAAAAAAACGATTTTAAAAATAAGTGCAAACAGGAAATTCAGTAAACAGCTCCAGGTTGTGCTCTAAATACAGTTACTAATGCATAAATCAAGTTTAACAAGCCAAAAAATGCTCAAAATAGGCGGCTATGCAGAAAAACTTAGCAAATAAACAGAGGAAAAATACTTAAAATCTCAAAAGTGGCTCCTTTCTTCTCTCAGCATTTTCTCCTCTTGGTGTGTGCTTCACCAACAGCCAAGAAGCCTGGAAAGACACCAAAACCACGAGGCAACCAGGTTTTAAGAGAGGAAGATGAAGGAGTTTTGGAATTGACCCAAAATGGCCAATAAAACTACAGTTTCAAGTCAGTAACCACTCCCACAGGGGCAGGCAGGCTGCTCAATGTTTTTCACTGCCACTGATCAACAGAGAGACTTCCCTTTAGCCCAAGCAAAAAATGGCCTCACAGAAACTTACAAACAGTTCAAGAACAGCAAGTCTGTAACTGAACCTTTTTAAATCTCAGAAAAGTGGGAAAAAAGCAAGATTTTTTTTTGTTTTTTTGTTTTTTCAGAGATAGCAGAGGTTCACAAGTATCAACAAGTTATAACAGTGCAGTAAATGACTCCACACAAGAGTGCTAGGCCAAAGACAGATAAAATGCAAGTTTTGAGAAAAAAACGATTGTAAAAATAAGTGCAAACAGGAAATTCAGTAAACAGCTCTAGGTTGTGCTCTAAATACAGTTACTAATGCAGAAATCAAGTTTAACAAGCCAAAAAATGCTCAAAATAGGCGGCTATGCAGAAAAACTTAGCAAATAAACAGAGGAAAAATACTTAAAATCTCAAAAGTGGCTCCTTTCTTCTCTCAGCGTTTTCTCCTCTTGGTGGGTGCTTCACCAACAGCCAACAAGTCTGAAAAGACTGTTGGTATGCCTTACTTTCAAAATATCCATCAAAACAAGTTTTGAACGGCATTGATGACATAGTTCTTCTGACTGTAAAAGGAACCTTATTCCATAATCTTGAAAGATGTGGTGTGATGTATATGTCATGTATTTTTTATGTTACTGATATTTATGTTTAATATTAGGTTCTCCAGCTGGTGTTAAGTTTTCCTAATGGTGCATTCCAGATATACACTTTCAAATAGAATTGAACAGTCATTGCCATGTAGACCACCAAGCGATCACCTCTTAGTAGCCTATAGGAAACAGAGTATGATGACAGCTACTGAAGACTTTCTGAAAAGTTCATGTTTTCCATTCCAGTGACCTTTCTAGGAAGGAATCATTTGTTAACTAAGGCAGAGCATTGATATGAGTGGACCATTTTCTATGCCAGCTCAGAGTAAGCAGACATAAAAATAAGTAAATGCAACAGAATGTAACTTGGGTTTGATAAAAAATAAAGTGCAAGGCAAATGTGAGCACTTGTTATGTACAAGCCTATATTGTAACTGTAAAACTCCTTGAGTTATTGACACATCAGAAATATTTTGATAAATTTGGGGTAAGAATAGTTAAGTTTAAAATGGCTCTTAGCTGACAGACTAGTAACCATCTAGGAACCTAAAAATGCAATTTACAGTTAAAGAATATAATATATATGGTGGATGGTCAACTACCTTCTTGTGCACAACATACTCATGGGCAGCCACCTCTCCGCCGCCTCTCCAAAAGACATATACACATGCAGATCAATGCATTTGCTAATGACTGCAGGTGCAATGTACATATCAATTCATTTTGAGCTGATGAGGCATGTTATGTCATTTTCCAACTATTCTAGGTTTATCAAGTTATCAAGTTGGCTTGTTTCTTAAATATGGTGTTCTGCAACTTGGCTTCAAGACAGAGGTGGTTGGCTCTTCCCTATGAATTTGACATGGAGTTACTATTTCATGTATGTGACTGTTCAAGATTTACATATGTGTATATGGGGGAAGGGGCAGCATATTTACATTAATGCATTAGGATAATAAATCTTTCACTTTTCCTGTGTATTACTTCCCTTTTGCTTAAATATATGTGTGTGTGTGTGTGTGTGTGTGTGTGTGTGTGTGTGTGTGTGTGTGTGTGTGTGTGTGTGTGTGTGTGTAGAAATAAAAATCTATAAACAAGTTCTCCTTGCTTCACGGAGAAGTTAAGATTATGTCATTCAAATAAGTATTGGTAGATATAAAATCACCTGAAAGCGCTCATTTTTATTTTCTGTTCGTCTTAATAAATTCATTTTATGCTGACAGCTGTGGTGACCATACTGGTTATTTTTGGAGTTTTTGTTGGTATTCTACAGTGCTGCTGTTTGGGGGCTGTAGCCTTTGGTTTATTTATTTTCTGTGCGCTCTCTCTCTCTCTCAGTATATACATATCTATATATATATATAAAATGCTACCAAACACACCACAAAAGGTCCTTCCACGTATAAACGAAATATAAAAAACAAAAAGACTGAGAAGGGCCCCTTATGCAGACAGCACAAATAGTATCTAGATACAAATGATGCAAATGTCAGTTTGCATACACACAGTACCTGTAGTCCATAGTTAGTTGGCTTGAAAAAGACTTATGTCGAAAGCGCTTGCCGTTCTTTATAATAAAAGCAATTTACCTTAGAATCCGCCTAATGCTTGTTCTTGGAGTTAATGTTGTACAAGCATTGTTAGACGGAGGTTTATGTTTTAAACGTTATCAGGATTATTTGTGAGCAGCCTTGGTTGCCCATTTGAGCTTGGAGCTGAATAGCTGGAACTGTATCTTGAAAACATCTCTTTTATAACCTCGCTTGATAAGCAAGGTGTGCTTATTGTTGGTCGTTTAAGCTGAACAGCGTGAAACATCGAACTTTGACACTAACTATGGACTACAGGTACTGTGTGTATGCAAACTGACATTTGCATCGTTTGTATCTAGATACTATTTGTGCTGTCTGCATAAGGGGCCCTTCTCAGTCTTTTTGCTTTATATATATATATATATATATATATATATATATATATATATATATATATATATATATATATATATATATATGTATATATATATATATATATATATATATATATATATATATATATATATGGGTCTATTTCATTTAATCAAAAGACCATTTGACCTAAACCCATTTGACTGAAAGTTCATTTGGTATTTAAGCCCTAACTTTGATAGGGTTTCTGTCTATACACACTGAGCAGAGTGGATGAGAGTTGTTGACCACAACTGTTAGCTGAGATATATAAGTATCCTGGTTTTTTTTCGATTATTGTTTCTAACAATTAATATATAGCACTTTTATTGCCTGCGTTTTAGTCTTTGAGTGTATTTTATTGCTATTAACTAATCTTCACAAGTAACTGATATGTTTGCAGTTAAAAGCATTCTGTATCTTTACAAATCTTTATCTGTTTAAAAGCTTTCATTTGTGGCTTTCTCTAGTGCTTGCTGTCTTGTAGTCTATTGTTTTTGTCTCCACCCCCTCTCCCAGTTGGTGTCTTGCTGTTATACTTGGTGGCTTTGCAGTTTCCCGCCCCTACTGTAAATCTGATCTGTGACACTCCTCCCAGCCTAGTTACATTAGCTCATTCTACCTAATACAGAGAGAACATTGGATAAGGCCTTCTGTTTCTCCTTTTTCCCTTTCAAAAAAAAAAAAAAACATTTTTTTTGCCTGAATCTCCTTGTGTTCTGACTGTGCTTCTCAAACATTTTGGAAATATAGAGTATATTTCAGAGCATTTATTTTAACTGTAATTGCCTTAATATTGCTACAACTCAAGTGCTCTAGGTTGCACTGCATCTGAAGTGTTTGTGTGTTTTAGCTGCTTTTCTGTATATATAGACTTCTCTGTTTATTTAACTAAATAAGCCCTGCAAAGTTGTTTTATTGCATTCTTGCCTGTATTTCTGTGTTTTTTGCACTTTTAAAGTTTGTTTTTGCTTAGTTTAACTGGTAGGCTACACACTCAAGTGTGCTAGCCGAATAAAAAAACATATCCTTGTTTCCCACCTTTACTGAACTAGAATAGTCCAGTCTTCAGGTATTGCTGATCTCTGGGCTGTGTCATAGTTCCTGTGTTGCCCATATTCTTATTTGGATAGCAGGAAGCTTCTTTGTTCACCAGTGAGAGTGGGGAGCTCTGAGCAGCCTATCTATCCCTTGAGGAGTGGTTCCAGCCCAGTGACTTGTAGCTTATTGGCCGTTTTGGGCCATTTCCTATCTCTTTTTAACCCCCTGCTTTAAAGCCAGCTTTAGCGCACTTTTGTGCTTGTAATTTAAAGTTTGTCCTGTTTGTTGCATTTACCTGTTGAGGCTACACACTCAAGTGCACTAGCCGGTGTTACATATTTATTGCATTTTCCTGCTGTTTGTTGCAAAAAAGAAAAAAAACAAAAAAATTATCCTTGTTTCTCGTCTTTCCTGACCTAGAGTAGTCCAAATACAGGCTTTGCTGTATTTTGGACTTTTGGAAAGTTCCTGTGTCGCCCATTTCCTTTCTTGGATAAAGGGAGGCTTCTTTGTTCACCAGTGGCAGTGGGGAGCTTAGAGCAGCCTATCTATCCCTGGAGGAGTGTTCCCAGCACAATAATCTGGTAGTCTATTGGCCGTTTTGGGCCACTTTCTAGCTCTTTCAAGTCCCCCTGTATAAAACCCGCTTTGGCAGGGTTTTTGCGCTTGTTACTACTCAGCCAAGCTCCTTTTGGTCCTGCAGAGTGGTGCTAGCAGCAGAGAGTCTAAAAGAGCAACTGCTAACCTGATAAAAGTGTTTTTTTTCTGGCTACTACCTGGGCGACTGTCCGATCTAGATAAACTGCAAGTATTTCTGCTTCTTGAACTGTTTTAAACTGTTTAAAGTTGTTTTTGCACCTGTACTTTTAAAGTTTGTCCTGTTTGTTGCATTTACCTGTTGAGGCTACACACTCAAGTGCACTAGCTTGTGTTACATATTTATTGTATTTTCCTGCTGTTTGTTGCAAAAAAGAAAAAAAACAAAAAAATTATCCTTGTTTCCCGTCTTTCCTGACCTAGAGTAGTCCAAATACAGGCTTTGCTGTATTCTGGACTTTTGGAAAGTTCCTGTGTTGCCCATTTCCTTTCTTGGATAAAGGGAGGCTTCTTTGGTCACTAGTGGCAGTGGGGAGCTTAGAGCAGCCTATCTATTCCTGGAGGAGTGTTCCCAGCACAAGAATCTGATAGTCTATAGGCAGTTTTGGGCCAATTTCTAGCTCTTTCAAGTCCCCCTGTATAAAACCCGCTTTGGCGCGGTTTTTGCGCTTGTTACTACTCAGCCAAGCTCCTCGTGGTCCTGCAGAGTGGTGCTAGCAGCATAGAGGCTAAAAGAGTGACTGCTAACCTGATAAAAGTGCTTTTTTTTCCTGCTACTACCTGGGCGACTGTCTAATCTAGCTAAACTGCAAGTATTTCTGCTTCTTGAACTGTTTTAAACTGTTTAAAGTTGTTTTTGCACCTGCACTTTTAAAGTTTGTCCTGTTTGTTGCATTTACATGTTGAGGCTACACACTCAAGTGTGCTAGCCTGTGTTACATATTTATTACATTTTCCTGCTGTTTGTTGCAAAAAAGAAAAAAAAACAAAAAAAATATCCTTGTTTCCCATCTTTCCTGACCTAGAGTAGTCCAAATACAGGCTTTGCTGTATTCTGGACTTCTGGAAAGTTCCTGTGTCGCCCATTTCCTTTCTTGGATAAAGGGAGGTTTCTTTGTTCACCAGTGGCAGTGGGGAGCTTAGAGCAGCCTATCTATCCCTGGAGGAGTGTTCCCAGCACTAGAATCTGATAGTCTATTGACCGTTTTGGGCCACTTTCTAGCTCTTTCAAATCCCCCTGTATAAAACCCACTTTGGTGTGGCTTTGCACGATTTTGCGCATAGTGTAGCATCAGGCAGCTCTTCTTAATTGGGTTTAAACCATTCTCGGCTCCACAAAGTCTGCTCTTCACTTTTTCCCTTAGAACTGATCTAGTTCTCATAATAAACACCTTATTCCTACTCTAAAGCCTGACACTTGCTCACTAAAGCAATTATATAAGTCAGCACTAAAAAATTAAAAACACTACACCCTCACAAACTCCCCTTGAGTACCTTGTTCCCCACTGGTCCTTTTTTTCAATTATAAAGGAATTCCCAATACTATTCTAGCATGTCCAAATGTCAGTTGTCAATCTCCTCTCCGATCGAGCTGGTGAATCTGGGAAACTGAGACAATGTTACAACTGCCTCATGTACACAGACAACCCTCTCCTCCTCCCAACAAATTCCAACACATGTGAGAGATGCAACCATATAGCCAAACTGCAGGCTAAGCTCTCTCAACTCAGTACTTGCGTAACCAGTCAGGAGGAGAAGGAAACCACACTCACTACAATTCCAGTCTCACATAGACCTACCACGACAGCAAACCAAACACATAAACACACAAAAACATACTCGGAGGCTCTAAATAAAAATCTGCCTAAGCAGCAGAGACCTCCAAAGCAGACACCCAAGCAACCGCTACCCCAAAACAAAACACGTGCAACACATAGCTCACAAAGCCAGTGTGCCGAACAGTCACAGCCCTTAAGGCTAAACAACACACCTGATACACTTGTAATAGGTGACTCTATCGTCAGGCACACTGACGTCCCGCCACCAGGCTGAACAAGGAGAAGGTCACGGTGAGCTGCCTGTCGGGCGCTAGGATCCGCCACATAACACAAGCACTCAGGTCACTCCAAGGCAAGTACAAATATGACTCAGTCATTGTCCATGCTGGTGTGAATGACCTGAGACGTACCTCCCTGGACTACATGAAAAGAGACAGAGGAGCTCTCTGAGCATGTAGCCCAGGCCGGTATGACCCTGATCTTGAGTAGCATCTTACCCTCACTAAGAATGATGCCACAATATGAAGACAAGATGATCAATTTCAACAATTGGCTTAAGTATTGGTGTCATTCAAAGGGGATCCAATGCCTGTCAGCCTGGGATGACATGATCGACAAGCCACGATGCTTCGCTAGGGACGGCTTGCACCTGTCACCCCTGGGCTTTCGGATATTGGCAAAGGCTCTTGCCACCCCCATAGTGCCTTTTTTTGGCAAGGCTAAAAAGTCAAACCCACCTCCATAGGTATCACAAGGGATAAGAAACTAAGAGTAATGTTACTCAATGCCAGAAGTCTAAACCTCAAGATGCACGCACTCAAAACTCTCCTTAGCATGGAGAACATCGATATCTGTGCAGTAACAGAAACCTGGTTCAAGGCTCCTGAGAGCACCCCAGCACTACCAGGTTATACCTCATACCATGCTTTTTGGCCCCAAAACTTGGACCGAACCACAAAAAGAGGGGGAGTATCAATATTCGTCAAAGATACCCACACCTCCAGGTTGGTGGCACAGCACAAAGTATGAAAGACTATCCATGTGCAACTAACAGTGGGTAAAACTGCCTTCCAGTTTATAGCCTGCTACAGACCACCCTCCCAAACCCAGGAACCCCACTCAGCTTTCCTGAGAACACTGGAAAATATGAAGGTCTCTCCAAACACCATTATACTGGGCGACTTCAGCTACCCAAACATAGACTGGGAGCATTACTCTAGCTCCAACACCCTAACCCAAAGGTTCCTAGAATGCATAAACTCAAATGCTATGGAACAACTTGTTACCACTCCCACAAGAGGGGAAAACATACTGGACCTGATCATCACCAACATGGGGGCTCTATGCTCCAGACCAGAAGTGTATCTCTCACTGGTAAGATCAGACCATAAATAATCTCACTGGATATTCACATCCCGACCCCACCCCCTGCCCAGAAAACCACAGTGAAAAACTTCTCTAAAGCAAATTTCACCCTCCTCAAAACTGAGGTGGAATCCTTCAAAAGCCCCCGGGCCTGTGGAAAATACGGCCCAGACCACAGAATCCTTTATAAACGCATTCTTTGAACACCTTCAGGAATGCATGGATCATGCAATCCCAAATAAAACCAAGACCCAATCCTCCAAAGGCAGGCGTCCTGTCTGGTGGACCCCAGCCATAAACAAATTATACAATACAAGGAGGAAGCTACTACATGAGGTTCTTTCACAGCCCCTGATGCCCGCTTAGATGGATTTGCAGGCTGCTACCGAGACCAGTTCAGAGTCATGTATGCCGTGAGACTCTTCTTTGATTATGGAACCTGCGGATGTCTCTACCTTGGATGGGTCTGGAGCCACTGAAAAGGTTTCCCAGACCATCCTCCAAACCAGTGGGTAGAGACACAAAACCAAGTTCAGCCCCTGCTCTCCGTAAGGGCAATTCAGCCTGTTCCTGCAGAACAAATAGGCCAAGGTTTTTATTCAAGACTTTTCCTGGTACCCAGAAAAAAGGGCACCTGGCACCCAATCTTAGATCTTTCCATTCTAAACACCTTCCTGGTGGTACCAAAATTCAAAATGCCCACTGCCTATCTGCACATCCCCATCAGGGACTCCTGCAAGTACTTAAAACGTCTTTGGTGCCAACATTCTCAGGACCCAACTATCATACCTGTGATACCTTGTCTAAGGAAAGAGTTCCTTTGGTGGCAGCAGCATGCAACCACAACAAGGGGCTTCCCTGTATACAACCCCATGCCAACCAGACCCTAACCACAGATTCATCAGACTATGCCTGAGGTGCACATCTGGACGGCAGGTGCATTCAGGGCTACTGGAGCCCAAGTCGAATTCATCTGCACATCAACCAAAAATAGATGCTAGCTGTTCAGCTCCCTACTCTCTCTGGGACCTCTACTAATCAAAACCAACAACACCACAGTGATGTGGTACACCAACAAGCAGGGGAGGAAAACACTCTTACCTACTCGGCAGGCTAGCCATGACCCTGTGGAACATGGCTTCAGCCATGCATATTCACCTGCAAGCTCAATTCCTGCCAGGCAACCAAAACTCTCTGGCAGACAACGTAAGCAGAAATCTCCTAGACCCACACAAATGGCAATTAAACCATAGCACCCTCAGCCTTGTGACCCAGGAGTGGAGTACCCCAAAGGTGGACCTATTTGCCTCCTCCTACAACCACCAGCTCAGCAAATTCTGCACCAGGGAACCTCACAGCAAGGCCTGGAAAGTGGATGCCCTATCCTTCCAGTGGCTAAACCTCTCAATCTGCTAGACAGGGGTCCAGGAAAGTAAATAATGTGGGAAGAAATAGCCAGGGAATTGTTATGGCTAGGCTTGTATAGGCCCTAGGGCTGATAGCCTAGTACCAACCTATGAACCTATGAAAATCCCAAAAAGGGAAGGCATCTCTGATCAGTATTAGCAAAAAACTACAGGCACTCATAAAATCGTCTAAGGCCAGCTTTGAGAGAAAAATTGCACAGGACACTAAGGATAATCACAAGGCTTTCTTTAGTTATGTTAGGAACCTGGGTAGGAATTCCCAGATATGCTCAGAATTAGTCCAAAATGACAAAAAATACACCAAACCCACAGACATTGCCAACATCCTAACTGACAGGTTCAGCACAAACCCCTCCCCCCTCCCCACCAAAAGGGCAAATATCTATCCCGGCAGAGTGCTGCCCCCCTGACATCTCAGATGCTCAGGTAAGAGCCGCCCTCTCCAAAGCAAAAAACACAGCATCAATGGGACCAGACGGTGTCCTGGGCTGCATCCTACTACATGAACTCTAAGAAGAGTTAAACCCAAACATAAAACTGCTGTTCAATCTCAGCCTTAATACAGGATATGTACCCAAAGAGTGGCGTAAAGCAACAGTGGTCCCTCTCCACAAAGATTGTGCCTCAACGGATCCTGGTAACTATCGCCCCATAAGCCTGACTAGCTTGGTCTGCAAAGCTATGGAAAGGATCATCATGGACCTCATAAATAAAGATATTGTTGACCTACAGACAATAGATCCTACCCAGTTCGGCTTTGTTAAGGGCAGATCCTGCCTCTTAAACCTGGTTGATTTCTTTGAAACAGTCACCAAGGCCATTGACGAGGGGAAGGTGGTCCACACAGCCTACCTGGACCTTGCAAAAGCCTTCGATACAATACCCCACTCGGGCATTATAGATAAGCTCACCAGCTTAAATATAAACCCCTATGTCATTAGATGGGTTGCAAACTGGCTCAAGGACAGAACCCACATGGTTAGAATTGCTGGAGCCATGTCAGACTACAAACCAGTTACAAGTGGCGTCCCACAAGGCTCAGTCTTGGGACCTCTCTTGTTTGGTATATATTTCTCGGAGGTACAGGCCAACATGGAAGGACTGTGGCTGACCAAGTTAGCAGATGACTGCAAACTAGGCGCCATAATCGACTCTCCAGCCGACACAAGCATCCTACAAAAGGGCCTCATAGAAACAGACAACCGGTGCCAGAGCCATGGCCTCAAGCTAAATGCCAAAAAGTGTATAGTCATCCCCTTTGGCAAAAACAAAGTGCCCACAAATTACCACATAGGTGGTAATCCATTAAGTACGGAAGAAGAAATTAGGGACCTGGGGACCCAAGTTGATAGCAATCTCTCATTTGAAAACCACGTGGCCAAAGTGGTTAGAAAAACATTTTATATAGCCCACCTAATCATGAAGGGATTCACATCTAGATCAGAGGAGGTCATCGTGCCTCTTTACTCATCCCTCATCAGGCCCATAATTGAGTACAATGCCCCTTTTGGGATGTACCTTACCAGACACCTGCAGCAACTGGAAAGACCCCAAAAGTACCTCAACAAGAGGATCAAAGGGCTCAAACAGATGCCATATGCTGCCCGGTTAAAGAAACTCCAGCTCTACTCAGTGGCATACCACCTGCTCAGAGGCGATCTGTGCCTGACGTATAAAGCCATATCCAACCCGGAATTAATGGACATGCTGCACCTCAGAAAATCCAAATCCCATCGAGCTACGTGCTCGAGAGACTTAAACCTCAGCACTGAAATAAATAGGACATGCTGGAGGGACAGATTCATAACCCAGAGGCTCCCTTCACTCTGGAATAAAATCCCAGTCCAGGTTAGGCAGAGTCCCTCACTGACTCTCTTCAACAATAATCTTGATGTGTGGATGGGAGATCGTAGGTTTACCCCTACCCCTGGTATCACTTCTGTGTCAGTGTTAGATAGAGGCACAGTATACTAACCTCGAAAAAGGGCATAGCAAAATTCATTTAAAATGGGTGGCGAAAGCCAAACACACTCTGGCTAGGCTTATAAATGCCCTAGGGCAGATAGCCTAGTATGAACCTATGAACCTATGATTAAAAACCAGTATTCAAGGCATAAAACTGGGATTTGTCCCCCTGCCAATGTCGTGCGACCCTGGAGTTGGTATATATAGTTGGGTGGGGCACAGCCCCCCACATGGGGTGGAGGAGGCAAAGCCGCCCACCTAGTTTCCTTTAAAAGAAGAAAATAAAACAAAAGTACAGATTTTAAATGAAATAATAAAAATGAAATAAATGAAAAAATAATTAAAATGAGGAATACTAAAATGGGAAATAGGGGCTGAGGATGGATGGATGGATTTCTCAGCTCCTACCACTAATTAGCTAGATGTTAGTCACTCTCTGCAAATAAGAAAACAATTGAAGCAATACAAATAGCAACTTACTTACAATTTTCCTCCTGAGCCTTATGGTCATCCTCCATTTTTAATTACTGCAACCAGGTTTTAATCCTTGTTTGTTTCTAAATGCTCTTCCTTCAACTTTTCAGCAAATATATGACCATCTCAAAATTTTTGTAGACACCATTGTCAAAAATGCCAGGAAAAATGGCTTATTTTTTGTATAGGAAGGGCAAGCCCACCATCCCCACTAACCTAGACATTAACTCCAAGATCAGATGAATGGTAGGAAAAGTTAAATTATTGATTGCTGCAACTTTTTTTATTTTATTGAAATCTTTTATTAAATACTACACAAATGTAATCAGATTTACAAACTTTGGATTAGAATTTTGCAAACGTATTAATCACACCACACTCTGTTCAAATATCCATATCATATGTCACCTCGAAAATGCTCATGATAATGATTATTATCATCTTATTAGAACTGAAATACTAAAAAAACAAACAAACAACACCAATTTCTGATTTTACATATCTCATCCTACAACAGTTCGGGGTCAATGACCTTACTGAATTTTGATTTAATTATCTTGTGCTATCTCTCTCCCTAGCAATGTCACCAATTAACCATTTGCTGCTGTATCAAACTACCTCACCCATTTGTACCTCTATGTAGTGACCCCACAAAAGCTACTTCATTTTATGCAATTGTTCTACACACATACAACTTTATGATTGCCCACACTCTTTCACTTCAGACATCATGTTCAGACCTCATCAATAATAATTTTTTTCAACAGGGTTTCCATTTCCTGGTAACTTTTTTACTACTAATAAAAATAACAATGTTAGTGATCTGTATTTCGTAGATATAACTAGTATGCATCCCAGCCCACCAAGAACAGTCC
The DNA here is from genome assembly GCF_019279795.1 of Protopterus annectens. Taxonomy (NCBI): domain Eukaryota; kingdom Metazoa; phylum Chordata; order Ceratodontiformes; family Protopteridae; genus Protopterus; species Protopterus annectens. Next base: position 1,306,768,585 of record NC_056732.1, read on the forward strand.
GTTTTATAATTCAGATTCCCTTCCTACTAATCTGGACACCAGCTCTAGTAATTGTTCCTGAAAGAAGTTCAACCCTCTACATTCCCAGAAATCATGCTTGTAGGACCCGGTCTCTTTATTATTTCATCTTCAACATACTCCATCAGTCTTTGGAAGCATATTATGTAATTTACTGGAGGCAAAAAATAAAAAATCTGTGCAAGCATTTCCATCTGAACAACCCAAATTTGTAGGACCTGATTATATAGCTTGGGGCTAGACATATTCTTCCCATTGATCTTTGGAAACTGAGGTACTTAATCTTTTATTTCAGTTGTGTTTCAAGCTTGTCCTCTTATCCTGTCTGCATGCCCACAGACCCTTATAAGCTCTTATTAATAGCCTTTTCATAATAGTAATTCTGGTTATTGGGTCAAGCAGCAAATTTAATAGCTCCGCTTTAGCTTTTCCTTACGCTTGCTCTTTGCCTAAGCATTTCCATATACTTTTGCATTAATCAATTATATTCTAGTTCTAACTCCTCTTGTAACCTGAATTTATCTTTAATTACATTCTAACTTAAATAATTACAGTTTTGCTTGGATTTGCTCCCAGAAAGTTGGCTCTCTTACCACCCTTCACCCACCTGTGAGTTACTAGTTCAATATTTTTCCCTCTGTTACCTGCTACAACTACTCCTACAGGGGTTAGATCAAGTGCCCAAGTCTGCATGAATGGATTTTTAAAAAAAACATCTATCCCCTCACTTTTTATTTGTAGTTTTCTAGAAATCTATCCTTTCTTTCTGTAATTTCCTGGAGCCAAAAATCCAATCTCCCCCCTTACCCTCATGTTCCCTCTACATAATCATCATCAACATCCGTCTTGATTTATGTGTGTCTAGGGAACTAAAAGGCTAACAAACATCTTGTTAGGTGCAACTTTAACCACAGAGGCAAGCAATAATACAGTGTACAGTGTGAATAAAAACTGACGTGTTGTGTTTGAAAACAGAAATATCAACCATCTGTTTCAAAGTATGTGCTGTAACCTTAGCCACTCTATCTTAAGCACACAGTTTGCATTGCATTCATACTTGGATATCAGTAGTAGGGGTGTAGAGATATCTGCATTTTTTCATAGTCTGATTTGAACTTGTTTTCAAACACTTAGTGAGCTTTGAGGTTTTACTGGTTTAAGGCTTATGTTTTGTAAGACATTAGTTTACTGGTGCCATTGATATGAATTACATACATGTATCAAAAGCTTTAAAATGTACCATGTGGCTTCCAGGGGCCTAGCAGCTCCCAGATTCCTGGCATAATTCAATTATTTTCTCTATAATTGTTGCAATATATTCTTTGCCACACCCACAGTTGTGCCATATGTTTAGCTGTACCCTGTGTCCCACTTTTGACATTTGAAAACGTAGCAACCCTACTTTTTCACTGGGGCACTGTTTTCAGTTTTGACCAAAATAGAGGATAAGAATGAAAAGTTTTTAACCCGAATGGGAGCAATTCCTTAACTCTGCGTCCCTCCAGTTAAGGAGAGATGTCATATTCTGTGCAATGAAGCTGTTGCAACAAGTATGTAAAGAGTACTGTCTGAGGGTAGGGGAGAGATCTAAACAGGTAATAGACATTATAATTGTGAGCCAGCAAGCATGAAATGGAATTGATTATAAATTCAGAGGATGAACTAGATGTGAGTCAAGTAAAAGTTGTGATCTGTGTTCAACAAGTAGTTGTTCGGCTTTAGCAAGTGTCAGAAAATGTTGTTTTTTTAGGTTAGAGGGTTGTAAATGTACAGATCTGATTGGACATGGTTTGTAATGTGTTTAAGTTTTCATTGTAAGCTGTAGATATAATAGACTTATTGTATTCTAATTGTGCAAGAATGCATTTTCCAATTTATTTTCCTGCCCTGAAAAGAAGTTTAACTTCTGCTTTAGTCATATTTCAGTTGTGACAGAAATTCAACTGTAAGTCAAGCCAGATTCTAGGTAATGGACTGAACAGTGCATGCTGTGAAACAAAGTATATTGTGAGCTATTTGCCAGTTAAAGGAGACTGTCAATAGATGACTTGCTAATAAAGACAGAGAATAAAAGAGATAGTACAGAGACTTGGGGCATTCCTTTTTTAGTCTGGTTGAGGAGACATTTGAGATTCTGATTTAACTCTGAAATTTCTCCTTTAAAAAGAAGTTATTAAACCAGACATAATTTAAGACCAGTACCTATGACTGAAAATTAGCTGAATTAGAGTAAAATGTACTAAATCAAAAGCTGTAGAACTAATCTAGTCAGTTTGCTTTGATCCATGCTTAGTCAAACTTCATCTGTGAAAGTGTATAGAACATTCATGGTGCTTCTATTAGACCAGACATCATGCTGATGTCTTGATACGAGTACACATTTTTGTAACAAAATTAGCTAATTTTAAGTATACCATATTCTAAACAGTTTAACAAGTGTAGGACAGATGAAGCTAGGCCTAAGGCATAGCTCTCAAGTGTCTTAATTTGGGCAGGACATCCTGATTTTAATGGCAAACTGGCGTACTGTCCTGCCTTCCAAGTTTGCATACTTCCAGTCCTATTTTCAATCTTGACCATACATTTTGATTGACAGTTAGAGCTGCTTCTTTAAACGATATGTACTTGGCATTTGGAGAGCTTTCTTTTTTGAACTTGTGTGTGTGTGTGAGAGAGAAAGGAGTTATTTGCTGTTTATACTAAACTGTGGGTGTGAGTATCTGACTTGTTCATCTCAGAAAGGAATGCTACAACTTGCTACAAGTGATTTTTCCCTGCTGGCTTTATAGCAGGCATGAATTCCTTTTAATCTTTCTTGTCTTCCTTTTATGTTACAATATTTTTCTGAGGGTGAGCTAAGTTCAGTCTCATGCCTCAGTTATTCACCAGAGCTGCGGCAGTTTTATATTATCGTTTATTCACCAGAGCTGCGGTGGTTTTATATTCTCATTTATTCGCCAGAGCTGTGGCAGTTGCATATGTGTGTCCTACACTCCCTGACTGTGAGTGTATCTGTACATTATGGCATGCCTACATTTTTTGTGTGTGTGTTCCTGTCCTTACTCTCTGATTGTACTATTAAATTATTACAGCTGGTACAGTTAATTTATCATCAGTTTAAAAACTGTGGTTTGAAATACTGACCATGGATCAGTACTATGCTAACTGCCCTTGTGAGTCATTTTAAGCCTAGCCAATTATCCCTTCTGAGACTCAAACCCTGCACATTGTGTTTGTAAGGCAAACACCTTAACCATTAGGCCACACTCATAATTGCAGTTTAATTTGTTAATGAGATACTAATGCATTCTTTTACCTTTCCCCAGACTAGACTTAAGCAGTGCAACTGCTGTTTGCCTACAGCAGGTCTATAAAGGTGAAAGTGCAGCTTTTGTGTGTGTGTGTGTGTGTGTGTGTGTGTGTGTGTGTGTGTGTGTGTGTGTGTGTGTGTGTGTGTGTGTGCGCGCGTTTGCTTTGTGTGAGACACCGAAAGAAAAAGAGAGAGAGAGAGAGACAGACAGACAGGGAGAGAGAGAGATATGCATAGTAGTTTTTTAAAAGCTTTTTCTGTGACAGGCAAGGTCCTGACAGACACTCAGTAAGTTGATTTAGGGGGAATAAGGGAAGCTAAATTAAATCAGAATTTCTACTATAAAGATAATGGATAAGAAAAATGATAGGTCTGGAATCAGGAAAACTTCATCCTTTTCAAATTAAATATAAATATACATGGGGAAATGTTTGAACATTATACATGTTTGGATTCACACTGTACTTGGGTTGTGTATGTGTGTGTACACGATGTACACATGTTTTTTAGTGCATGGTAGAATTAAATCTAAGAAAAGTCCTGCCCATGCTACTGCCATATACTCTACATTTTTCCCGTCTTTCCATCTTCATGTTATCTTTCCTTTTATTGTTTTTTTGTTTTGTTGGTGCACAGCAATGGTTATTCCACTCCACAAAGGTGGAGCCACAACAGACCCCGGGAACTATCGCCCTATAAGCCTGACTAGCTTGGTCTGCAAGGCTATGGAGCGCATCATCATGGAACTCATTAACAGAGACATTGGGAACCTCCAAACACTGGCCCCTACCCAGTTTGGCTTTGTTAAGGGCAGATCATGCCTCCTAAACCTGGTGGACTTCTTTGAGACAGTTACCAAGGCTATAGACGAGGGAAAGGTGGTACACACAGCCTACCTAGACCTCGCTAAGGCCTTCGACACCATTCCCCATTCTGGTATAAAAGACAAGCTCACCAGCCTGAACATAAACCCCTATGTCACAAGATGGGTTGCCAACTGTCTCACGGACAGAACCCACATGGTGAGAGTTGTGGGAGCTAGGTCCGTCTCTAAACCGGTTACAAGTGGTGTTCCCCAGGGCTCAGTCCTAGGACCTCTCCTGTTCGGCATATACTTCTCAGAGGTACAGGCAAGCACAGGAGGACTATGGCTGACCAAGTTCACAGACGACTGCAAACTAGGGGCTATAACTGACTCTCCAGCTGACACAGACATCCTCCAAAAGGGTCTCACTGAGACGGATACCTGGTGTCAAAATCATGGCCTCAAGCTAAATGCCAAAAAGTGCATAGTCATCCCCTTTGGAAAAAACAAAGTACTCACAAACTATCACATAGGTGGTAGTCCCCTAAATACGGAAAACATAATAAGGGATCTGAGGACCCAAGTAGATAGTAATCTCACCTTTGATAATCACATTGCCAAAGTGGTTAGAAAATCCTTCTACGTGGCCCACCTAATCACAAAACGGTTCATATCCAGATCAAAAGAGGTCATTGTGCCCCTCTACTCATCACTCATCAGACCCATCTTAGAGTACAACGCCCCATTTGGGATGTACCTTACAAGACACCTGCAACAGCTGGAAAGACCATAGAAGTACCTCACCAAGAGGATCAATGGCCTCAAACAGATGCCCTATGCAGCTCGGCTGAAGAAACTCTAGTTGTACTCTGTTGCATACCACCTACTCAGAGGTGATCTCTGCCTGACATACAAGGCAATGTCCAACCCAGAACTGATGGACATGCTCCACCTAAAGAAAACCTTATCCCCTCGAGCCACATGCTCTAAGGATCTAAACCTCACCACAACAATAAACAGGATGTGCTGGAGGGATAGATTCCTGTCCCAGAGACTTCCCATGCTTTGGAGCAAGATCTGAATCTACATTAGGCAGAGCTCCTCACTAACACTCTTCAAAAGAAGCCTTGACGAGTGGATGGGAAACAGAAAGTTTACCTCTGGGATCACTTAGTGGCTCTGCTGGACAGAGACACAGGGAACTAATCTAAGGGGACGGCGAAAGCCAACACATTCTGGCTAGGCTTATAAATGCCTTCGGGCAGATAGCCTAGTACCCACCTATGAACCTAAGTACAAGGTTAGTTCCTTACCTCTGGAATAGAGTTAGCATGTCCCCAATGTCTGTGTTTGGTTCCCTTAAAAAAAAATCCCAGGTACTTCTGTGAAAATATGTGAAGGCTGCCAGCCTAGCTAGATAGAATTTTGTAGATAATTCTGTCATGTGTAAATAGTGATATAAGCCACAGGCATGTTCTCTTAGATGTGAAAAGACTGTATTGGATATTGAACTGCAAATATGTATCAATGGTGCACTCTGTTGTAAGAAAGCTGATAAAGGCAAGCATTTTATGATTGTTTCGATCTCAGGGCTCAGAGCCATGGTGTCTGAACCAGAATATTCTTTCTATTGTTTTGAGACTAGAGTTAATTGCTAGATTTTACATATATTATGTCTTTAATTGCTGTAGTTTCCTGTCCAGGTGCAAGCTTACTAAGAAATGTTAATGTAGAATTTATGTTAGCCTGGAAAACCAGAGAATTGTTAAGAATGCTGTAATCTAAAATGAGTCAGCATGATGTATTATCAATTTAAAGGACTTTCTCAGAGTGTCTTCAGAACTGACCACTCACTATCACTTGCTTTGTTCTATCTGTATGTAAATAGGATCTTAGACTTTAGTGTCTCGCCTAGCAATAGATAGAAAATAGTAAGTTTAGACTAGTTATTTTCTATATTGAGGTCAGAACTATTCTACTGTTATTATTTTAAGCACTTTCCTGTGATCTCTGAACTTTTGACTAGCACTGTGTAGTAAGAAGTTTTGTCTTGTGTTTTTTTTATTATATATTATTAAATATTTTTAAACCTTTTAACTGTGGCTGTTTTGCGTAGAGATAATTTAAGATCTAGAGTACATTGCACATACTTAGTGATACTGTCCAAGCCACTCCAAATAAGCCTTGCTGCTCAGTCAGACTCTCCATTTGGATAATAATATTGCACAGTAACAATTGGACACCCTTTGGTAAAGACCATTTTAGTAGCTGATAAGTAAGGGTCCTGGTGCAGTGATTTCTACCTTACAGCATGGACAGAAGGGGCACAGCTAGTGAACATGTTCCAGCCTTCCCCAGGAGTGTCTGTGTGGTTGTACATAAAACATATCTCAAGGTGTGTGTGTATGTGTCAGCTACTTGGGCAGGGACACGAAGCACTGGTTGGAGAGAGAGAGTGCTAGGAGGGCTTGGCTTAGGACCCTGGCTAAGGACCCACTCTATAGCTGTGCCAGTGGGGAGTCTTATTGGTGATCTGGAGAGAAAGGAAGAAACCAGCCTCAGGCTGACTGTGATCTCTGTGTGCTCATAAGGGAAATTGTACTTTACTGTGTGTGTATTTGTTATCCTTCCCAATGTGGATGCCCCTCACTGGTGTTAGTGGTGAGGATTGAGGCTGCTTGATTGCTGGGCCAGTGTACTGGCATCACATATTAATTGTTTGGCAGTCGTGGGATACCCAGACCACATATTAATTGGTTGGCAATTGGCTTGTAGTGGTGTGGATAGTGAATTCCTGTAGCTTGTATACAGTGATCACTGAAGGTGTTTTTGTACTTTAAATCAGCCATGCAGTGAATATTCAAAGTTCAGATCACAATTGTTTTATTTCTTTTGTTAGCTTAGTTAGTCAGGGAGAGCAGGCAAGCATGTCAGCAGAGGAGTATGGCAAGCTGTCAAGGAGCCAGTTGGCTGAGATGTGCCAGGCTAAGGGACTGTTGCATGGAAATCTGACTAAGGCAGACATGATTGCAGCTTTGGTCACAGCTGCATCAGAAAACAGCAATCAGAAGGGCAATCAGACTTCCCATGGAGCTGTACAACACTCAGAGAATGGACTGCTTAACCTTTCTGCTGAGGACTTAAAAATCCATCTGGAGCTAAAGAGATTGAGTTGGAGGCCAGCTGTTTGGAAAAAGAAGCAGCAGAAAGATTGAGACGTCTACAGTCTGAGAAGAATGAGAAACTGCTATGCCCAGAAGCTGTGGAGAAGGAAATGAAGAGGCAGCATGAAAAAGAGATGCTGACTCTTTACCAGAGTCATGGTGATGATGGGGAAGGGAGTAACCAGACCCCAGGAGCACAAAAGGTCGGTAAATTTCTTCCACAGTTTACAGAGGGGGATAATTTTGACAGTTTCATTCATATGTTTGGTAGAGTATGTAAACAGTATGATGTTGACCAAAGGCTCTGGGTACGGTTCCTGACCCCTTACTTCATGGTAAAGCTCTAACTATTTTGTCCAAAATGTCTGACATTGACTGTTTTAATTATACTGCTGTTAAGAACTGTTTGTTAGAATTTTTTAAGCTAACACATGAAACTTATAGGAAAAAGTTTTGTGAACATAGATGCAAGGCAGATGAAAGTGTGTGTGAATATGTTGCTGAACTGAGCAGTTATTTTCATAGGTGGGTGAATGGATGTCAGGTCACCACTTCTGAAGGGCTGGCAGACCTTTTGGTAAGGGAGCAAGCCCTTAGCACTTTGCCTGAGGACATGAGGATCTGGCTAGCTGATAGACGATGTGCTACTTCAGAGGAGTTGGGGAAGAAGGGAGACTATACCTATTAAGTAGAGCATCCCTGCGCAGGAAAGGGACCCCCAGTACTGCTCATGGGTTTTAAAGAAACCCATGGTGGGGAGCCCAGACTGCCCCAACAGAATCTGCCAGTAGCAGGGAAAGCCACTAGTCCAGGTACACATCCAGGACCTAGGGTTAAATGTTTTGAATGGAACCAGTGGGGCCACGTGGCATACAAGATGTCAATGGAGGCAAGGTGGGGAATAAAAGGTGAGAGACCCAGTAAGTGGGAAAGACAAAATGCCAACAGGGGTACTGAACTACCATCCTGCAGATGTCCTAATAGGGAAGGATTTGGTTGAGGCAGTACCATGTGCTCATGCAGTTACACACAGTCAGACCTCAAGACAAGCATGAAGGTCTGGTAGCCTAGGGGATACCCAGACAGACCGCATACTTGCAGCCAGGACTGGTGAGGTGGTTACTTCAGGGAGTAAGCTACTCTATAGCAGTCAGGCTGAAGGTGAGCCACAGCTGCTTGTGGGTACTGATGTTCCCTTGGACAGAGTGACTGCAAAGGTATAGGTCAGTAGCAGTACCCAGGCTGACAGTGAGGCACAGCTGTCAGAGGATGTCAGACTTCCTGTGGAGGGGGAGCTGGGAAGGGTTACAAAGAGAGAGTTGAGACAGGCTCAGCTCTCAGACGCAAGGCCTGAGGCAGGTAGCTAGGGAGGCACCTGATTCTCAAGGGAAGGGGGAATCTGTATACTGGGACAAAGGGTTACTGTATAGAGAGTGGACCCCTGAGAGAGGGCTAGAAGGTGAGAGGGCACAGCAGTTAGTAGTGCCTAGAGCCTACCATCTGGCACTTCTAGCCATAACCCATGATATTCCCTTTGCAGGTCATATGGGCATATAAAACATACAACAAAATGTATTATGCAGAACTTCTATTGGCCTGGAATTTCCAGAGATGTAACAGGGTACTGCAGGACCTGTGAGCAGTGCCAAAAGGTAGGCAAGGCAGGAGACAAGTTGAGAGCTCCTTTGATGCCTTTGCCTGTGATTGAAGAGCCATTTCACAGGGTAGCTATGGATATTGTGGGGCCTCTGAGTACCCCAAGTTCCACAGGGAAAATGTATATCCTAGTGGTAGTAGATTATGCTACTAGATACCCTGAGGCAGTGGCTTTGCCCTCCACTGTGGCGGAAAAGGTGGCAAATGCTTTGTTAGAGATTTTCAGCAGGGTAGGCTTCCAAAAAGAAATACTGATTGACAGAGGTGCCATTTTCATGTCAGACCTGCTGGCTTGTCTGTGGAAGTACTGTGGGGTGAAGCACCTGAAGACCACCCCCTACCATCCCCAGACTAATGGTCTGGTTGAGAGGTTAAACTCTACAATCAAGTCCATGCTACAGGAATTTGCAGACCAGTTTAAGAGGGAGTGGGACAAATATTTGCTCCATCTGTTTGCTTACAGAGAGGTTCCCCAGGAATCTACAGGTTTTTCACCCTTTGAGCTGCTGTATGGGCATAGGGTGAGGGGACCTCTAGATTTAATTCGTGATGAGTGGGAGGGTGAATGTGAATCTCACAAGGAGTCTGTTGTGGCATATGTCCTAAACCTCAGGACAAGGCTCAGGGAACTCATGGGCTTGGCCCAGGAGAACCTGGCAGAAGCCCAACAACAGAAAAAGGTATGGTATGACAGGAATGCTCATGCTAGAGAGTGTACAGCAGCAGGTAATGGTTCTCATTCCTGTCAAACACAACATGCTGCAAGCAGCTTGGGAGGGACCCTACAAGGTGGTGAAAAAGGTAAGTGATGTTAACTACATGGTGGAACTGCTACGCAGGAGGCAGGGGCACAAACTGTACCATGTTAACATGATGAAACCTTACCATGATAGGGAGGCCCTTATGCTGAGTATTTGCAGTGGATTGCAGGAGGAGTCTGAGGGAGATCTGGTGACTGATCTCCTCAGTGAGGCTCGGACTGACACCTCAGAGGAAGGGGTATCAATGGCCCAGCAGCTATCTCCTACCCAGGTTGAAGACATCCGAGCAGTGTTACAGGAGTTTGAGGACATGTTCACTGGGAAACCAGGGTACACCCACCTGGTGCAGCACCAGGTGGATACAGGACCTCAAAGGCCTATTAGGCAGGCCCCTTATAGGGTGCCTGAGAGAGTCAAACAGACTCTGAGGGAGGAGATACAGGAGATGTTGGAACTAGGGGTAATTCAAGAGTCCAACAGTCCCTGGGCCTCCCCAGTGGTGCTGGTACCAAAGAAGGATGGCAGCACCCAATTCTGTGTGGACTACATGAAGCTAAATAGTCACACAGAGTCAGATACTTACCCCATGCTTAGGACAGATGAGGCCCTAGAGCAGTTGGGTGGGTCTAAGTATCTTACCATCATTGATCTTACCAAGGGTTACTGGCAGGTGCCCTTGACTCCCAGTGCTAGAGAGAGGTCAGCATTTGCGACTCCTTTTGGCTTGTATGAGTTCACAAAGATGCCCTATGGGAAGAAAAATACCCAAGCAGCTTTCCAGAGGCTGTTAGATAATATCCTAACAGGAGCAGGAGCAGGAGGGTTTGCCTTACCTAGATGATATTGCCATCTATAGCCATTTCTGGCAAGAGCACCTTCAACATGTCAGGGAGGTGCTGGGCAGAGGGTAGGGTTGACCATTAAGCCCAGCAAATGTCAGGTGGGTATGGCAGAGGTCTCCTACCTGGGACATAGAGTGGGGAGTGGTACAATCAGGCCAGAACTTGCCAAAGTGGAAGCCATTCAGGCATGGCCTGCACCTGTTACAAAAAAGCAGGTGAGGGCATTCTTAGGGACAACAGGGTACTACAGAGAGTTTGTTCTCTGTTATAGTACCATAGCTGCTCCCCTCACAGACCTGACAAGGAAGAACAGGCCAGATAACGTTGTGTGGACCACAGCATGTGAGCAGGCATTCCAGAGGCTTAGAGAAGCTTTGGGAGGACCCACCCTGTGTTTGCCAGTCCAGCTTACAGCAATGACTTTGTTGTGCAGGTGGATGCTTTGAACCATGGGGTGGGGACTGTACTTAGCCAGATTTGTTCAGAGGGAGAAGAGCACCCAGTGGTTTATCTCAGTCATAGGCTCCAACCCAGGGAGGAATGCTATGCAGCTGTAGAAAAGGAATGCCTAGCCATAGTCTGGGCACTGCAGAAACGTCAGCCTTATCTGTATGGAAGAAAATTCACTGTAGTGACAAATCATAATCCCCTAACATGGTTAAACAGAGCCAGCCAGCAAAATGTCAGGTTGCTAAGATGGAGCCTAGGGTTGCAAGCATATGATATGTCAGTGCAGCACCACAGTGGGAGTAGCAATGCCAACACAGATGGGCTCTCAGGACAGGGAATGGGGTAAGGTATACTCAGACAGACCTAACCCGCTCAAGCAAAGTTTCTCAAGGGTCACTTGAAAAACTAGCTTGAGTTCTCCAGGGGGAAGACATGTGAAGGCTGCGAGCCTAGCTAGCTAGAATTTTGTAGATATTTCTGTCATTTGTAAATGGTAATATAAGTCACAGGCTTGTTCTCTTAGATGTGAAAAGACTGTAAAGGAGGTTGAACTGCATAAATGTAACAACAGTGCATTCTGCTGTAAGAAAGTTGATAAGTCAAGCATTTTATGACTGTTGTGATCTCAGGGCTAGGAGCTGTGGTGTCTGAACCAGCAGATTCTTTCTATTGTTTTGAGACCAGAGCTAATTGCTAGATTTTACATATATAATGTCTTTAATTGCTGTAATTTGCTGACCAGGTGCAAGCTTACTAAGAAATGTTAATGTAGAGCTTCTGTTAGCATGGAAAACCAGAGAATTGTTAAGAATGATGTAATCTAAAATGAGTCAGCAGGATGCATTATCTATTTAAAGGACTTTCTCATTGACAGAGAGAGAGCATTTTGCATTTGTCTTCAGAAGTGTCCACTCATCAGCACTTGCTTTGCTCTGGCTGTATGTAAGTAGGATCTTAGACTTTAGTGTCTCTCCTAGCAATAGATAGAAAATAGAAAGTTTAGACTAGCTGTTTTCTGTATTGATGTCAGAACTATTCTACTGTATTATTCTACGCATTTTCCTGTGATCTCTGAACTCTTGACTAGCACTATGTAGTAATAAGTATTGTCTTGTGTTTTTTTATTATTTGTTATTAAATATTTTTAAATCTTTCAACTGTGGCTGTTTTGTGTAGAGATAATTTAAGCTCTAGAGTACATTGCACGTATATAGTGATACTGTCCAAGCCACTCAAAATAAGCCTTGCTGCTCAGTCACACTTACCATTTGGATAATAATATTGCACAGTAATAATTGGACACTCTTTGGTAAGGGTCATTTTAGTAGCTGATAAGTAAGGGTCTTGATGGCAGTGATTTCTACCTTATAGCCTGGACAGTAGGGGCTCAGCTAGTTAACCTGTGCCAGCCTTCCCCAGGAGTGTGTGTGTGTGTGTGTGTGTGTGTGTGTGTGTGTGTGTGTGTGTGTGTGTGTGTGTGTGTGTGTGTGTGTGTGTGCGTGTGTGTGTGTGTGTGAGAGAGAGAGAGCTACTTGGGCAGGGACATGAAGTACTGGTTGGACAGAGAGAGAGTGCTTGGAGGACTTAGTTTGGGACCCTGGCTAAGGACCCCACTCTATAGCTGTGCCAGTGGAGAGTCTTATTGGGGTTCTGGAGAGAAAGGAAGAAACCAGCCCCAGACTGACTGTGATCTCTGTGTGCTCTTAAGGGAAATTGTACTTTACTATGTGTGCATTTGTTATCCTTCTCAAGGTGGACGCCCCTCACTAGTGTTAGTGGTGAGGATTGAGGCTCCTTGATTGCTGGGCCAGTGCATGGGCTTCATAACTTCCACCTCAAATTTGGAAGGTACTGGCATCAAAGCTAACCTCCTCAGTTGAACCTGAGATTTATATCAACACAGAACACCCAAAACTGAACAGAAGTGTGGGTAGCAGCACAGTCTCTAGGCGATGCCTATCAGGGAAAAGTTGTGTAAGTCAACCAGCTTTAAGCATCATCTTTGGTGTACAGTATCCCCTAGATAGGAGAACACATATCACAGACTGTGGCCTGTGTCAGCGCTAGCAATTCAATGATACAAAAACTGACTGTAGGTGATTTGTTCATGTTGTCTAATGCCAGCAAAAATAGGTATGAGTATTTGCCGGTGCCACGTCTGTTGAGGATCAGACCTACACTAGGGAACCATACTAACAACAGGCAGAGGCTATGTACCCTGTTAACCTGTACGTACCAGTCATATAGACCAGCGGCCCTAAGTCAATAAGCTACAGGTCAGCTGGTGTCCAGTTGCCCTGCATGGCTTACCTGGGATAGTTCTGTTGAGTGAAAGGTGGATGTAAAACCAATCAGCATGCCAAAAATGAACTGAGGATTGCTGCACTGAACATAGGTTCATAGGTTCATACTAGGCTATCTGCCCTAGGGCATTTATAAGCCTAGCCAGAGTGTGTTTGGCTTTCGCCACCCATTTTAAATTAATTTTGCTATCCCCTTTTTCGAGGTTAGTATACTCTGTTTCTGTCTAACAGTGACACAGAAGTGATACCCGGGGTAAACCTACGATCTCCCATCCAATCATCAAGATTCCTCTTGAAGAGAGTCAATGAGGGACTCTGCCTAACCTGGTCTGGAATTTTATTCCAGAGTGAAGGGAGCCTCTGGGTTATGAATCTGTCCCTTCAGCATGTCCTATTTATTTCAGTGCTGAGGTTCAAGTCTCTCAAGTGCATAGCTCGATGGGATTTGGATTTTCTGAGGTGCAGCATGGACATTAATTCCGGGTTGGACATGGCTTTATACGTCAGGCACAGATTGCCTCTGAGCAGGCGGTATGCCACTGAGTAGAGCTGGAGTTTCTTTAACTGGGCAGCATATGGCATCTGTTTGAGCCCTATGATCCTCTTGGTGAGGTACTTTTGGGGTCTTTCCAGTTGCTGCAGGTGTCTGGTAAGGTACATCCCGAAAGGGGCATTGTACTCAATTATGGGCCTGATGAGGGATGAGTAAAGAGGCACGATGACCTCCCCTGATCTAGATGTGAATCCCTTCATGATTAGGTGGGCTATATAAAATGTTTTTCTAACCACTTTGGCCACGTGGTTGTCAAATGAGAGATTGCTATCAACTTGGGTCCCCAGGTCCCTAATTACTTCTTCTGTACTTAATGGATTACCACCTATGTGGTAATTTGTGGGCACTTTGTTTTTGCCAAAGGGGATGACTATACACTTTTTGGCGTTTAGCTTGAGGCCATGGCTCTGGCACCAGATGTTTGTTTCTATGAGGCCGTTTTGGAGGATGCTTGTGTCGACTGGAGAGTCGATTATGGCACCCAGTTTGCAGTCATCTGCGAACTTAGTCAGCCACAGTCCTTCCGTGTTGGCCTGTACCTCCAAGAAATATATACCGAACAAGACAGGTCCCAGGACTGAGCCTTGTGGGACGCCACTTGTAACTGGTTTGGAGTCTGACATGGCTCCAGCAATTCTAACCATGTGGGTTCTGTCCTTGAGCCAGTTTGCAACCCATCTAGTGACATAGGGGTTTATATTTAAGCTGGTGAGCTTATCTATAATGCCCGAGTGGGGTATTGTATCGAAGGCTTTTGCGAGGTCCAGGTAGGCTGTGTGGACCACCTTCCCTCACAATGGCCTTGGTGACTGTTTCAAAGAAATCAACCAGATTTAAGAGGCAGGATCTGCCCTTAACAAAGCCAAACTGGGTAGGATCCAGTGTCTGTAGGTCCCCAATATCTTTATTTATGAGGTCCATGATGATCCTTTCCATAGCTTTGCAGACCAAGCTAGTCAGGCTTATGGGGTGATAGTTTCCAGGATCCGTTGAGGCACCACCATTGTGGAGAGGGACCACTGTTGCTGTACGCCACTCTTTGGGTACATATCCTGTAGTAAGGCTGAGATTGAACAGTAGTTTTATGTTTGGGTTTAGCTCTTCTTGGAGTTCATGTAGGGCGCAGCCGGGACACCGTCTGGTCCCATTGATGCTGTGTTTTTTGCTTTGGAGAGGGCAGCTCTTACCTGAGCATCTGAGATGTCAGGGGGGCAGCACTCTGCTGGGATAAATATTTGCCCTTTTGGTGGGGAGGGGGGGAGAAGTTTGCACTGAACCTGTCAGCAAGGATGTTGGCAATGTCTGTGGGTTCGGTGTATTTTTTGTCATTTTGGACTAATTCTGAGCATATCTGGGAATTCCCAGCCAGGTTCCTAACATAACTAAAGAAAGCCTTGTCATTATCCTTAGTGGCCTGTGCAATATTTCTCTCGAAGCTGGCCTTAGACGATTTTATGAGTGCCTGTAGTTTTTTGCTAATACTGATCAGAGATGCCTTCCCTTTTTGGGATTTTGCTCTATCATGTAGTAGCTTCCTCCTTCTGTTGTATAGTTTGCTTATGGCTGGGGTCCACCAGACAGGACATCTGCCTTTGGAGGATTGGGTCTTGGTTTTATTTGGGATTGCATGATCCATGCATTCCTGAAGGTGTTCATAGAATGCGTTTATAAAGGATTCTGCGGTCTGGGCCATATTTTCCACAGGCCCGGGGGCGTTGAAGGATTCCACCTCGGTTTTGAGGAGTGTAAAATTTGCTTTAGAGAAGTTTTTCACTGTGGTTTTCAGGGCAGGGGGTGGAGTCGGGATGTGAATATCCAGTGAGATTAGTTTATGGTCTGATCTTACCAGTGAGGGATACACTTCTGGTCTGGAGCATAGAGTCCCTATGTTGGTGATGATCAGGTCCAGTATGTTTTCCCCTCTTGTGGGAGAGGTAACAAGTTGTTCCATAGCATTTGAGTTTATAAATTTTAGGAACCTTTGGGCTAGGGTGTTGGAGCTAGAGTAATGCTCCCAGTCAATGTTTGGGTAGTTGAAGTCGCCCAATATAATGGTGTTTGGAGAGACCTTCATATTTTCCTGTGTTCTCAGGAAGGCTGAATGGGGTTCCTGGGTTTGGGAGGGTGGTCTGGAGCAGGCTATAAACTGGAAGGCAGTTTTACCCACTGTTAGCTGCACATGGATAGTCTCTGATGCTTCGTGCTGTGCCACCAACCTGGAGGTGTGGGTATCTTTGACGAATATTGATACTCCCCCTCCTTTTGTGGTACGGTCCAAGTTTTGGGGCTGAAAAGCATGGTATGAGGTATAACCTGGTAGTGCTGGGGTGCTCTCGGGAGCCTTGAACCAGGTTTCTGGTACTGCACAGATATCTATGTTCTCCATGCTAAGTAGAGTTTCGAGTGCGTGCATCTTGAGGTTTAGACTTCTGGCATTGAGTAGCATTACTCTTAGTTTCTTATCCCATGTGATACCTATGGAGGTGGGTTTGTCTTTTGAGCCTTGCCTAAAAAAGGCACTATGGGGGTAGCAAGAGCCTTTGCCAATATCCGAAAGCCCAGGGGTGACAGGTGCAAGCTGTCCCTAGCAAAGCATCGTGGCTTGTCAAGCATGTCATCCCAGGCTGACAGGCTTTGGATCCCCTTTGAATGACACCAATACTTAAGCCAATTGTTGAAATTGATCATCTTGTCTTCATATTGTGGCATCATTCTTGGTGAGGGTAAGATGCTACTCAAGGTCAGGGTCATACCGGCCTGGGCTACATGCTCAGAGAGCTTCTCTGTGTTTCTTTTCATGTAGTCCAGGGAGGTACATCTCAGGTCATTCACACCAGCATGGACAATGACTGAGTCATATTTGTACTTGCCTTGGAGTGACCTGAGTGCTTGTGTTATGTGGCGGATCCTAGCGCCCGACAGGCAGCTCACCGTGACCTTCTCCTTGTTCCGCCTGGTGAGCGGGACGTCAGTGTGCCTGACGATAGAGTCACTTATTACAAGTGTATCAGGTGTGTTGTTTAACCTTAAGGGCTGTGATTGTTTGGCACACTGGCTTTGTGAGCTATGTGTTGCACGTGTTTTGTTTTGGGGTACCGGTTGCTTGGGTGTCTGCTTTGGAGGTCTCTGCTGCTTAGGCAGATTTTTATTTAGAGCCTCCAAGTATGTTTTTGTGTGTTTATGTGTTTGGTTTGCTGTCGTGGTAGGTCTATGTGAGACTGGAATTGTAGTGAGTGTGGTTTCCTTCTCCTCCTGACTGGTTTCGCCAGTACTGAGTTGAGAGAGCTTAGCCTCCAGTATGGCTATATGGTTGCATCTCTCACATAGGTTCACTGACAGGATACAGCTTGGAAGTTGTACAGTACAGAGGTATGAAACTCCTGTCACACAGCATCTAAATTAGTGATAGACTTATGTCAATTAGACACCAATGTAAAGACAGGGCAGTATTCATAATTTCAGCTACGGTCCACAGAAGAGTTGTGATGGCAAGGAAAGAGCATGTTCAGGCATCAATTGAAAAACCTACTAGCTAAAATGGGACAAGATGAGTTGAAGTTGATAATGGAGGACCTGAGTGCTCATATCAGGACAGACAGAACAGTATGTGAGGTCTGCCTGGGTCCATATGAATAGAACAACAGGAATAAATAAGGGGAGGCCATTCTAGATTTCTCTCTGGCAAATGGCTTGATGGTGGCCAACACATGTTTCACTAGGACACAAGATCACACACATGAGTGGTCAACATGTAACTCTGGTAAACTTCTTCCTTGAAATGAAAGGGTACTGGTGTAGAATCAAAGATCACAAAGTCATTCTCAGTGAAGCTACTAGTCTCCAGCAAAATTATTGGTGGCCACAATCAGCAACTAGCAATGGTCACAGAAGGCTCTAAGGTTGACAGAGACTAGGCTAAAGAACTGGATGTTGAATGGAGAAAAAACACAGGTGTCTAAGGAAACAGGACTCTCTCATCTCAGAAAGAAGAGGAAATTGGTAGAGTCAAAGGAGAAGAATGGCAGCATATCAAAAGGAGCATGTTAAGACTACAGAACAAATATGTGGCCTAACCATGTATGGAAATGAAATACATTAGGAAAGGTGATGGTAGAATGCAGAAGTCTAAGAAGTTATCCAAAGAACAAAGAAGTGCAGGAGGAGGTGGGTGAAAGAAAGATGTACCATGCTAACAAAGAATACTGGCTGGCTAGCAAACAGACTAAGACAGCAATTGTAGTGGCAAAGAACAAGGTATAAGAGAAACTCTACTAGCATCTTGAAAGTCATTCAGCAGATGGCACAAAAAGCTTTGTCACCTAGCAAGGCAAAGGCAGAAATATAAAGAAGATAGCCATCAGACTCCACCAGTCCACAGGATATCAAAGGTAGATGGAATGAGTACTTCCCTACAGAATTTTTACTGCCTCATGCACAGCCTACAATGAAGGAGGAAAAAGATCACACCCTAGAAGAAATAAGTACATCACCGAGGAAAATAACATCAAGGCAAACAGCATGCTCAAATGAAGTTACATCAGATATGATCAAGCTGCTGGGTGAGTTAGGGGAGAAATAGCTCCTACAGGTACACATTCCAGTATTGACAGAAAGATGTATCCCAGTTGACTAGAGAACAAGAATTCTAGTGCAAGTGTTAAAAAAAGGAGATATTCATATCTCTGGACAATGCAGAAAAGTCAAACTCCTCTCACACTGCATGAAAGTGCTATTGTTATTGATAAACAAACACACAGCATAGTAAAAAATAAGATGGGAGATGAGCAGTTTGGATTCAGATCAGGCTGTAGCACAACCAGCCTGATGTTTTCAGTGAGACAGATAGTAGAGAAGAAGCTGGAGATGAGGAAAGAGTCCAAATGGGCATTCCTTGACTTGGAAAAAAAACAGCTAATAAGGTCCCAAGAAAGCTGATTTGGCCAGTCCTTTGATAATTTTAAGCCCCAGAAACACTGGCAGAATCAATCTAGGTTAGGTAAAAGGGTGCAATGATGGCAGCTGGTGCAGAGGATTCAGGTTATGAATTGTAATTCCTGTGGTAAAGGGTTTAATTCCCTCAGCCAGTATTTGCCTACTATGTGACCTTGCGCAAATTCACTTATAGGTTCATAGGTGAGTACTAGGCTAATGGCGCTGGAGCCAATACAAGCCTAGCCCAAGAATATTCCCAGACATCCTGTTGCTGGACGTTGGTACCTTGTGCCTTATCGAGCTAGGGTGTTGAAGTGATCCCCGGGATGAATTTCCTTTTACCCATCCACTCGTCAAGATTTTTCTTGAAGAGGGCTAGTGAAATGCTCTGCTTGACATGAAAGGGGGAGTCTATTCCAGAGTATGGGATGTCTCTCAGTTAGAAACCTGTCCCTCCAGCAGGTTCTGTTTACTGTGGTGATGAGGTTGAGTTATTTGGAGTGAGTGGTGTGGAGGGATTGAGCCTTTTTCAGATGAAGCATGTCTAGTAACACTGGGTCAGACATGGCTTTGTATGTCAAGCAGAGATCGCCTCTAAGTAGCCAATATGAGACGAGGTAAAGCTGGAGTTTTTTTGAGTCTGTCTGTATAGGGCACGTGTTTGAGTCCTAGAATCCTCTTTGTTAGGAATTGGTGTGGCCTCTCCAGTTGCTGTAGGTGTCTAGTGAGGCACATGCCAAATGGTGCATTGTACTCTATAATGGGTCTAATGAGGGATGAGTAGAGAAGGATTATGACTTCTTTCTTCCTGGATGAGAAACCTTTTGTAATGAGGTGTGCCACACAGAAGGACTTTCTATTGACAGTGGCAACATGGTTGTCGAAGGAGAGGGTGCTATCTACCTGAGTCCCTAGATCGCATCTCACCTTGGGAGTTGAGTGGGCTACCGTTGATATGATAGTTCGTGGGCACCATGTTTTTCCTGAAGGGGATGACGATGCACTTTTTAGCATTGAGCTTAAGACCATGGTTCTGGCACCAGTCGTTGGTCTCTGTGAGGCCTTTTTGTAGGATGTCTACATCAGCTTAAGAATCAATAATAGCTTCCAGTTTGCAGTCATGTGCGAATTTGGTTAACCAGAGTCATTTGGTGCTGGCCTGAACTTCAGAGAAGTAGATACCAAACAGGAGAGGACCCAGAACAGATCCCTGTGGGACTCCACTTGTAACTGCCCAGTAGTCGGATTTGGAGTCCACTACTTTCACCGTGTGGGTTATGTCCATGAGCCAGTTGACAACCCATCTTATGACATAGGGGTTAATGCCTAGGTTATTGAGTCTATCAACGATCCCTGAGTGGGGGATGGTGTCGAAGGCCTTGGCTAGATCGAGGTAGGCTGTATTTCTGCCTTTCACAAACCCAAACTGCGAGGGGTACAGGGACTGAAGATTCCCTATATCCCTATTTATAAGGTCCATAATGATGTGCTCCTGGCCTTACAGATCAGGCTCATCAGGCTGATGGGGCAGTAGTTCCCAGGGTCAGTAGTCGCTCCCCCTTTGTGGAGTGGAATGACTGTGGTGGTGTGCCATTCAGTAGGAATAAAGCCTGAAGTGAGGCTGTGGTTGAACAAGACACTCAGGTGTGGTGCCATTTCCCTTTGTAATTCATGCAGAACACAGCCAGGTATAATATCAGGTCCCATGGAAGCTGTATTTTTGGCTTTGGAAAGTGCGGTTTCTACCTGTGCAGCCATGATATTAGGGATTTGGCCTTCCTCAGGTATTGGGATGGGCCCTTTAGGGTGTGAAGGGGGTAAAGTTTGCACTAAACCTGTTGGCTAAGATGTTGGCAATAACTGTTGGTTCAGTATAAGTGATGCCATTGTGCAGTAGCTCAGAGCACATCTGTGTATTGTTGTGCAGATTCTTGACATAGCTCATAGGTTGGTACTAGACTATCGGCCCTAGGGCTTATACAAGCCTATCCATAACAATTCCCTGGTTATTTCTTCCCACACTATTTACTTCCCTGGACCCCTGTCTAGCAGGGTGACTGACGTGATCCCCGGGGTGAATTTCCTTTCTCCCATCCAATCATCAAGGTTCCTTTTGAAGAGGGCCAAAGAGGTGCTCTGCTTGACATGTATGGGCAGTCTATTCCAGAGTCTGGGGAGTCTCTGGGTCAGGAACCTATCCCTCCAGCATGTTTTGTTTATTGTGATGACAAGGTTTAGATCCCTAGAGGGTGTGGCTCTGACGGATTGGGATTTCTTTAAATGTAGCATGTCCAACAGTTCTGGATTTGACATGGCCTTGTATGTTAATCAGAGATCGCCTCGGAGTAGACAATATGCGACAGAGTATAGCTGGAGTTTTTTAAGGTGATCAGCATAGGGCGTCTGCTTTAGGCCTGTGATTCTTTTGGTGAGGTATTTCTGCAGCCTTTCCGGTTGTTGCGGATGTCTTAAGAGGTACAAACCAAATGGGGCGTTGTATTCTATAATGGGTCTAATGAGGGATGAGTACAGTGGGACAATGACCTCCTTTTTCTGGATGAAAAGCCCTTAGTGATGAGGTGTGCCACATAGAAGGATTTCCTGACTGTTGTGGTGATATGGTTATTGAAGGTGAGACCACTTTCCACCTGTGCCCCTAAGTCTTTTATCACACTTTCAGTGTTTAGTGTACTGTCACCTATGTTGTAATTCTCGGGTACATGTTTTTTCCTAAAGGGGATAATTATACATTTCTTGGCATTGAGCTTGAGCCCATGGCTCTGGCACCAAGCATCTGTTTCTGTAAGGCCCTTTTGTAGAGTATCCACATCATTTGGGGATTCAATAATGGCTCCCAGGTTGCAGTAATCTGCGGACTTTGTTAGTCAGAGTCCCTTAGTGTTGGCCTGTACTTCAGAGAAGTAGATGCCAAACAAGAGAGGTCCCAGGACTGAACCTTGAGGTACTCCACTTGTCCGGAGCTGGATTTGAAGTCAGCTACTTTTACAGTGTGGGTTCTGTCAGTAAGCCAGTTGGCAACCCATCGAGTGACATAGGGATTAATGCCCAACTTAGTAAGTTTATCTATGATTCCAGAGGGGGGGTGGTGTCAAAGGCCTTGGTGAGGTCCAGATAGGCTGTGTGGATTGCCTTACCCTCGTTCATGGCTCTGGAGACTGATTTGAAGAAGTCAATCAGGTTCAGGAGACAAGATTGGCCCTTCACGAACCCATACTGGGTGGGGTCCAGTGTTTGAAGGTTGCCAATGTCTTTGTTTATAAGTTCCATGATAATATGTTCCATGGCCTTGCAGATCAGGCTCGTCAGACTGATGGGGTGGTAGTTCCCGGGATCCAAGGTGGATCCCCCTTGTGGAGTGAGATAACTGTAGCTGTGCGCCATTCAGTGGGCATGAAGCCTGAGGTGAGGATATGATTAAACATGACACTTAGGTGAGGTGCCAGTTCATTTTGTAGTTCATGTAGTACACAGCCCGGGATGTCATCTGGTCCCATGGATGCTGTATTTTTAGCTTTGGAGAGTGTGTTTTTTACCTGTGTGGCCATTATTACTGGAATTTGGCAATCTTCCAGTATTGAGATGGGCCATTTAGGGGGTGAGAGGGGGGTGAAGTTGTCACTGAACTGATCTGCCAGGATATTGGCAATATCCTTGGGATCAGTATATTTAATGCCATTCTGTTGTAGCTCAGAGCAGATCTGAGCAATGCCATTTAGATTTTTGACATAGTTATAGAACGCCTTGTGGTTGTCTTTGGAATCTTTGGCAATTTTATTTTCGTAACTAGCTTTGGAGGATTTTATGAGGGATCTCAGCTTCATGCTGAGGCTGGTAAGGGAGATTTTTTGCATCCTAAGATTTTCCTCTTTTCTGCAACAGTTTCTTCCTTTTGTTGTAAAGTTTGTTTATGGCAGGGGACCACCAGATTGGCTTCCTTTTTTTTGGAGGAGAGCATCTTGGTTCTATTTGGGATGGCACGATTCATGCATGAGTGCTTGTGCTCGTACAGTGCCTTAGTGTAGGACTCAGCAGTCGAACTTTCAGTTCCCATCTGCATGGGTGTCATGAAGTTTGTAACTTCTGACTTGAGTAGCATGAAGTTGGCTTTGGAGAAGTTTTTTATGGAGGTTTCCTTACTGGGGGGTGGGGGTGGGATATGGATGTTAAGGATGATTAGCTAGATGATTAGTAGACCAACGAGGGGGTGACCATAGGTGTGGAGCATCGATTTCTCATGCTGGTAATGGCCAGGTATAGGATACTGGAGCCCCTCAAGAATGCTTGTTGTTATCTTTAGTATCTGTATATTTAGTATCTGTAGCAATTTTGTTTTCATAACTAGTTTTGGAGGATTTGATGAGGGATCTCAGTTTTTTGCTGAGACTTACAAGGGAATTTTTCCAGACTTGGGACTTTACCCTTTTCTGCAACAGTTTTTTTCCTTCTGTTGTTGAGTTTGTTAATGGCAGGGGACCACCAGATTGGCTTCCTTTTTTGGAGGTCAGGATCTTGGTTCTGTTTGGTATGGCCTAATCCATGCACTTGTGTAATTGCTC
The DNA here is from genome assembly GCF_019279795.1 of Protopterus annectens. Classification (NCBI taxonomy): domain Eukaryota; kingdom Metazoa; phylum Chordata; order Ceratodontiformes; family Protopteridae; genus Protopterus; species Protopterus annectens. Next base: position 1,306,791,956 of record NC_056732.1, read on the forward strand.
ATACAGTCCCTTGGTGTATGATTCAGCAGCCATACATCCATTCTCCATTTGAATGGATGATGTAAAGTTTGACACTTCTGTCTTTAGAAGCTTAAAACTGGCTTTGGAGAAATTCTTCACTGTGGTTTCCTTCATGGGGGTGGGGTGGGGGTAGGATTTCGATATCGACTGCGATTAACTTGTGGTCAGCTCTTACCAAAGAGGAGTTGATTATTGGTTAGAGCAGTGGTCTCCCATGTTTGTAATGACCAGGTCGAGTATGTTTCTACCTCTGGTAGGGGTGAGAATGAGTTGGTAATGGGCATTGGAATTAATGAATTCCAGAAAACATTGGGCAAATGAGTTGGAACAAGAGTAATTTTCCCAGCTAATGGAGGGGTAGTTAAAGTCTCCCAGTATAAAGGTATTAGGTTGAACCTTAATGCTTTCCAGAGTGTTCAGGAATGCAGAGTGGGAGTCTTGGGACATTGTGGGGGATCTATAGCAGGCTACAACCTGGATTGCAGTTTTGTCCAGCGTTAGTTGTACCTGAAGTATCTCTGATGCATTATGTTGGGCAACTAGTCTGGAGGTGTGCGTATCCTTTATGAAGATGGATACACCACCGCCTTTGGGGCCTCGGTCCACACTTCCTTTAGGGCTTCAGTCCAGATTTAGGGGCCGAAAGGTGTGATATGCATTGTAGCCTGGTAGCACTACAGTGCTCTCTGGAGCCTTGAACCAGGTCTCTGTTACTGCACAGAGGTCGATGTTCTCCAATTTAAGGAGTGACTCAAGCGAGTGCATTTTGAGATTTAGACTTCTATCATTGAGTAGCATAGCTCTCAGGTTGCGTTTGCTTGCAGTTGTTATGGTGGTAAATTTGTTTTCAGGGCATTGCCTAAAAAAGGCACTATATGGATGGCAAGAACCTTGGCCAGTATCCGGAATCTGAGGGGTGACAGATGCAGGCCATCTCTGGCAAAGAATTGAGGTCTGTCTATCATGTCATCCCAGGCAGACTGGATCCCCTTTGAATGACACTAGAAACTTAGTCAATTGTTAAAGTCAATCATTTTCTGCTTGTACTGTGGTATAATTCTGGGTGATGGTATGATGCTACTCAGGGCTAGGGTCATACCTGCCTGGGCTACAGGATCCAAGAGCTCCTCCATGCCTCTTTTCATGTAGTCCAGGGAGGTATGTACTTCCTACCAGGTAACTCCTGAAAAGGGACTTTCTGCCCAGTGGGCCTACCTTGTTAGCAAATGGGTATTATTTTATTATTATTATGCAAATACAAATACTGTTTGCACTCACAGAGGGGTTCCTGGTGAGAATGGTGTGCAATGATGGAACCTGGTGCAGAGGATTAAGGTTATGAGTGTTCCTGTGGTAAAGGGTTTGACTTCCTCAGCCTGTATTTGTCTACTGTATGATTTTGAACAAATCACTTAACCAAAAAGTCCTACCAGGTAACCCCATGAAAAGGAGCTGTCTGTCCTGTGGGATTACCTGGTTAACAAATGGATATTGGACAAAAGCCTTTATCATCCCCCTTCACAAAGGAGGGAACAATACTGATGTCTTTAGCTTATGGACAATCACCATTCTTTCCCCTGTCTCAAAAGTCTTAGAAAAATGCATTCACCTACAACTACTACCCTACCTGCTTGATAACCATCTACTTTCCCCTACTCAACACGGCTTCAGGCTTGCACACAGTACCACCACCGCTCTCCTCTCCTTCCTTTAAACTGTCAATTCTGCCTGCTACTCCGACAGTATTGTATCTACCCTCCTACCCGATTTATCCAAGGCCTTCGATACAATATCACACAGCCTCCTCTTATCTAAACTCTCTCATTTCAACATATCCACCTCCTCTATGAACTGGCTCTCCAGTTACCTCTCTAATAGACAGTAATCAGTCAAATGGAAAAACTGTACTTCTCCTTTCCTTAACACCCTCACAGGAGTACCACTGGGATCCATATTAAGCCCTTTGCTATTTCATATATTCATTAATGACTTCCACCAGTACATTCCTAATGCCAAGCTCACCCAATATGCCAATGATTCAACAATTATCTGCTCTGCTGAATCTCTCCCTGAACTACAGAAACTAACCCAAGAAGCCTTCCTTTTAACTGAAAACTGGATGTTAAACAACCAACTTGCACTAAATGCTTCTAAATCTAAAATAATGATATTCACGCCCTCAAAGTATACTAAAGTCGACAAGAATTCTTTCTCAATAACTAGCCGTGACAAGGCCCTTATAGAAGTCATACCTCATACTAAACCACTAGGTGTTATTATTGACGAACAACTAAAATTTGACATCCATCTCCAAACTAATATAACAAAAACCCACCAAAAACTAGGCTCACTCTATCGCCACAACCACTTCCTCACTCCCACAACCAAACGTGTCCTCTTTACCACCTACCTCTTGTATGGTGCCCCCCCTCCTTATCAACCTCCAATCCGGATTTAAGACAAAACAAGCTTCCCGCTATAACAAAATTTCTAAATTTGCCACTGGTGCCAAATCCTCTACTCATCACTGTATAGCACTCCAAAAACTTAACTGGCTTGTATTACCCCAGCGTCTATCCTTCATCCAACTTTCTCTTGCACGTAAACTCATCTTTAAACCCTCTCTCTGCCCTTCACTTGACTCCTGCCTCACATTCCATCAACCGGATAGATCCCTCTGGTCAAACAACCAAAACCTGCTCAAAGTACATATACTTGCTTGGACCCCAGGCAAGTTCCTTCTGTCATTCTCTCTATCCCGACTCTGGAACTCCCTTCCTCCACAAATTCGTATCACCAGCAACCACTCCACCTTCAAAACCTTGCTTCATTCCCACTTCACATCCCACTGGGAATGCTCTTGTTCCCTCCCCTCCTAACTCCCTTGTACTTAACCTTATCCTTCCTATCCCACTTCTCTAATTTCTCACATCTCATTCTCTCATCTCTACCTCCACACACATTACTCTCACCCATCTTCTAATTCTCAACCCACTGTCTAGTATCCTAACCTTTCTCCTCCTACATCCAGTTTACTTCCACATTTTATACCTATTTCCTCACTTCACCTATTTGTCCATTAATTTCTCCCTTTTCACTGATACTTCTCTGTTTTTGTAATTTAATTGGTGAAGTCAATATATACTATGTCAATTATATACACATATAGAAGCTACCTTGTTTACCCTGTGTATGCATTTTATCTTATTATTACATGCTTAGTATGTTTTTCCTTTATAATACTGTGTAACTTGTGTTTATATGTTTTTGTCTAATTACGTTATAGCTTTACTCCCCAGGGCTCCATTGAAAACGGGCTCCTTCGGTCCAGTGGACCATCCTGATAAACAAACTGCAAAATAAATAAAAATAAAATATTTTATTATTATTATTATTATTATTATTATTATTATTATTATTATTACTATTATTCAAGTACTAACAGTGTTTGCGCTCACAGAGGGGTTCCTGGTGGGAATGGGTGTGCATCACGGATCAGCCCTCAGCCCACTGCTGTTCATACCAGTGATGAACTACGTTAACAAACGGGTAGAGAGGGCATAGGTCAACAAAGCTGCTTTATAAAGATTTTGCTGCACTACAATCAGACCCTGAATGGGAACCTCAGTAAATGATAAAACTGAAAGACAGCTGTCATGGCATCAAATGGGAAAAATCAGAAGAAGCTGAAAATTGAAATAGAAGGGAATATTATGGAACAGGTTAATAGCTTCAGGTATCTGGGATGGATGGTTAAGGAGAATGGAAGTATGAATGAGGAGGTCAGACCTACAATCAGAGGTGCTGCACCCAAATGGCACACAGTGTCAGGGGGAGTGTGTGACAAAAGAATGTAAGAGTAAAGTGTACAAAACATTGGTGCAACCAGTGCTTCTGTATGGCCCAGAAGCTTGGGCAGTGAAGGCAGGATAGTTGAGAAAACTTGAGGTGATGGAGATGAAATATACAAGACAGGAGGTAGTATGTACGCTGTAGGACAGATGAAGAAACGAGGACACTAGAGCAGAAGCCAAAGTAGCTCCAATTACAGAAAAGCTCAAAGAGAACAGAATACAGTGGCTTGATCATGTGTGAGAAAACAGATGATCTGTTGAAAAAAATTTGGGAGAGATAGGAAGAAGGCAAGAGGAAATTAGGGTGTCCAGTCAAGAGATAGATGAATCGCATGACAGAAGACCTGTAACTTTCAGGCATGAAGGTAAATAAAGGTAAGAAAGAGGCATTGAATTGAAAGAGGTAGTGACAGTTGAAGTGACACCCCACCCATGTAGAAAAATGGAGCAAATGTGGTTGCTGATGATGATATAATTTGGATAGAAAACAGTTATTTTTATAGAGTATTTTCTGAGAGGGGCTTGTAATCTTGCTTTGTATGATGCAATAAAAACATGTATTTTTAGATTTTCAAGGTGCAGTTTTCCTTTAAATGTTTTTATTTAGTTAACATTTGTTGATCAGGAAAGTCTGACTAGGACAGAGCCTATTTTCAGCCCAGGGAGAAATGCTCCAGACACATGTCTTTGAAATGTGGGAGGAAACCCACATATGCAGACCCCACACAGAAGGCACCCCAGCCAAGAATCAAACCAGAAAACCTCTTGCTGTGAGGCAACATTGCACCATTGTACCACTGATAAATAGTTATGTGGCAGTGAGACTGTAACATATCTCTATAATATTGTTAGCAATTTTGTTAAGACACTTAGCACATCATTTTTGATAGAAAGCAGTTTTTATAGAAAATTCTCCATATCAAAAATGTTTTATAACAGTGCAGGATGTTTTTGCTTTTTGTTGTAAGTTAACTAATATGCAAAGACAAAAATTTCAGAGTGGAGATTTCATTTAAGTGCTGCACACTGCCACTGGACAGGAGTTAAGTTGCAGTTGACCTGTTTGATTTGTAATGTTGTGACAGGCTAACAAATGTATATTATCTTCCTGGACTGGTTACCTACACGTATATTTTACACTTTTTATATAGAGTATTTTTATAAAGTATTATCTGCTAGTCCAGTGTGATTTTAATTCCTCTGTAATAAGGAAACTTTTTTGGGGGGGGTGGGCAGTAACTACACATATAGTGCTATAAATTCACAAACAAGCTTTGTGATAATAATAAAAGCAAATCTTAACTGTGTTTTTGCTTGTTCTTTGTAACTCTACTACCTTGTCCATAAATATGTATAATCAATGTTCATTAGGGAGTCCTTGACTTTAGCCAGATGCCCCTAATTCTCTCCTCTGCTGTTTGAGAGGTATGGACTAAAGTCAGTGGATGAGTTTAGCTTAGGAAGTTTGGGGAGAGGTAACAAGAGCTGGTTTCTAAATGTTTGAGCAAGTATTATTGCAGAGGAAGATGATAAAGATGGGATGAAGTCAGTGTGGCTATTTGATCCTGATGCAGTGATATAGAAAAGAGCAGGAAGCTGTCTGTACATGCTCCCTCTGGCTATATTTAGGAATTAGATGTAACAATCATTCAGTGTCCTTCTTTTATTTATTTTTTGAGGAAAAGTAGAAGGGTAGAGTATTACATAGGAACAGAATGGTGTATGGTGTCTTTATTCTACTGAAGAAGTACTGACCGCAGACTGAGAAGATTTCCAAGATAAAACGTTTAATTGAATGTTTTTAATAAACACTGGGATCTCTCTTTAAAAAAGTATAAAAGTTAGGCTAAGGCAGTTTTTTTGTGAGGGTAAAGCCCACCGTAGTGTGATCCTGGAGTTAGTATATATAGTTAGGGTGTGTGTGTGGGGTGCACAGCCCCCCAACATAGTTTGGGTTTATATTGTCTTCTGGAAAGAGTTAGTCGTTGGTGTTGTAAGTATGTACGTCTATGGTTTAAAATGTATTGTTTTGAAGCTTTTGATGAAATATAATATAAAACCAAACTAGGTGGGGAGGGGTTACAACCCCCACACCCCCCAACTATATATATATACTAACTCCAGGATTGCACTACAGTGGGAAAAGGCATATACCTTTTATTTACCGTACAGTACTCTACACAGTGCCAGTACTTTACTTTAGTGAAATGAGTTTTCAGTAATTTGAGCTTTCAGCGTTTTGGTGAGGGTGAATTGAAATTCAGTAAAATGAGCTTTTAATGAAATAAAGTAGACTCGTGTGTGTGTATATATATATATATATCTATATCTATATCTATATCTATATCTATATCTATATATATATATATATATCTATATCTATATCTATATCTATATCTATATCTATATATATATATAGGCTCATAGGTTGGTACTAGGCTATCAGCCATAGGGCCTATGCAAGCCATAACAATTCCCTGGATATTTCTTCCCACAATATTTACTTCTCCAGGCCCCTGTCTAACAGGGTGAACAATTCCCTGGATATTTCTTCCCACAATATTTACTTCTCCAGGCCCCTGTCTAGCAGGGCGACTGACATGATCCCCGGGTATATATATATATATACATATATATACACATATATATATATATATATATATATACATATATATGTTGTTGTTGTTTGTTTTTCGGCTTTTCCCAGTTAGGGGTCGCCACAGCGGAACTCCGGTCCACTAATGATTGGCAGTAGATTTTCACGAATGCAGAGGTGCCAGCTCGACATCCAACCTTCAACGAAGGCACGCCCATTTACGCATGTCTTTTGAACGCCACCCAACCACAGGGAGGACATGCAGACTCCACACAGAAGGCACTCCCTGCACTTCATAGGTTCATAGATTAGTACTAAGCTAACTGCCCTTCTGAGCCATTTTAAGCCTAGCCAATTATCCCTTGTGAGACTCAAACCCTGCACCTTGTGTTTGTAAGGCAAACACCTTAACCATTAGGCCACCCTCCCAACCCTAGGTTCTCCAGCCGAGAATCGAATGGGAGAACCTCTTGCTGTGAGGCAACAATGCTACCACTGCACCACAGTGACATTGTTTTATATATATATATATATATATATATATATATATATATATATATATATATATGTATATAAATAGATGTGTGTGTGTGTGTACTAACTCTGAGATCACCATACCAAGGAGAAAATGAAATACTCTAGGATACAGTGATCTTCTGTTAATGTATGTAAACCCCCCCCCTCCCACTTTGCACACTCAAACTTGCTACTCCAGGACTCATGCTTATTAGTCTCTGAATTTAATACTGCTACTGTCTATGACATATTGGTAGGAGGGCTGTAAATGTTTAAAGTTTAGTAGGAGGGAACTTTAGAGAAGTAAGTGGAACTTGAAATTAACAATTACTGTAGATTTTAATGCACACTGATAGAAGCTTTAATACTTCAGAGGTTTCATGGATTCATAGATTAGTACTAAGCTAACTGCCCTTGCAAGCCATTTTAAGCCTAGCCAATTATCCCTTTTGAAACTCAAACCCTGCACCTTGTGTTTGCAAGGCAAACACCTTAACTATTAGGCCACAACGTTTTCCTAATTGTGTGGACTACAAATTAAGATTAATTCTGTAGAGAAAAGGAAGATGAAGTATCACTACTACTCAGACAGTAGCAGTTGTCTGGTGATTTGAAGTATTGTAAATTAAACTGCAGTAGGTATTACAGGATAGGTTGTAGACCGTGGGATGAGTTGTGGAAGTATATATGTAATAAGGAGTGGGACGGCTTGGGGATGGGGGTGAGAATAGAGTGAAGTGGGCCACACCTCTGGCTCACTGTATGAGCCAATCAGTCAACACAAGCTCAGTCCTGGGGAACCTGGTCAGTTTGACAGGATCTGAGGTAAGTTAACTGAGTGAGAGTAAACAGACTGATGTAAACTAAACTGTATCAGCTATACAGTCTACAAGGAAAAGGGGAAAGTGATGGCATACAACTATGTGGCCAGAAAAAGATTTACAATGACTAATAAGCAAGGTAGCAACCAAACAGCCTGCTATAACACTACAATTAAAATGGACATATAGCTTCATTTTACAGAGTGCGAGGACGGACAGGATAAAGTTTCTGCAAGGATACTTACAAAATGTTAAAGGCAAGGGATAGTCCATATGAAGCTGGAATTACAAAAATGTATGAAGTCAACAACCATGAACTGTATGAAAAATAGAAGTAAACAAATGCCTAATCCACTCAAATGTGATGATATTCTTTCAACGACTGTCAGAAATGCTGAGAAGTCAGTGTTTCAGGGGGCTAGATGAAGGCAGTTCACTTTGGCCAGCACTACTGTAGTGAAGGATTGCAATTAGGAGGAGAATGTGTGAATGTTAAATGAGAAGAAACTGTGGGAAGATGAGCAGCAGATCCAGAAAAGAGCAAGTTTCATGTTAGTAAACAGATACACTTATATCTAGCAACAGCACATGTAGGAATATTCAAATCACAAAACAAGCAGAAAAAACAGGTGCTTGGATTGCAATAGCATGTACCTAAATCAGTAGATGAATTAGTAATCAGAAAGGATACCATACATTCATGATGAAATAGAACATGTATAAAAAAGCAACACCTACTTTAACTAAAGTAGTATCTGTAGTAAGAAACAGTATTTGATATAGCCCAACCAATAGTAGGCAGTAGGAGAAACAAAAACCTAGAGCATTGAGTAAGGACCTCTACAAATAGAAATAGTAATAGATTCATATTCCTGCAGAAAGCATGAGGTATTCTAATTCATTTATGGGAAATACTGTATAATCAAAAATACACAATCAGATGATAAATGCATTTTACTGTCAGTCAATGTAGTAAAACTCTGCAGAGAGTGCAAGTATACACAGATAGAGCTGCATAAAAAACAGTGTAACCTTACTTCATGGAGAACAGGGATGATGTTCTGCCTGTGACCCAAGTAACTGGAGTTCTATTTTGCCATTCCCTGATTTTTTTTTTCATTTGTGCATTTTCTAAAATGCTTTGGCTTTTGAGGGTTTCAGTGATAGCAAAATAAGCAGGGCAGACCAGACTTCTTTATCCACAGCAACAGCCTCCAGATTATCCGGAGAGAGTCCCAGATATTAACAAGCCATCTGAGAAATGTGATTCCTTCTAGAGTCTCCTGGGTTTGCACAGGGTCTTCTTCCCAGTAAGCTGGTTCTGGTACACTTCCTGGGGCAGCTACCAAAGGTCCATTCTCACTAAATGCCTATAACATCTCAATTGACTCCTGCTAACTCACATGAGCAGTATCTGTACTTCAAAATCCATCCATTTGCTAATTTTATCATTCTGTTGCAGAGACTGAGCCTAGCAACTCTTATGTTGGAGACTCTTATCCTTCTAGTTAGTACTTAAATCTTGTGACTATAGCTGAAGACTAAGAAATAGACTGACCAAGAAAATTAGATTTTTGGCCTAAGGCACAGCTCCTACATTAACCCCATATTCTGGGTCAATATTTGCAGTACTGCTGCTGCTGCTGTACCCATCTTGTGGTCTTTCTCTTAATCTCTACTACCTACACTCATAAACAAAATCCCAATATATATATATATATATATATATATATATATATATATATATATATATAGATGTGTGTGTGTGTGTGTACTAACTCTGAGATCACCATACCAAGGAGAAAATGAAATACTCTAGGATACAGTGATCTTCCGTTAATGTATGTAAACCCCCCCCCCCTCCCACTTTGCACACTCAAACTTGCTACTCCAGGACTCATGCTTATTAGTCTCTGAATTTAATACTGCTACTGTCTATGACATATTGGTAGGAGGGCTGTAAATGTTTAAAGTTTAGTAGGAGGGATCACATTTAGGGGTAGCTGCTTCCCCTCATTTGTGGAGAACACTCTTACTGTTACAGAAAAGAAGACTCAATTTGCTGTTTCTGCATAAGCACCTAACAGTTATTCAGATTACCCATCCTTTATGGAGGTGGTGAGAGAGAGATGTTTGATAGATACAAATAACAGACTCCTTTGTTCTACAAAGAAATTTCAGCAGTTACATGGTGGAATGAAGGAGATGCCTGGAATGGGCTGACTGAGAGGAAGCCTAATGTGAACCCAAATGATGACCTGCTATTGTATTTTTATGCTAGCCATTGGCTGTCCATAATAAGCCCCATGTCTGAATGCCAGGCTGCTCATAAATGTATTTGGTTCCAAAGCACCTTGAGCTAACAACAGATGACTAACTTTATAGTTGTGTCATCAGACCTGAGGCCATATGTTCTAAACACTCAGATCAAGAGAGATGCTGCTCTGTCAAATGATAATAACGTGGTGATAATCTGGGTCAGAAAGCCAGCAGCAGAAAACATAAACGTGTACTCAGCTACCCTGGGAATGCCTGTCAAGTGTTTATGTGAGGGATATGTCATCCATCACCTCTGGAATAGTTTTTCCTGTATACTGGATATGACAAGGGATCCAGACTCCTAATGGGCCCTGTTCAAAACTTTAATATTTGAGGTGATGGCAAAGAGTTGTGGTCAAAGATGATCTGTATTTATCATAATGGTAATGCAAGATTCTCCTGGTGGACACCAGCTGTGAGGGAAATAATCATTTTAAAGGAACATGCCTTCCATGCAAAGCTAGTGTGGAGGAGTCTCCAGATTTGACTGTTGGGTAATGACAGTGCAGGAACATAGCAGTTGCAGAATACACTACAGTGAAAGCCTCAACATGTGAGTGATTTAATGAAACCATGAAGAATAACTTCTTGTCAAAGAAGTTCTTGGCAAACCATCAGAACATTTTGGAGGGGAATAGATATTGCTCTGACCTTCATTAGTATGGTAAAACTCTGACCTTGAAAAGTGAGGGGGAAAGAACATAGGACCCTTTAAAGAACTATTTAACCTGGTGAAAATTACCTTCTTTGATAACTTAGCTCCTGAAGCAAATTGTGGGACTGGATTTATTTCTGTAGATGTGGTCACTATGACAATTAATTCCAAGATGGCAAGGAGTGAGTGAAAGAAATCCAGCTAGAAATGCTGACGGCATTAGGTACTAATGAGATGTCATAGCTGATGCTTCCTTTCAGTGTTGTTCAGAAGATTAGGACAGTACCTTGGAGGTGGACAAATGAAGTGGTAGTTTCCATTTTCAAACAGGATCAAGAGGATGTATTCCATTTGTAGAGGAATCATAGTTTTCTCAGCCTCCCTGGGAAAGCCAAAATCAAGATGCTGGAAAGGAGACTCTGTGTGATAGCTTAGCATCTGATTCAGGAGGAGCAACATGGTGGATTCTATCAGTCTTAAAACAGTGGATCAAAGTTTTTTGCCCAAATTAATATGGGGGGGGGGTTCAATATGGTCAATGTGTGCTTTTTTGAGACTGGAAAAGTCATTTCAATGTGTACCCAGAAATGTCTGTTGGAAGGTGCCTCAACTGTATGTGGTTTGAGGGCTGCTACTAGGTGTCATTTTACCCCTGCATTTGTGAAGCAACACTTGTAATTACAGTCTCTGAGTTAAGTCAAACACAATCAGTGTGGGCACAGAACTCTGTGATATGTACGTTTTGCCACTGTTAGTGTTCAAGATTTTGACAGTGAGGATGTCAAGTTGCAGATAATATTTAGATCATCCTGTCTGGTGACATGATGGTTGTCACTTTGCTTTTTACAGATGATGTCCTCTTTATGTCAAGTGACAGCAGTCTGTGTTGTGATGTGGAGCAGTTCAGCGTTGAGTATGAAGCTGTTGGGATGAAAATCAGCAGCTCTATGTCAGAAGTCATGCTTCTCTCTTGGAAAAGAGTTATCTTCATGGTTGTAAAAATAATTTACTTTTAGTGACTAACAAAGGCCTCTCCATAGTTGAAGAAGACTGTGTCAAGCTCAAGATGGACCCCTATGGTGCTCCAAAAGCAGAGCAGTTTGAAGATGAGCAATTTATGTCTCAGATCAGCTGCCTTCTACTTGAATGTAGCAAGGGAATTAACTTACACAGGTGGAATCAAGAATCCTGAAAGCTGCCAGATAAGTAGGAGATATATGTGTGCCAGTTTTTATTGCCTTGATTCCTGCCATTAGCCAACTAACAGCTATCTTCAATATCCTTTGGCTCATTTGTTCCCTGCAAGGAAGGACCAGTCTCAGTCTATTTTTCCCCATTAATTTGCCACAGGATGGGAACTGATTGCCATCACCCATCAAGGTGTTCTGCTTTAAAATACTAACCCCAACCCCTCATGTCTGACAGGAGCACCCTTATCACAGCAGTGGTCACTATACCCATTCCTAACATGCACATGCCCCCCCCCCGCACACCTACATGCTCTGAAGGACTAGCATCATCACTGGCCTTAAGCCTATGTGAATTATATGGACACCTAGGTTGCCATTCAGCCAACTGCTCTTAAGCAATACTTATTTTTTAAGTGAAGAAATTTGTCATTTCCTTACTTTAGAAAACTAACTAACTAAATAAATAAATAGACAATGGCACCCCTACCCAAATAAACCACAGCTGTTGCACTCAGAGGGGAATGTGCTGAGCACTTAATCTGTAGGCTTTCCGCTGTGGGTTTCCCATGATCTATCTGATTCATAGCCTTCATCATGAGTGGGAAAACTGTAGAGTGGATGCTATGGCCATAGTGGAAACCAATGAGGTGTGGACTTTTAAATGTGGGTTTTGTCCACAATGTCCCTTTGTTTCCAATACTGTAGATATTTATATTGGTAGTAGAGACAAACATATTATAGTGCGGCCCTACTATACACGGGATACCAAAGGGATAATATACATTGCAATGTGCGAAAGATGTGGGGCATTTTATGTAGGCAAAACTGAAAGAAAACTTAGGAAAAGAATCCATGAGTATTTTTACGACATAGAAAAAGAGAATCAAAGCAATGCACTTTATAAACATAGACTTCTATGCCCATCTGCTAGGTTTGTGTTTTATGTATTAGAACATGTCCCTATTGATAGTAGAGGTGGTCCTTGGGAGATAAAAGTAGAATATAGAGAATTGTACTGGAAAATTATTTTGGAAGCTAACAAATGGCCAGGTTTAAATGATAGGGTCTCCATAGCCCCTGTTTCAAAAGTGAGATCAGCTAAGCTGTAAGGGACTTTGATAGGGACTTGTGTGTTTTTAAGATAAATATTTTATTTTAATAGTACGTATGTTTAATTATATTCATTTGATATATGTTTTTATATGTTTACAATATTTTTGTACAATTTTATATAGTGAATTTTATAGTTATGTGTTAATTTCGACTATAATTTTAACCACTAGATGGAAACAGTGACATATGATGGTTACTGAATTTCTTACATTATATTTTACTTTAAAAAAAAAAAAAAAAAAAAAATGTGATTCTTCATGAGGGTTGTTTATTTAGCTGCTGATATTATTGTTACATAGAATATGTTCTCCCTAAGAATATTGGTAGCAATTCTAAATAGGTAATTAGACAATTTATTAATTTAATGGGTTAATTATTGATTGCAGAATAGGGTTATATAACAAACATTTGGTATTGTTACAGTTTATCTGATGAAGTCTGTTTAGTTACGGATGAAAACGCAGTGGATTTTAGAGCGTTCATGGTTTTATTAAGTTTTTATCATTTTTTGCGGCCTCAAGTTATTCGTTCAAGGATTCAATAAACTTTGTTTGGTACATGGGAAGCTGTTCTGCTGAGTGCTCTTTTTCTGGATTACTGTATAGGTAGATTACCAGAGCTTAGAAAGACAGAGAGGAGTAGAGAAAAGGGTCAGACTTTAAGAGCTCCTGGGGAACAATCCTAGCAAAAACTACTAATTTGTAATGCTTTGCAAAACTATGCAGAGGTGACCATGCTGACACCTCTAGAAGACGTCTAGAGTTCACCCCTTTCTAAAATGCCACAAAAAAGACAAAGCTCTGGCAGAATAGGCCTTGATCTTGCCTGGAAGTTGTTTGTTATGGCGAGAAAAGCAAAAAAACAGTAGAATGGGAAACAACATTTAGAAATTGTCTGTTTTGACACTTATTTTCCTTTTTTTATCTTCATAGGAAATAAACAGTTGTTCTCCTGAAGGTCTTAGTCCTGCCAAGATAGTATCTGAGCTGCCTGTAGATATCCAAAGTGTGCAAAATAATTTCTCCTTCATTGTTTGGATATGGAAAAAAAGATAAGGGGATGAATAACTTGACTCAAAGTAAACTTTGAAATCATTTTAGGCATAAAAAAGGATTTTTTGTCAAAGATACCCTATCCTTAGGGAGAATTTGATAAGGCTGACTCACCATGAGAGCCTGAAACTCAGCTGCTCTTCTTGTAGCAGTCAGAGCAATGAGTAATACTGTTTTCCGAGAAAAGAACTTCATATCAGCTAAGTGAGCTAGCTCAAATGGAAAAAACTGTTTTTCTAGAACAAACTTGAGATCTGAAGGAGGAGCTACCTGCTTTCTTTGTGTATGTATATGTAGAACATCTTTTGAAAATTGTTTGACTTGTGGCCGAGCAGAAGGGGATCTATGGGCAAAGAAGCAGAGATAGACAAAAAGTAAGTCTTGATGGAAGAGTAAGAAAGGCCAGAGGATAGTAACTTGCACAAATATTGAAGAGCCTGAGGCATCAAGGCCTTGAAAGGGTCCCGTTCTTTTACTTTAGGACCAACTAGATAATCTTTTCCACTTACCCATATACATCGCCTAGTGGCAGGTTTCTTAGCCTCCTTTAATACCCGTTGCATGTGAGAAAGCAGGTTCCTAAAAGCTATTAAAAACTCCACCATCCAGGTAGTCAGTTGAAGAAATTTCAAAGCAGGGTATATCATGCAACCCCTGTCTTGTGCAAGTAAATCCATTCTGTGAGGAAGCTTGTAGTAATTGCACTTTGCCGTTTTCAAAAGAAGGGAGAACCACAATTGTCTGGACCAAAAGAGAGTTACAACAATTAACTTTTGGAGTCCTTCTGAATCTTTAGAATTACCCTGAAAATTAGTGGAAAGGATGGAAAGATGTACAGGAACATTCTCATCCACAGGAATGAGAAGGCATCTGTCTTTCAGGTCTGTTCGCAAGGAATCCTGGGCAGAAATTAGTTACCTGTTTGTTATGAATGGAGGCAAACAGCTCCATTTGTAGAGTTCCCCACAGTTAGAGCAATATCTGGAAGACCCTAGAGCTTAGTTTCCATTCATGAAGATCTGATCCTTTACTCAGGCCAGAGATTCCTGACATTTTGAAAGTCTGCAAAATTAAAACAGTTATCCGAATATAGAAAAATGTGAATGCCGTGTAACCTGCATTGGGCTATAACTAGAGCCAAACTCTTTATAAACACAACTGGAGTTGTGGATAATCCAAAGGGAAAACAGAGAACTAAAAATGTTAGCCAGATACAGAAAGTAAAAACAACAACAAAAAAAACAGATCTCAATACCAGAAATTAAAAAAAAAAAAACTCACTTATTTTAATCCAAATACCAAAAGCAGAACGTTTGGGAATAAGCCCTTCTTCAATGCATATAATACACAATTCAAATACAGACTTTTTAAATACAGCACATGATTTCATCACCCAGTAACAGCTCAGCTTGTTATACTGAGCACCTAAAATTTAAAGACACAGCAACACATATAAAAAGTACATTTAAAAGCAACTTAAAAAGCACAACAGATACAGGCAGTCAATAGAATGTTACTCTGCTTTTTGTATTTGGATTAAAATAAATCATTTTTTTTTATTTCTGGTGTTGAGATTTGTTTTTATTTTCACTCTTTCATACTTCCAGCTTCTACCTGCCCTATTGCCGCAGTTCTGTTGGTGCAAGTCTGTCATCCATTGTATAATTGAACAAAGAGCTTGCTTTACTGCCCTGAGCTCTAATTACACCACCCAGCAGGATCTGTTAACTATCAGGAGCCCGACAATCCCCATATCCAGTCAAGCAAATCAATGAACAAATAGCCCGCTTTACTGCCCTGTGCTCTAATTACACCACCCACCAGAATCTACTGACTGTTGGGAGCTCAACAATCCCCATATATAGTCAAGCATATCAATGAACTAATAGCCCACTTTACTGCTCTGTGCTCTAATTACACCACCCAGCAGGATCTACTATCGGATGCCCAACAATCCCCCATATCTAGTCAAGCAAATCAATGTATGTTAAGCCTGTTTTACTATAAGACTATTGTACAATACTATAAGTCACCGCGGCCTCTTGCATACCACCAGAACTTGCTACTGCTCCTTTTACTCTTCACTGTTCGCTAGCCTGTCCTCCCACCTTAACACCACTACACAACAAAATACTTTCTGTGACTCCTAAAAGGCCATTCTAACTTATGCTTATGTAAAACCTAGCCTGCTAGCTACATACTCTACCCCTAAAATTAATACTTTTTTCTGCCATACCTGTAATTGTAAAACATTCTTAGTTTCTAAGTCTAAAGACTTTCTCTCTAAATGCCTACTCTGTTATCCCAAACAATCTTTGCGACACTAGCTTTCTACCAGTTTCTGTCCTTCTGCTACCCACTTCTCCCAGTCCTGTCTGTGACTAAGATTTTTAATCAATATTTATTTATTTATTTATTTTATTTTACATTTGTTGACCGGGCTAGTCTAACTGGATACATGTCCATTTTCAGTAGAGGCCCGGGGAGAAAAGCTCCAGACAAAACATTATACGCAATAAAGATTAATATTGGAATTACATTAGCAATTTTAAACATTGAAAATTAGAGTATGGAGAGAAAAAAAATAAATTGATCAAGCAAGGAAAAAGAAATAGTAATAATGTTTTTTTTTTTTGAGGATGAGACTACTCATTAGTAATATTTGGGGTAGTTAGTTAGAAGGAATAATATGCTTGTAAATATTAAAATTATATGCAAGCCTTTGTAATCAGGAGAGAAATAGGAAGGTTAAAGAGGAAAGTATGTAGGAGAGAGGAGAAGTCAGAGAGCAAAGAAAGGAGATCAGTAGTCTACATTAGTGGGGTAAAGGGTGAAAGTGGACCTTAGGGAGTAGGAAGATAGAAGTGAAAGAGGAAGCAGTTAGTCAGGGTTTGTGCAGGGGCATATCCAGTGAGATTTTAGGTGAAGTTTGAGTCTTAGTTTAAAGAGAGAAAGGGATGGTAATTGAGTTAGGTCTGTTGGTAGGAGGTTCCAGTGTTTGCCAACAGTGTTTGAGAAAATGCTATCACCTGACAAGTTATTAGACTTCATAGTACAGACAAGTAATCTAGTAGAGGAATGAAGTGATGTTAGATTCGTGTATGGGGTGATAAGGTTAGTGAGAATAGGAGTATTTTTAGGTTGATAAAAGATTTTATGAGCAATGATGAGTTGGGAAAATGTTAGTAAGTTAGGTAATTCAAGCCAGTTGAGTTGCTTAAGATTAAGACAATGGTGTGTCTTGTATGGGTTGCTGGTAGCAAATCTGGCGATATTGTTATAGGCATGTGACAATTTTTGGGGGTTAGTTCTTTTTAGATTAGTATAAATAGATGAAGCATAGAGAAGTGTAGAGATTAAGTGAGAGTGGGCAATGGTGGTTCTGGATTGTGGAGTAAGGAAAGGTTTGATTCTGTATAAGGAACCAATTTTTCTGTTCACTGCTTGTAT
Organism: Protopterus annectens; assembly: GCF_019279795.1. NCBI lineage: Eukaryota > Metazoa > Chordata > Ceratodontiformes > Protopteridae > Protopterus > Protopterus annectens. Next base: position 1,306,809,543 of record NC_056732.1, read on the forward strand.
GGTGTTGTTAATGTGAATATCATAGGTGAGGTTGTTGTCGATATTCACTCCTAGTAGTTTGGTAGATTGTTCAGGTGTTATCAGGGTGCCTTTGCTAGATACAATAGAGAGATCAATAGGTGGGGACCTATTGGTAGGTGGAAATAGTAGCAGCTTGGTTTTTTTGGCATTGAGAAGTAGGCAACATTTTAGGAACCATTCTTCAACCATGTTAAATACCCTTTGGGTTTTATAGTGGAGGTCTGAGGTGGAGTTAGCAGAGCATATGAGTGTGGAATCATCGGCATATTGAATACAGGTGGCCTCAGGGACTGCAATGTGAAGGTCGTTGATAAAGAGAGAAAAGAGAAGAGGTCCTAGAATTGAGCCCTGGGGGACTCCTATGGAGACTGGTAGAAGGGATGATAGTTTATTTTGCCAGACAACTGCTTGTTGCCTATTGTTAAGGTAAGATTTGAACCATTGAATAGCTGGGGGGTCGAGAGCCAGAAGTTCAAGGGTATTTATCAGTAAGGGATGGTTGACCATGTCAAAAGCCTTTGACAAGTCGATGAAGAGAGCAGACGAGAGGGTGCTGTTATTACGGTTTTTATTGATGGTATCAGTGAAGGATAGAAGGGCGGTGGTGGTACTGTGAAATGGTCTAAAGCCATGTTGGCAAGTAGCCAAGATATTGTGTTTTATTAAGTGGTTAAGTAACTGATGGTGAATACATTTTTCCATGACTTTAGCTAAGGGTGAAAGAAGAGCTATTGGTCTGTAGTTAGAATAGTCAGTGGATTTTCCACCTTTATGAAGTGGGATGAATATGGGAGACTTTCCAAATATCAGGGATGATAATCTGTTTCCAAGCCTCAACCACTTGTTTGAACTTCCTGATAGTTTTTCTTCCTTTTGGATAGCAGCTCTGTCCAAGGTATAGCCCCGTTCTGTTCACCCTCGCTATGCTCGGGCTCACTCCTCTCCCCTACCCTACCCCTACTCCCATGCACCCCCTCTTCAACTACACTTATATCAAACCAAGCTCCAACTCCAATCTTCCCATGCCCAATCATAACCTATTTCCTGCTCTTTATTAGAAACTTACATCCTTTCCTACTTAATCCTAATTAAAACATCCCTTATACTACATTATAGTTCCTAAACACTCCCATACAAAACTCCAACACAACCTCTTACTGTAACAAAAATGCTACAACTTAATTGTAACACTCTTCTAACCATACTCATATTAATTAATCTAACACTAGTAACACATACCACTACCCTTACTTTTTCACATATAAATTTAGTTTCAATATCACCTACCTCCTCAAACCACCATAACAAGCATTCAGACAGCTTCTATAATATATTCCCTAGCCTCATCAACACTAACATACTCTACTTTTTAAACTGACAAATTCTTGACTTCTCCTTAGAACCTACCCTCAAGATATATCTGACCTCATTTGTGAACAAAACACTAGCTAGCCACTACAAAGTTTCCCCTCACCTTAACAACCTAAACAAATGTGGTGACATTCACTCCAACCCTGGACCCCTTCAAAACCACACTAACAACACCCACAAAACAAATTATGCCAGTCACCCTAAACACATGCAGCATCTGTAACAAAATAACAGAATTCCACACATGGCTATCACAATACTACCCAGATTTAGGAGCTCTCATTGAAACATGTTTAAAATTGCACATCAAAGAGACATAATTCCTCCCATCAGGCTATAGTATACTAAGAAATGATTGAATCAACAAAAGTGAAGGAGGTATAACCTTAATCTATCTCAAAACTTATACAGTTTTACCACTTTCCACATCTATTCCCACATTTGGTAATGCTGAAATACTCATAGCATTATTGAAAATAAACAACAATAATCAACTCTGTATTATATCTGTTTATTTATTTGCTTCACTGAATATTGTGATCTGTCTATTTCTCTGCAGTAAGTGGGGGTTATTGTTCTCACCTCATTGATATTCGGTGTTGAACTCTTAGCCTAGAGGGTTTCTCTGTGCTTATAAGTCTTAGTCACTTATCTCTGAATTTATTTCTGCTGAATATTTGAACTGTTTGGTTAGCTGTTATTTATATACATCAACTTTATTACAAGCTGAGATAAGTACAAACTTGCAGTGTTATAAGATAGTACTGCATTTTAGTTTTCTGTTTATTTATTTGTTTCATTGAATATTGTGTTAAAGATAGTACTGCATTTTTTCTGTTTATTTGCTTCACTGAATATTGTGATATCTCTGTCTCTCTGCAGTAAGTGGGGGGTTATTGTTCTCACTTCATTGATATTTGGTGTTGAACTCTTAGCCTAGAGGGTTTCTCTGTGCTTATAAGCCTTAGTCACTTATCTCTGAATTTATTTCTGCTGAATAGCTGAATATTTGAGCTGTTTGGTTAGCTGTTATATACCTACATCAACTTTATTACAAGCTAAGTACAAACTTGCAGTGTTATAAGATAGTACTGCATTTTATTTTTCTATTTATTTGTTTCATTGAATACTGTGTTAAAGACAGCACTGCATTGTTTTCTGTTTATTTATTTGCTTCACTGAATATTGTGATCTCTCTGTAGTTAGTTTCCCACACTCCCTCCCTGTTCTTGTTGTATTAATCTTGGTGGCTTTGGAATTGCCCACCCCTCCTGTAAATTTGTGTTTGAACACTCCTCGTGGGTCCATCTCATTTGCTCACTCAACAGAGTACAGTGAGATCATATTTTTATTTCAGACACTCCTACCAGTTCCATCTAATCAGCTCTATCCCAGTTCTATCCCAGTCTAGTGTCATTAGCTCATTCTACCTAATACAGAGAGAACATTTGAATAGGCTAACAAACTTAGGCCCTTAACCTTGAATTATCTTCTGTTTCTCCTTTCTCCCTTTCCATTTTACTTCATGTTCTGACTGAGTGTGCTCAGCTGATAAGTATATTTTTAGCACTTTTTAACTGTTCAGAGATGAATTAAACAATAATTGAATTCAGTTCAGAATACAGTTTGAAAAATTGCTTTAATGTTGCTACACACTCAAGTGTGCTAGCTTGTACCGAACTTGAATTGTCTTTAGTGCTGTTTTAGCTGCTTTTCCTCTAACAAAAAAATTATAATAATTCTAAGCTTGTTTCCTGCCTTTCCTGTAACTAGTCTAGTACAGATACAGATTTGCTGTATCCAGGACTGTTTGTAAGCTTCTGAGCCTCCCAAGCCTTTCTGTGTTGGAGGGAAGCCTTCTAGCTTATCAGTGGGAGTGGTAAGCACTAGGTAGCCTATCTACCACAAGAGTGGTTTCTGGCCCAGAAATTGTAGTTTATTGGCTGTTTGAGCAGTTTTTCTATCTCCTTCAATTTTCTGGTCTAAAAGCCCACGTTTGCGCTTTTCCCGCCTTTCCTGTAACTAGTCTAGTCCAGATACAGATCTCCTGTATCCAGGACTGTATGTAAGCATCTGAGCTCCCCAAGCCTTTCTCTGTTGGAGGGAAGCCTTCTAGCTTATTAGTGGGAGTGGTAAGCACTAGGTAGCCTATCTACCACAACAGGAGAGGTTTCTGGCCCAGAATTTGTAGTTTATTAGCTGTTTGGACAGTTTTTCCATCTCCTCCTACTTTATGGTTTAAAAGCCCGCATTGCAATTGTTTCCCACCTTTTCTGTAACTAGTCTAGTCCAGATACAGATTTGCTGTATCCAGGACTGTTTGTAAGCTTCTGAGAGGTGCCAAAGTCTGCTCTTCAATTTTTCCTCTAGATCTGCTAGTTCTCTCCTCTCCTGCACCTTTACTAGCTTATTAATCTAGCACTTTACCATACCAGACTTCTTCTAGCAATTATTGTAGCACACAAAAGTGCTACTAGCACTAAACATTCTATAAGGAAACAGCTTCAGTATTTATTATTAATGCCCACTCCTCCAGGCATGTCTCAAGGTCAGTTCCCTGTTCTTTCACCTGTTAACCTGGTGAATTTGGGCATCCTGAGGCAATGTAGCAACTGTCTCATGTACACCGACAATTGTCTCCTCTTACTTCCCAACACTCAGACTTGCGAACGATGCAGTTATATATCCAAATTGGAAGCCATGCACTCTCCAGCCAAGTCCGGAATAGCTGGTCAAGAGTAGAAGGTCAACACTTGCACCACACCACATGGAACACATAGCCCTCCAGAACACACACCAGCACTGCCTTCACATAAAAACACAAAACACACACCCACCTTTGCAGAGGCTCTCAATAAAAAATCTACCCAAACAGCAGAAACCTCCAAAGCAGAAATACACTTGACCACCACAACATAACATTAATCACGAGACACATAACTCTCCTAAACAGTGTGCCACTCAACCAAAGCCCCTAAGGTAAAACAGCATGCCCAGCACACTAGTCATATGTGACAATAGTGAGGCACACTGATGTCCCACTTACTAGGTTGAATAAGGAGAAAGTAACAGTCAGCTGCCTGTCAGGTGCCAGGATCTGCCATATAATGCACGCACTCACGTCCCTCAACAACAGGTACAAATATGACTCTGTCTTTGTACATGTGGGTGTGAATGACCTGAGATGTACCTCCCTGGGCTACATGAAAGAAACATGGAGGAGCTCTCAGATTATGTAGCCCAGGCGGGTACAACCGTAGCCCTGAGTAGCATCCTACCATCATCCAGAATGATATCACAGTACAAGCAGAAAATGACTGATTTCAACAATTGGCTGCTTCTGGTGTCATTCTAAGGGGATCCAGTATCTATCTGCCTGGGATGACATGACTGACAGACCTCGATGCTTTGCCAGAGATGGTCTGCATCTGTCACCCCTGGGCTTCCAAATACTGGCCAAGGCTTTTTCCACCCCTATAGTGCCTTTTTCAGGTGGTGTTCAAAAGACCAAATTACCACCGTAAGAGCTACAAACCAATGCAATCTGAGGGTCATGTTGCTCAATGCTAGAAGTCTAAATCTTAAAATGCACACACACGAAGCACTCCTTAAAATGGAGAACATTGACATTTGTGTTGTAACAGAGACCTGGTTCAAGGCAGCAGAAAGCACCCCTGCACTACCAGGCTAACACTCATTCCACACCTTTCGGCCCCAGAACTTGGACCATAGCTCCAAAGGTGGTGGTGTTTCCATATTCATAAAGGATGTGCACACCTCCAGACTGGTAGCCCAACATAACGCATCAAAGATACTTCAGGTGCAGCTAACACTGGGTAAGACAGCGATACAGGTTGTAGCCTGTTATAGGTCCCCAACCATGTCCCAAGACACTCACTGCACGTTCCTAAGCACCCTGGTGAATATTAGGGTCCAACCTAACACACTTATACTGGGTGACTTCAACTACCCCTCCATTAACTGGGAAAACTACTCATGTACCAATACACTTGTCCAACGTTTCCTGGAATTCATTGATTCCAGTGCCCTGGACCAGCTCGTTCTTACCCCCACTAGAGGTAGCAACATTCTTGACCTGGTCATTACTATCATGGGTGACCATTGTTCTACACAAATAGTCAACTCCTCCCTGGTTAGATCCGACAACAAACTAATCACCTTGGAACCCCCCCCTCGCAAAGGTAACCACCGTGAAAAACTTCTCCAAAGCTAACTTTGGGTTCTTAAGAACAGAGGTGGCTAACTTCACAGCACCCATGCAAATAGAGAATAGTCGCATGACCGCCGAATCATACACCAATGCACTGTATGAACACATACACAGATGTATGGATCTCACCATACCCAATAGAACCAAGACGTTCTCCTCCAAAAAAGGAAGCCAATCTGGTCGTCCCCTGCCATAAACAAACTCTACAACAGAAGGAGGAAACTGATGCAGAATAAGGTGAAGTCCCATGACTGGAAAAACTCCTTTATCAGCCTCAACAAAAAGTTGAGATCCCTCATCAAATCCTCTAAAGCTAGCTATGAAAACAGAATTGCAGCAGATAGCAGAGACAACCACATGGCCTTCTATAGCTATGTAAAGAACCTCCACGGCAATACTCAGATTTGCTCTGAGCTACTGCACAATGGTACCTCCTATACCGAGCCAACAGATATTGCCAATATACTGGCTGACAGATTCAGTACCAACTTTACCCCTCCCAAAGGACCAATCACAGTACCAGTAGATGTGAACTGGTACCTCACCTGTGTGGCCTGTTCAATCACAGCCTCACCTCAGGCATTTTCCCTACCAAATGGCGCACTGCTATAGTCATCAATCTCCACAAAGGAGGAGCGACTACAGACCCTGGGAACTATCACCCCATTAGCCTGACAAGTCTGATATGCAAGGCTATGGAAGCATCATCATGGACCTAATAAACAAGGATATAGGGAATCTCTAAACTCTGGATTCCCACACAGTTTGTTTTTTTGAAGGGTAGATCACGCCTGCTCAACTTGGTTGACTTTTTTGAGTCAGTCACCAGAGCTGTGGATGAAGGCAAGGTGGTTCATACAGCCTACCTTGATCTGGCCAAGGCCTTTGATACCATTCCCCACTCAGGAATCATAGCAAAACTCACTAAGCTAGGCATCAACCCCCTACATCACTAGGTGGGTTGCAAACTGGCTCACAGATATAACCCACAGTGTGAAAGTAACTGACTATAAGTCAGACTGCAGACCAGTCATGAGTGGAGCTCCACAGGGATTGGTCCTGGGTCCTCTCTCTCCTCTTTGGTATCTACTTCTCAGAAGTCCAGTCCAACATGAAGGGACTCTGGCTGACAACATTCACAGAAGATTGCACTTTGGGAGCCATTATTAACTCCCCAAGTGATGTTGACATCCTACAGAAAGGCTTCACTGCAACCAATGACTGGTGTCAGAACTATGGCCTTAAGCTGAATGTCAAAAAATGTGTCATCATCCCCTTTGAGAAAAACACAGTTCCCATGAACTACCACATTGATAGTAGTCCACTGAACACAAAAGGCATTATAAGAGATCTGGGAACACAGGTTGACAGCAACCTCTCTTTTGACCACCACACTGCCACTGTGGTCAGAAAGTCCTTCTATGTGGCGCATCTCATTACTGAGGGTTTTGCATCAAGGAACAAAGAGGTCATTGTCTCCCTCTACTCTTCCCTCATTATGCCAATCATCGAGTACAATGCCCCATTTGGCATGTACCTCACTAGACACCTGCAACAACTGGAGAGGCTGTAAAAGTACCTCGCAAAGAAGATCTTAGGCCTTAAACACTTGTCCTATATGGACGGACTAAAAAAAAATCCAACTATTCTCTGTCTCATATCGCCTACTTAGAGGCGATCTCTGTTTGACTTACAAAGCCATGTCTGTCCCAGCTCTGTTAAAAGTGCTACATATAAAGAAATGCCAATCCCTCTGCACCACACGTTCCAGAGACATCAACCTCATTACCACAATCAACAGAACGTGCTGGAGGGACAGTTCATAACCCAGAGTCTGCCCATGCTATGGAATAGACTTCCCATACATGTCAAACAGAGCACCTCAGTGGCCCTCTTCAAGAGAAATCTTGATGAGTGAATGGGAAATAGAAAATTCACCCCAGAGATCACTCCAGTGGCTCTACTCAACAGAAGTACTGGAAACTAAGGTTGGGTGGCATGATGCTAGGGTAATCCTATGGGCTAGGCTTGTAAAGGCTCCAGGGCCATTAGCCTACCACACACCTATGAACCTATAAACAATATATATTCCCCCAGGCCAAAACATCCCTATTCTGGAAGACTTTCTCTCATGGGTGTCCAAAAACATCTCTAATGAAACAGTAATCATGGGAGATGTCAATATCAGTTGGCTAAATCTATCTACAAACCCACCAGCAAATAGTACCCAATTCCATGGCTTTACACAACTGATCACCCTCCCTACTAGAATACCAAACAACAACAACCTAAGCTCAGCCCTAGACTGGATCCTTGTCTCCAACCCTCTAAAACTCCAATATGCTTTCCAGTACTTTAAGTGACCATCTACCTGCCTATACTTATAGAACCACCTCCCAAAAGCCCAAAACCCATATCTACAAAACATCCAGAAACCTAACAAATTTTAGTAAAAACCAATTTAATAACATATTAAAATCACTTAACTGGTCCCCATTAAAAACTGTACCTCTAGATGACACTGCCAACTACTTCAGTAAAACATTCCTAGATACCCTCAATAACTTAGCCACTCTTGGAGCAAAAAGAACTAAGGCTAATCACACACCTTAGCTAACCAAACCAAACAAACAAATATTACAAATTAGAGACAGAGCTTGGTAAAATTGGCTGGTAAATAAAAATGATGCCAACCTGCAAAACTTCAGGATGCTACGTAATAAAGCTAAAAAATCAGTGACTGCAGATGAAAAAATTACTTTTCACAGCAATTTATTAAACATAAAAACAACCCCAAAACTTTCTGGAAAACCATCACATCACGTCTAACCCCCAGATCCACATAAAATCCCTCCCCAAACCCAGACAAGACACCAACTGAAATAGCTTTAATACCCACTTCATTGATAGTATAGCTACACTAGTCTTAGGCTTTAACTGTAGTACCAATTCCAACAATCTCACCACCACCCCAACAACCAATAAGGACAATAAGACGGCATCTACCCACTACCAATATCCTACTATACCTCCTATCAATTTACAACATGTTCCTGCTATATCAATTCCTAAACTTTTCCTTAAGTTTAAGCCATGCTCATCTTCCTCTGACAATCTTCCACCAGAATACTTAAAACTTGCTTCGGACTCTATTGCTTACTCAGTTAGCATTCTTATTAATTGATCTATTTCAGAATCATATGTCCCTACCCTCTGGAAAAAATCATTCATAATCCCTCTACACAAAGGAGGTAAATCTAACGAGCTTACAAACTATAAACTGCTTGAAAGGTGCATAGATATACAACTGCTAAACCACCTTACCCATAATAATCTCCTCACATCCACCCAAAATGGCTTCAGGCCTAGTCATAATACAATAACAGCTCTTATCTCTTTCACTGATATAGTAAACAAAGCTAGGGGCTCCAACCTGCATACCTCCATAGTACTACTGGACTTGTCAGAGGCCTTTGACATGGTTTCATATAACAAATTATTTCAGCAACTATCAGCACTAGGTGGTACACCACCTTCCAAGCAATGGTTTAACAGCTATCTATCCAACAGGCAACAATGCGTAAGTGGCAGGGTTGTCTATCTCAATGCCAGACAAACAAAACTGGAGTCCCACAGGGGTCCATTCTAGGACCCTTCCTGTTCAATATATTCATAAGTAACCTACACACTGCCTGCCGTCACAGGACACTAATCCAATACACAGACAATTCCACAATCATATCCTCCTCTGGCAATATGACTGACCTGCTGCAAAAAACACAGACTGCATTTACCTTAATAGAATCATGGCTAACCGTTGCACAATTATTGCTAAATCCTAACAAAACTTAAGTTTTACTTTTTTTCTCCTAAACCTAACAAATTTTATTTCAAAATTTATTCTCATAACAGAACTGAGATTGAAACTGTAACAAGTGCAAAACTACTGGGTATCACCATAGACAACAAACTCACATTTGACCAATACACACTTAAATGTCATTAAAAGAAAAAATAATTTCAAACTAGGAACACTCCATAGACATAAAAACTTTATGGTCCCAGGCACCAAAAACACTAGCTAATACCTACATGATCCCCTCTCTACGCTACGGTGCTCCCATTTTTACTAATCTACACACCTTGCTCAAAACCAAACTTCAGTCTTGTTATTATAAAATTAATAAATTTGCCACTAGCTCACCATATTGCACTCACCACTGCTATGCTCTAAAGGAGCTCAACTGACTAGAATTCCCCCACCATCTTGACTACCTGTAACTCTCAACTGTACAAAAACTAATATATAAACCAGATGACTGTCCAGCCCTAAAATCTACCCTGCATACTTATATCCCCACCAGAAACCTCCGGTCTGCCAATAGATAACTCATAGACATACACAAACCCAATAAAAGAACTGGCGAGTATCTCAATTTTTATGCCATAGCTAAACTTTGGAATACCCTACCAAATAATATCACCAGTGTAGAAAACGCCAAAAAGTTCAAACTCACACTAAAAAACTATCTCTACAATTCCTGGACCTGCCCATGCCCAATAGCTAACATCTAAATTCCCACCTTCCCACTGTTTTCTTTCCCTTTCTCCACTCATCTTCCACCCTCCCTTCTCTGCTCATCCCACAAACCCCTCTGCTTATAGTACGGCATCCCGCAAACAGAAAGTAGCTCAATCTCTTTGAACTTGTCAGTGTAACACTTCTCATTAATCCCTAATAACTAACCCTACCTCTAACTATTGCTTCTACCACTACCCTATTAACCACTTAATGTGCTCTTTTCAAGTTTCACCTCTCCTCTTCAAAACCAAAACTTTTTCTGTGTTTAATGACTATTATATAATTTGTATAAATAGTTTGTAAAAATATCCTGATGTGAATAAGTATGGACATTCTCTACCACCTAATGGACCCCTTGCAACTATGTATTTTATACTATTGTCTTTAATTTGATTATATATGCTAACTACTGTCTGTCTTCTATTGTCACTGTTGGAGCTTTTCTCCTTGGGCATCCGCTGAAAATGGGTTTCTGACACAATCGGACTTTCCCAGTCACCAAATGCCAATAAATAAAATAAATAAATTATATTTAACCAGATGATCTCAAATACTCAGTTGCACTCCCTGAAGCGGACAACTAGATACAGAAAACCTGAAAAAAAAAAGTCTGAGATCTTTGAGAAATTGGAATGCGATGATAGGGATATTTTAGGTCTACATTTACCATGAAACTGAGAGGTGGAATGGTGGGGTGGGTAACAGAGACCGAAGGGTAAGCATTTTGAACTTTGGAACTTTGATGTGAAGATTCAGAAAATAAATATCTACAACTGGTCTCCAAATACTCGCTTCCTTCTTTGGTACTAGAAAGATTATTATTATTTTTTTTTTGTGGTTACAGTGGTCTTTATTTCCAGTGGCATTATGCAGTTGCAGGCTATATACTGTGCCACCACACCATCTCAAAAACCATATCTAATAAGAAAAACATTTTATGCAGGATAGTTACAGTTCACTTTAGATACACGATTCAAAAATTCAGAGTATGAAAGTAATTCACATGTTGCTGTAAAGGCTGTTCTGAAATGCTCATGATGATCAGCTCCATATAAGCTACCTAAGTCTTCAGGATCTTAGACTATAAAAAGTTTATCCACAACCAAACTACCTAGAATGTATACTGCAGTATATGGCAAGTAATAATTAACAGGGCACTGAGCAATACAGTGAGTGTTGAACATTACAATGGTATTGGAAGGGTCTATATCAATTATTCGAACATTTAAACTGTCGAACATTATATGGTCAAGACCATATGTTCGACATTTCAAGTGTTCGAAGGCTGACTTTTAACGGCGCCATACGGTGCAGAATGGGAGAATTTCCCTTTTCTGCACTGAAGTGCTGTCTCAGAGTTGGTATATTTAAGTAGGGGGACATGGGAGGTACAGGGGGGCTTGCCCCCCTGCTCGCACTGTTAGTGTATGTTTAATTTTTAATTTTATTAGATATTTGAACTTCCACATATCGAACATATGGTCTCGACCATATGGTATTCGACATTTTGGAAGTTTGAATATTTGACATAGACCCACTGAACATACTTATGTGAATCACAACATAGCACAGAATGTGTGGTGAACAAATTGCAAATAATATATATTAATGAAGTCTAGTATCCTGAGAAGCATACTGGTCCATAAATGAATTTTTAGCATCATACCATGACAGTATTAAATGGTTTCAGGTAGACTTATCTACATTATATGTATCTCCTACAGTGGTGAAGATTCAGGACAGACGTTGTTATCCATTGTGGGTACTAGAAAGATTCTTAAGTACAATTTTTTCCCAGCCTGTTTTGAGGGGAATGGTTCTAGGACCCGTAGAGATAGCATATGATACAGGATTGGAGAAAGCAGGGAAGCCCATTTTGGCAGATGAGGAGGAATACCTTAAAAAGGAGGAAAGGGCTCCCAATGCCAGTTGTACCCTTTATGAATGATTCTCAATATCCACTTGTTTGGGGTTATCTGAAACAACTGAGGTAAATGAAGACCTACAATCAGGGAAAGATTTACAGGACTGGCAGGGTGGGAAGGGGCATATAGTCAGTCTGCCTCTCTGGACTGTCTTTGGTTGTGGGAGGCTTTCCATTCTATTTTGAGCCTCCCTGCAACTCCTTTTTGAAATTAGGCTTACTTGAATTTTGCTGAGACTGTTTATTTTATTTCTTATAAAAGGATCCCAAACAGGGAGGAAAATTCTTGTTAGACTTTAGCAAGGAGGGTTGAAAAATCTGAGTGAAAGCATTAATTAATTTACCTATTTCATCAAATGTTTTAAGGACTGTGGCAGAGGAGGGTTCAAGCAAACATCTCTGTCCATGGAAGTATTCTGTATCTCAGCTTTAATCTTCTGGTAAATTCTAAGCATGTAACCAAGCATGACTTATGCATCCAGTAGCAGCAGATCTGGATACAGCATTAGCAGAGTTGTAAGTACATTTCAAAGAGTGTTTGGTTAATTGAGAAACAAGTGAACCTGAGGACGTAACAGTTCTAGGAGGTACTGAACTTGAGATCTGATTAGCTGTACATGCCTGAGAGGTAATGCTGCAATCTCTGTCACAGTGTTTAGGTGGATACCAATAAACTCCAAATTTTGGGTTAGAATCAGATTTGACTTGGGTAGATTCATGGTAATTCCTAGCTCATCAAACAGCAAAGAAGGTACTGAGTGGCTGCAACCAGTCAATGCTTTATGGGAGCTGTGGGAAGCCTATCGTTTAGGTAAGGAAACACCTGGAATCCCTGCAGTCGCAGGTGAGCTGCCACCACTGACATACACTTGTTGAATACCTGGGGGCTGTGGTGAGACCAAAGGGAAGGGTCCTGAATTGATAATGATGGGACCCTATGGGAAAGCAGAGATGTCTCTTGGAGCACTGGTCTATTTTATATGATGGTACCCATCCTGGAGATCCACACAGCACATCCACTTGTCCTTGTCAAAAGGGGCATGATGGACTGGACAGTCACCATCTGGAATTTGGACTTCTTGATGGAGAGGTTTAACTCGCTTAAGTCCAGAACTGTATGTATGTCCCCCATTTTCTTCAGCACCAAAAAGAAGCGAGAGTAAGTTCCAGATCCTCATTGTCCTGGGGGGACCTCTTGAAAGGCTTTCTTCTGAAGAAGCTTGAGAACTTCTTGCTGAGCTAACTCCCTCTGGCAGGGTGGTGCATCGGGGAGAAGTTTTCTGACTGGTGGGGGAGGTTGGGAAAAGGGAATAAAATAGCTCTTAGAAATAATGCTTAATACCCACTGATCTCTTGTGATGTTTGCCCAGGCCAAAGGGTGCAGAGAGAAATGACCCCCAACTGACTCCAAGACATGACAGTCAGGCAGCACATCAGGAGTGCTGGAACAGCTTCTCAGAGAAGGGTTCCTGGAGCCCTGATTTTGCGCCCCCGCCTCTAGTGTGGTGTCTGCCACTGAATCCTCTCCACTGACCTTTAGAATAAGGTTCATCCAAAGCCTCCTAAAAAGAAGACTGTGACTTTCAGAACAATACCTTCTTAGTCCCTCAATGTGTCTTAGAAAAGGATTGCTGAGGGGTAGAAAATTTGATTCCCACAGCTGACAAGGTCTTCCCTTCTTGCTCACTGTGAGTGAGTCTGCCTTTGACTGATGAATCAAAGAGACTTGATCCATCAAAGGGGGCATTGGTGAAAGATGCTTTAAAGGACTCCACAAACCTGCATAGGTGCAGCCAGGCAAAATGCTGAATAGCAATGCCTGTGCTGGCCGCTCGAGAGGTGCCTTCCACTGCATTGGAAATCAACCTAATCGAGGAATTAGCTAGGGAAGCAAGAGTGGATAGCTTGGGAGACACTTTGTTGAAGTCTTCAGCAGGCAATAACTCAGAAAGGGAAGTGGGGAGTTCCTTAACCAAATCCCTTTGGAGGCAGGTGAAATGTGCCAAGTAATTAAGCGTCTGCAGACTGAATGTAGTTGAGGCAAAAACCCGCTTTACATGTCTCTCAATCACCTGGGATTCACAATTGGGAGGACAGACAGATGTACTCTGTTCTGCCAACTTCTTTTTAGTGGCAGCAGCTACCACTATAGCATCCCTTTAGACCAAAACTGTCTGTCTGAGGGAGGACTTATAAATTTGTCCACTTGTTTGGGCACTGGCTCCACAGTATCGTGTTCCTTCCATGCCATCGCTCTTTCATCTCTAATGCATAAAACAAGAAGGCTTGGGGTTTCGTTCAGATGCTTTAATACATACAAACACATCAGGATGGATAGCAGCATCATTAAATACGAATGAACTAGTTAACAGACAGAGTTTACACACATACATGCTTACATCTTAGCAGCTAACTACAAAAGGGCAGTCTGACTTGCACGTGCTCAGTATTTATACACTTGTGAAAGCCCTTGGATAGCTTCTTAAAGGTACATACACACACATATTGATCTACATCCTCCCCTCTTAAAAAGATTGCCCTTTATGCAAAACAATATCAGAGCTAGACATGCATTACTATATACATTAGAAACAAAACACAATGTTCATGTCCAAGTTGCCTTATATCTATTGCAAGGTTTAGAGATTCAACCACATCTTGTAACATAACAGTTGGGACCAAATTTAGCAACAGGGACAGTCTGCGGTGCACAACTCATATCAGGAACTTCTGGATTCATTCTAGGAACAAGAATGTCCTCTGGAATTGAAACACCAGACAACTAACTCCGAGATAGAGAGTCTTTCTCACAGGCTATGTGCTGTGGTATAGGCTCGGCCACTGGTCTTGAATGTTTCCGATTCCACCTAAAATTTGCTCCTTCTGATTCCACAAAGTACAATCTCGGCTCTGGACCAATATTCTTCATGACACCAATTTGATCATAACCTTTGGACATCTGCATCCTAACCACTTCTCCCTCTCGTAATGGATTGAGCAGTTTACTGGTCTTATCATAGTAGGACTTCTGGGATAGGTGCTTCTTCAACAGACTGGATTTCACTAACCTGTTGTTCTTGACACAAGGAACCAGCAATTGACTACTGATTGGTAATGTGGTTCTAGTTTGTTTCGATAGAAGTCTCTAAGCAGGTGAACCAAGATGTTTATCACGAGGAACATTTCCGAAATTCAAGAGATTTAGGAAAACATCGCTATTGTCTTGTTTTGATTTTTCAAGTAACTGTTTTGCACTTTGAACTGCACGTTCTGCCAAACCATTTGACTGCGGGTACTCTGGACTACTTATGACAAGAGTAAAGTCCCATTCTTCAGCAAATCTTTTGAAATGATGGCTTGTAAACTGCGTGGCATTGTCAGAAATAACTTTGTGAGGACTTCCTTGAAAATCCCCAGTAAAATGACACTTCATCTTAGTAATGACTGTACTGGATGATAGGTTAGGAAGTAAGTCAAGCTGGAGCCAATTGGAGTACGGGTCTACTAACACCAAATAATGCTGACCATTCCACTCAAAGATATCAGTGGCTATTGTCGACCAAGGTAGTTCCGGAATCTGGTTAAGCTGAAGTGGTTCCTTCTGTTGATGTGGCTTTGTACTATTACTCACTGAACAAGATGAAAGTGCTCTCTCAATGTCTTGTGACATAGAAGGCCAAAATACCAGTCTTCTCGCCCTTCTTTTGGTAGATTCTGTTCCTGAGTGACCACGATGCAAGAAAGTAATGTACTCTGGTTGCAAAGACTTTGGAACAATTACTTTCAGACCATTCATAATGATACCTTTGTCGGACAAAAATCTCATCTCTGTATGGAAAATAAGGCTGCACTTCTTGAGGTAAACTCGATTGCTTTGATGACCATCCATGATTGATAAAGTGGTGCAGCTTTGTAAAACTGGATCTGTAGCTGTGTGTTCTCTCAGCTCATCTGGATGTGTGGAAGAAAATATTCTCACTTCCATGACTTCAAGATCAAAGTTCTAATTCTCTTGCTGTTCTGTGGTGTTTCTAGGCAATCTGGATAATGTATCAGCAAGATAAAGAAGTTTGCCTTTCTTGTAGACAAGATTGAAATTGTACTTTTCCAGTCTCAGCATCATATGTTGCAGTCTGGCTGGAGCTGAATGCATTGGCTTTCTCAAGATTGTGACTAGGGGTCAGTGGTCTGTTTTGATCTGGATAGGTCTACCATAAACAATCATGGAACTTCGAACATGCAAACACAATTGCCAAAAGCTCTTTCACGATCTGGGCATTCTGCATCTCAGTTTGGGTAAGAGTTCTCGATGCATAGGCAACATGTTGATCCTCTTGTAGAATGACTGCACCAAGTCCGGATTTTGAAGCATCACAGGAAAGTGCAACTGGTATGAGAACATCATAGTATTTGAGCATTACTGGACTAGCAATTCTTTGTTTCAGGACATCAAATGCTCCTTGGTGTTGCTCTAACCAAGACCAGGATACATCTTTACTTGTCAGCTCTCTAAATGGTGCTGAAAGTTGTCTCAAGTCTGGAATGAACTTGCCTAGGTAGTTGACCATGCTAAGAAAATGTTGTAGGGCTTGAACACTGTCTGGAGCTGTATTCTCGAGAATGACTGTTTACTTTGAAGGGTCTGGTCATAAGCCTGTACTCCTAAATAAATTACTAACATTAGTAACTTCTCATAGCCTGAATTTGCATTTGTGTGGATTGAGCTCAAGATTCACTTGATGTGCCTTTTCTAGAACTTTTCTGAGGTTTCTGTCATGTTCAACTTCATCACGACATCCTACCAGTATGCCGTCTACTATGATAGCATACAGATACCCAGAAAATATTTACCCATTATACATCGACAGAGTTCACTTGCAGAATTTATCCCAAATGGCATTCTCAAAAATCTGTACCTGCAAAATGGAGTACTAAAAGTAGTGAGCAATGATGATTTCTTGTCAAGCTGTATTTGCCAAAATGAACTCTTTGCATCTAAGACAGAAAAAATAGTGGCATTTGGCATCATGGCTGTGACTTCTTCGACTGTGGGCATTGGATGATGAGGTCTTTTTAGCACTTTGTTAAAATCTCATGGGTCAATACATATTCTAATGTCATCTGAGCTTTTCTTATGAGCTACCACCATGGAAAATATCCATTTAGTTGGAGTTTCAACTGGATAAATCACACAATATCACACCATTTTATCTAACTCAGCTTTGACTCAGTCCTGCATGGCTATTGGAACTTTATGTGCTGGCCTGATAACTGGAATGACCTCTGGGTCTAACTTCATGGAGTATACAACTGGAAGCTTACCTAGCTTGCCTTGGAAAAGATCAACATAGGTAGAAAAAATGTGCTGGGCAAAAGTAGAGTAGTGGCCTTTCAAGCTAATGTGGTGGACTTCCTTATTAAATGAAAGCAGTCCCATTTTCAAACTTTCTCTGAGCCCTAATAATGACTCGACGTGCCTCTTGACCACATCAAATAACAAGTCGTAGCTTCTTCAACTCTGCTGGAAGTAACAGGAAAGCACTACTGAGCCTTCAGTTTGAATTTCTTCACCTCCATAAGCAACAAGTTTTGCACACCTTGCCAAATCAAGCCTTTCACCTCTACACACTTAGCAAATGTTTCTGCAAACATAAAATTGCACTTGTAACCTGTGTCAGTTTTGAGCTCAATGGGTTTACCATTTATCTACACAGTACAAAAGTCTTCATTCTTTGCCCTTAAATCTACTGCATTAACCATTTCATGAAGTACTGACATACCATCAACATAAAGAGTCACAGTCTAACTGATCAACTTGTTTCTTAAAAAATGTTCCCTTTTAATAAAATAATGTGGACCTTTTGATTTATAACTTTTGAAATGATTCCATTTATTGCATTTGTGGCACTGCTGACCAAAAGCTAAACATTTTTTCCCTTTTAGATTCATGACTTCCACCACAATTATGACAGTTGGCAATGAAACTAGGTTGGGGCCCATGCTTTGAGTTTGCTGACTTACTCTTATGCTTCACTGAGATTGTGTGAAGTCTGAAATTTGCTAGAAGGTTCTGGGGCTTACCAGTGAGTGCTGCTGGGGTTACAGTTGCTGCCATGTGCTTGGGCCTGTTTCTTATAATAACATGCTGCATACTATCAACATGAGCTTTATCGCTGTACCATCTAGAGCTAATTCTCATTTGTAAGCATATTTGTGTGCTTTTCTGTGAGCTCGTATAACAGACAAATCTCAATGGCCTTATTCAAAGTTAAATCACTGTCAAGAAGCAAAATCTTTCTCACAGCATCATCTTTTATGCTACACACAACTCTCCCCGGGATTCATGAAGCTTGCGCCAGGTGCACATGTAGCATCAGCATTCTAACACCAAATATGGCCGCCGAGCCATTCAGATACGAGCTGTTTCCACGTGCACTACCTGCGTATGCTACGCCCGCACAACTCCTGGGCCCTGTATGCTAATTACCCCATGTGCAGCAGTGTAGCATGCAAATGAAGGTATGTAGCGATCCAGGAAGTGGTGCAGGCACAGTGTATGCATGCAGAAATGTAAACCATAGAAAACAGTTTACATTTTTGCAAACATAAAATCGGAGCCATGACAGCCGACCAAACACATGTATTATATTGTTAATATATGCCAATGGCTAATTATATAGCCACTGGCATAAAAAAATGTACAAAATATAAAATTAGCATTTAATATATATAGTCGCAATATCGCGACATGGAAGCGCAGGGCAGCTGTGCACAAAAGGTATCGCAAGGAAATATAAAAATATAGAATAAAACCGCAATGAAACACATATCACGATTTCCCCATAATAGTCAATGGCAGGCATGCTACACCATACTATGGCACAAGGGTTGCTAAGGGGCAGTGACAGAGTTATGTGCAGTAGCTAGGAATTAGTAGGCAATGCCATGCAAATGAGAGGAGTAATAGTGAATCGCAGATTCCCCACTGGTGTAAGGATGCACCTCACAGTGTAGCGTTATAACACCAAGATGTGCCCTTGAGATAAAGATGACATCAAGAGAGGGGTGTGTTGCCATTGCTGTAAGCACATTGGAGCATTGCTAAACCAGTTTGCCCCAAGCTAGGCAAATCTGCAGGATAGGGGTGTGTTGAACTGGCTATAGCTATGCTTAGCTGACAGTACACAAGGTAACAGAGTGTGCATGTGAACGGAGATGAAAACACGCGTAAACCTGGTAAATGGGTTTGCGCGGCGCGCACTGCAGCTGAAACAGGAAGGATATAGGAAAGAAATAAGGAAATGCTGCAGCAGGGAAATTGGAGTACAAATGAATAATTAACACCTAGGAGCCTACAGTGGGCCATTGGCAACAGCAAACAAGGCTGCAAGCAGCTACCTGCAGAACAGGAAAGGGGAGGGGCTGTACTGCAAAGAAAACAATAAATTGTCAAAGCAGAACAAAGCCGATTTTCAGTATATCAGCTACAAGGCACATTTTGCCATGACTGGGTAGGGAAAGTACAAAACAAGAAAGACGGCAGGTGGATGCATGCCTAATAATGGGAGGGGATCCAGGTTTAAAAGTGAATTAAAGGGCAACAGATTAATCAAGGCAGGCAAGCAGATCTCCACAGTAAAGTCCCCACACCCATTGCAAAACCCATAATCAAGACATGCTGCAGCTGGAATAACTCATACACACCCACTGACATCAGCAGCATCCATAGCACAATAGTATAAAGTGTGAAAGCACCTCACACACATATGTGTATTCCCATACACTTTGCACCAGTGGTGTATACATACGGGGAACTTTTAGTATGTGCATGTTAGGGGCTGCCATAGCTTTGATCCACCAGTATGTGTTGGAGACTGAAGGTGATGTGGAGGATGATGCACACGACCACCTCAGGCACCAGAAGAGGAGGTGAGTGTTCAGACCCAGGGTAACCTACCAGGGGCTACATGATCTGGAGATAGTAGAGCATTACAGGGTGGACAGGGACATCCTACAGAAACTTGTGGAGCTGTGCTGGCCACGCCTCAGAGCCAGAACAAACAGAGGGGAATCCATCCCAGTGGATATGAAGGTATGTTTAAGCCTGAGAATACTAGCTACAGGTACCTTTCAAAGAACAACTGGGGATATCATGGGGATCTCACAGGCATCAGCATCCAGGGTACTACAACAGTTCCTGGATGCCATGTTACCACATGCCAATGAGCACATATACTTCCCCCAAATTCAGGAGGAGTTGGCCAGCAATATACGTCTCTTCCACCATGTGGCAGAATACCCAGAGGTACTGGGTGCAATAGACTGCAAGCACATACACATCAAGTCATCACCCGGTGAGCAGGGTAGGCACTACATAAACTGCAAGGGATACCCCTCCATCAACTGCCAGGTTGTGTGCAATGCCCAGGGCATTATCATGGATGTGTGTGCTGGCAGCCCTGGAAGCTATCACGACCACATCTGGCATGCCTCACAGCTGTATCAGTTATTTGCCAGGGGAGACATCCCAAATGGCCACCTGGTGGGGGATGCTGGATATGCACTGGAACCGTGGATGATGACTCCCATCAGAAATGCACACACACCCATGCAGGAATGCCATAATGAGGCACACGCACAAACCAGAATCATCATAGAGCGTGTGCTTGGGATACTGAAATCACAGGTCTGTTGCTTGAACATATCTGGTGGAGCCTTGCAGTACTCTCCAGGCACGTGTGCCCACATCTTCATAGTATGTGCCATGCTACACAATATGGTCCTGTGGAAACAGCTGCAGCAGGGACAGAATGGTGAAGGCCATCACAGCCCACCACCATTGCCAAGGGCCCCACAGGCACAGAGGTATGCAGACCACAAACACCCTGAGCCAGCCCCAGGCAGATGGAGGCGTATCCAGTATGCCCATGCCTTGGCAAAGAGGGAACGTATAGCACACACACTGACAGTGTAGGCACCTAGGGACTGACACCTTCCTCCACCTGCACACACAGTAAAAATGGATGGCACACACAGAAGACTACCTGTAAATTGTCATGTATAGGCAGTCTACTGTGTGCATCCAACATAGGCAGCCCTCAACTATTGCACACACAACTGCCATTGGCACAAGGTAAGTATGAAAAAAACAAAAAAAATCTTGCTTTTTTCCCACTTTTCTGAGATTTAAAAAAGTCCAGTTACAGGCTTGCTGTTCTTGAACTGTTTGTAAGTTTCTTGGAGGCCATTTTTTTGCTTGGGCTAAAGGGAAGTCTCTCTGTTGATCAGTGGCAGTGAAAAACATTGAGCAGCCTGCCTGCCCCTGTGGGAGTGGTTACTGACTTGAAACTGTAGTTTTATTGGCCATTTTGGGTCAATTCCAAACTCCTTCATCTTCCTCTCTTAAAACCCTCTTTTGCGCGTTTTTGCGCGTTTTTGTGCATAGCGCAACAGCGGGCAGCACCGCCTAATTGGGTTTAAACTATTTCTGGCTCCACAAAGTCTGCTTTTCACTTTTTCCCTTAGAACTGCTCTATCTCTCAATTTAAACACCATATTCTCATTCTAAGGCCCTTCACTGGTCCAATTAAGTAATCCTACAAGTTAGCATTATTAAACCATAGCAACTACTTACTCTTATACTCTCTACGATTACCCTGTCCTCTATTGGTCCATCTTAAATTCATTTTCCCTATATTACTCTAGCATGTCCAAAGGTCAGTCAATGGTTTCCTCTCCAGTCCAGCTGGTGAATCTGGGAATTTTGAGGCAATGTTACAACTGTCTCATGTACACGGACAACCCTCTCCTCCTCCAAACAGGTTCAAATATATGTGAGAGATGCAACTATTTAGCCAAACTGGAGGCTGAGCTCTCTCATCTCAAAACTGGTGTAACCAGTCAGGAGGAGAAGGTAACCTCACACAACACAATTCCAGTATCACATAGTCCCACCACATCAGCGAACCAAACACATAAATACACAAAAACATACTCGGAGGCTCTAAATAAAAATCTACCTAAGCAACAGAGACCTCCAAAGCAGACATCCAAGCAAACGCTACCTCAAAACAAAACACACACAACACATAGCCCACAAAGTCAGTGTGCCAAGCAGCCACAGCCCTTAAGGCTGAATAACACACCTGATACTCTTGTATTAGGTGACTCTATTGTCAGACACACTGACGTCCCGCTCACCAGGCTGAATAAAGAGAAGGTCACGGTGAGCTGCCTTTCGGGTGCTAGGATCTGCCACATAACGCAAGCACTCAGGTCACTCCAAAGCAAATACAAATATGACTCAGTCATTGTACATGCTGGTGTGAATGACCTGAGACGTACCTCCCTGGACTACATGAAAAGAGACATAGAGGAGCACTCTGATCATGTAGCCCAGGCTGGTATGACCCTGACCTTGAGCAGCATCTTACCCTCACCTAGAATGATGCCACAGTACAAAGACAAAATGATCGATTTTAACAATTGGCTAAAATGTTGGTGTCATTCAAAGGGGATCCAGTGTCTGTCAGCCTGGGATGACATGCTCGACAAGCCACATTGCTTCACTAGGGACGGCTTGCACCTGTCACCACTGGGCTTTCGGATATTGGCAAAGGCTCTTGCCACCCCCATAGTGCCTTTTTTAGGCAAGGCTCAAAAGTCAAACCCACCCCCATAGTCAGCACAAGGAACAAGAAACTAAGGGTAATGCTGCTTAACGCCAGAAGTCTTAACCTCAAGATGCACACACTCGAAGCTCTCCTCAGTATGGAGAACATAGATATCTGTGCAGTGACAGAAACCTGGTTCAAGGCTCCAGAGAGCACCCCAGCACTACCAGGCTAAACCTCATATCATGCTTTTCGGCCCCAAAACCAGGACCGAACCACAAAAGGAGGGGGAGTTTCCATATTTATCAAGGATATCCACACCTCCAGGTTAGTGGCATTGCACGGTATCGGAGACCATCCATGTGCAACTAACAGTGGGCAAGACTGCTTTTCAGTTTATAGCATCCTACAGACCACCCTCTCAAAGTCAGGAATCCCACTCGGCTTTCCTGAAAACATTGGAGAACATGAAGATCTCTCAGAACACCATTATATTGGGCGACTTCAACTACCCAAACATTGACTGGGAGCACTACTCAAGCCCCAGCACCTTAGCCCAAAGGTTCCTGGAAATTATAAACTCAAATGCTATGGAACAACTAGTCACCATTCCCACAAGAGGGGACAACATACTAGACCTGATCATTACCAACATGGGGACTCTATGCTCCACACCAAAAGTATATCCCTCATTGGTAAGATCAGACCATAAATTAATTTCACTGGATGTCCACATCCCGACCCCACCCCCAGCCCAGAAAACCACAGTGAAAAACTTCTCAAAAGCGAACTTCTCACTTCTCAAAACCGAAGTGGAATCCTTCAAGGCCCCAGGGCCAGTGGAAACTATGGCCCAAACTGCAGAATCCTATATAAACACATTCTACGGACATCTCCAGGAATGCATGGATCATGCTATCCTAAACAAAACCAAGACCCAATCATCCAAAGGCAGGCGTCCAGTCTGGTGGACCCCTGCCATAAATAAACTGTACAACAGAAGGAGGAAGCCACTAAATGATAGAGCAAAATCCCTAATAGGGAAGGCATCTCTGAACAGTACTAGCAAAAAATTACGATCCCTCATAAAATCGTCCAAGGCCAGCTTCGAGAGAAAAATTGCACAGGACACCAAAGACAATCATAAGGCTTTTTTCAGTTATGTTAGGAACCTGGGATGCAACTCCCAGACTTGTTCTGAGTTGATTCTAAACAACAAAAAATACACTGAACCCACAGACATCGCCAATATCCTGGCAGACAGGTTCAGTGCAAACCCCCCCCCCAAAAGAGCAAGTATCTATCCCGGCAGAGGGCTGCCTCCCAAACATCTCTGATGCTCAAGGTGAAGGCTGCCCTCTCCAAAGCAAAAAACACTGCTTCCATGGGACCAGATGGCGTCCCAGGTTGCGTCCTACATGAACTCCAAGAGGAACTAATCCCTCAAATAAAACAGCTATACAATCTCAGCCTCACTACAGGATATGTGCCCACAGAATGGCGTACAGCAACAGTGGTCCCACTCCACAAAGGTGGAGCCTCTACGGACCCTGGAAACTATCGCCCCATAAGCCTGACTAGCTTAGTCTGCAAGGCTATGGAGAGGATCATCATGGAGCTCATAAACAAAGACATTGGGGACCTATAGACACTAGAGCCTACCCAGTTCGGCTTTGTCAAAGGCAGATTCTGCCTTTTGAACCTGGTTGACTTCTTCGAAACAGTCACCAAAGCCATAGATGAAGGGAAGGTAGTCCACACAGCCTATCTGGACCTTGCAAAGGCATTTGACACAATACCCCACTCGGGCATCATAGATAAGCTATCCAGCTTAAATATAAACCCCTATGTCACAAGATGGGTCGCAAACTGGCTCAAAGACAGAACCCACAGAGTGAGAGTTGCTGGAGCCATGTCAGACTCGAAACCGGTCACAAGTGGCATCCCACAGGGTTCTGTCCTGGGACCACTCTTGTTCGGTATATACTTTTCCGAGGTACAGGCAAGCGTGGGAGGACTATGGCTCACCAAGTTCGCAGACGACTGCAAACTGGGTGCCATAATCAACTCTCCAGCTGACACAAACATCCTTCAAAAGGTCTCACAGAGACAGATAACTGGTGCCAGCACCATGGTTTAAAGCTAAATGCCAAAAATGTATAGTCATACCCTTTGGCAAAAACAATGTGCCCACAAATTACCACATAGGCGGAAACCCATTAAGTACAGAGAAAGTTATTAGGGACCTGGGGACCCAAGTTGATAGCAATCTCTCCTTTGAAAACCACATTGCCAAAGTGGTTAGAAAGACCTTCTACATAGCCCACCTCATCACGAAGGGTTTCACATCTAGATCAAGAGAGGTAATCATGCCCTTTATTCATCCCTCATCAGGCCCATCATAGAATACAATGCCCCTTTTGGGATGTACCTTACCCGACACCTGCAGCAATTAGAAAGACCCCAAAAGTATCTCACCAAGAGGATCAAGGGTCTCAAACAGATGCCATATGCTGCTCGGTTAAAAAAACTCCAGCTCTACTCAGTTGCATACCGCCTACTTCGAGGCGATCTATGCCTGACATACAAAGCTATGTCAAATCCAGAATTAATGGACATGCTCCACCTCAGTAAATCTAAATCCCTTAGAGCCACACGCTCGAAGGACTTGAACCTCAGCACAGAAATAAATAGAACTTGCTAGAGGGACAGGTTCATAACCCAGAGGCTCCCTTCGCTCTAGAATAGAATTCCAGTTCATGTGAGGCAGAGCACCTCACTGAATCTCTTCAAGAAGAATCTCGATAGGTGGATGGCAGATCGTAGGTTTGTCCCAGGGATTACTCCCGTGTCACTATTAGACAGTGGCTCAGTAAACTAAACCTTAAAAAGGGCACAGTATACTCAAATCAAGGGGTGGCGTAAGCCATACAGAATCGGGCTAGGCTTATAATTGCCCCAGGGCAGATAGCCTAGTATGAACCTATGAACCTATGAACCTATGAACACCTGAACAGTAAATTACGCTATCAGCATGTGCTGATACTGTATATATAGATTCATAGGTAGGTACTTGGCCAACTGCCAGAGGCCATTCATAAGTCTAGCCAAAATGTGTCAGCTTTTGCCACCCCATTGATTTATTAACTGTCCCTCTGTGGAGCAGAGCCAATGGTGGGATCCCTGGGGTGCATCTACTGTTCCCCATCCACTCTTCAATGTTTCTCTTACAGAATGTTAGTGAGGGGCTCTGTATAATGTAGTTAGGGATGTTGTTCCAAAGTATGGGGAGTGTCTGTGACAGGAATCTGTCCCTCCATCATCTTCCAGTTATTGTTGTGGCAAGGTTCAGCTCACTACAGTGTGTGGCTCACTGTGACATGGATTCCCATAGGTGAAGCATATCCATTAAGCCTGAGTTTGACATGGCTGTGTTGGCCAGTGGAGATCATCTCTGGATAATTGAGATGCCACTGAGTAAAGCAGGAGTTTATTCAGTATGGCTGCATAGGCCATATGTTGGAGGCCAGTTTTCCCCTTGGCGAAGTTCATTCGTGGACCTCCCAGCTGTTGGAAGTGTCTTCTGAGGTACATCCCAAATGGGTTATTATACCCTATGATGGGACTGATGAGGGATGAGTAAAGGGGCACTATAACCCCAGTATGTCTAGATGGGAATCCTTTAGTAATCAGATGGCCTACATAGAAGGATGTCCTAACTACTGTGGAGATATGATTGTCAAAGGGGAGATCACTATCTACCTTAGTCCCCAGATACCCTATTACCTCATAGGTTCATATGTTAGTACTAGGCTATTGGCCCCTAGGGCCTATACAAGCCTAGCCATAACAATTCCCTGGCTATTTCTTCCCACACTATTTACTTCCCTGGACCCCTGTCTAGCAGGGCGACTGACGTGATCCCCGGGGTGAATTTCCTTTCTCCCGTCCAATCATCAAGGTTCCTTTTGAAGAGGGCCAAAGAGGCGCTCTGCTTGACATGTATGGGCAGTCTATTCCAGAGTCTGGGGAGTCTCTGGGTCAGGAACCTATCCCTCCAGCATGTTTTGTTTATTGTGATGACAAGATTTAGATACTTGGAGTGTGTGGCTCTGAGAGACTGGGATTTCTTTATGTGTAGCATGTCCAACACCTCTGGGTTTGACATGGCCTTGTATGTTAAGCAGAGATCACCTCAGAGTAGACGATATGTGACTGAGTATAGCTGGAGTTTTTTAAGGCAGTCAGCATAGGGCATCTGCTTTAGGCCTGTGATTCTTTTAGTGAGGTATTTCTGTGGCCTTTCCGCTTGTTGCAGATGTCTTGAGAGGTACATACCAAATGGGGCATTGTATTCTATAATGGGTCTAATGAGGGATGAGTACAGTGGGACAATGGCCTCCTTTTTCCTGCATAAAAAGCCCTTAGTGATGAGGTGTGCCACATAGAAGGATTTATTGACTGTTGTGGCGATGTGGTTATTGAAGGTGAGACCACTGTCCACCTGTGTCCCTAAGTCTCTTATCACACTTTCGGTGTTTAGTGTACTACCACCTATGTGATAATTCACGGGTACATGTTTTTTCCCAAAGGGGATAACTATACATTTCTTGGCATTGTGCTTAAGCCCATGGCTCTGGCATCAAGCATCTGTTTCTGTAAGGCCCTTTTGTAGAGTATCCACATAATTTGGGGATTCAATAATGGCTCCCAGTTTGCAATCATCTGCAAACTTTGTTAGCCAGAGTCCCTTAGTGTTGGCCTGTACTTTAGAGAAGTAGATGCCAAACAACAGAGGTCCCAGGACTGATCCCTGAGGTACTCCACTTGTCACTTGTCTGGAGCTGGATTTGGAGTCAGCTACTTTTACAGTGTGGGTTCTGTCAGTAAGCCAGTTGGCAACCCATCGAGTGACGTAGGGATTAATGCCCAGCTTAGTAAGTTTATCTATGATTCCAGAGTGGGGGATGGTGTCAAAGGCCTTGGCGAGGTCCAGATAGGCTGTGTGGACTGCCTTACCCTCGTCCACGGCTCTGGAGACTGATTTGAAGAAGTCAATAAGGTTCAGGAGACAAGATCAGCCCTTCACGAACCCAAACTGGGTAGGGTCAGGTTGTTTTAAGGTTGCCAATGTCTTTGTTTATAAGTTCCATGATAATACGTTTCATGGCTTTGCAGATCAGGCTCGTCAGACTGATGGGGCAGTAGTTCCCGGGATCTAAGGTGGATCCCCCCTTGTGGAATGGGATAACTGTAGCTGTGCGCCACTCAGTGGGCACAAAGCCTGCGGCGAGGGTGTGATTAAACATGACACTTAGGTAAGGTGCCAGTTCATTTTGTAGTACATGTAGTACACAGCCCGGGATGTCATCTGGTCCCATGAATGCTGTATTCTTAGCTTTGGAGAGTGCGTTTTTTACCTGTGTGGCCATTATTACCGGAATTTGGGAATCTTCCAGTATTGAGATGGGCCATTTAGGAGGTGAGAGGGGGGTGAAGTCAGCACTGAATCGATCTACCAGGATATTGGCAATATCCTTGGGATCACTATATTTAATGCCATTCTGTTGTAGCTCAAAGCAGATCTGAGCATTGCCATTTAGATTCTTGACATAGTTATAGAATGCCTTGTGGTTGTCTTTGGAATCTTTGGCAATTTTATTTTCATAACTAGCTTTGGAGGATTTTATGAGTGATCTCAGCTTCTTACTGAGGCTGATAAGGAAGTTTTTTGCATCCTGGGATTTTCCTCTTTTCTGCAACAGTTTTTTTCCTTTTGTGGTAAAGTTTGTTTATGGCAGGGGACCACCAGATTGGCTTCCTTTTTTTGGAGGAGAGCATCTTGGTTCTATTTGGGATGGCACGATTCATGCATGAGTGGATGTGCTCATACAGTGCCTTAGTGTAGGACTCAGCAGTCGAACTTTCAGTTCCCGTCTGCATGGGTGTCATGAAGTTTGTAACTTCTGACTTGACTAACATGAAGTTGGCATTGGAGAAGTTCTTTATGGAGGTTACCTTACTGGGGGGTGGGGTGGGGGTGGGATGTGGATGTTAAGGGTGATTAGCTTATGGTCTGACCTGACCAATGAGGGGGTGACCATAGGTGTGGAGCATCGATTTCCCATGTTGGTAATGACCAGGTCTAGGATATTGGAGCCCCTGGTGGGACTATAGATTAGTTGATCCAGGGCATTGGAATTTATGAATTCCAAGAATCAATGGGCAATGGTGTTGGTGCATGAGTAGTTTTCCCAGTTAATGGCAGGGTAGTTGAAATCACCCAGTATTAGGGTGTTTGGTTGTATATTAATATTTTCCAGTATGTTTAGAAAGGTGTAGTGAGAATCTTGGGGCATGGTGGGGGATCTGTAGCAAGCTACAATTTGGATTGCAGTCTTACCTAGTGTTAGTTGCACCTGGAGAATTTCAGACGCATTGTGTTGGGCAACTAACCTGGTGGTGTGAATATCCTTGGTGAATATGGACACTCCTCTACCTTTAGTGTTTCAATCCTGGTTTGGTAGTCAAAAAGTGTGGTAAGAGTTGTAGCCTGGTATTGCAGGGGTGCTCCCTGGAGCCTTGAATCAGGTCTCAGTTACTACACAGATATCGATGTTCTCCATTTTTAGGAGTGCCTCGAGAGAGTGCATTTTGAGGTTTAGACTTCTAGCATTGAGTAACATTACCTTCAGATTTTGCATGCTTTTACCTGTTATGGTGGTGGTTTTGTCCTTTGAACTTTGCCTACAAAAAGGGACTATAGGGGTGGCAAGAGCCTTAGCCAGTAACTTGAATCCCAGGGGCAACAGGTGCAGACCATCTCTGGCAAAGCATCGTGGTCTGTCGATAATGTCGTCCCAGGCAGACAGATACTGGATCCCCTTTGAATGACACCAGAAGCTTAGCCAATTGTTGAAGTCAATCATTTTGTCCTTATATTGTGGTATCATTCTGGGCAAAGGCAGGATGCTACTCAGGGATAGGGTCATACCTGCCTGGGCCACATGATCCAAGAGCTCTTTCATGTCTCTTTTCATGTAGTCCAGGGAGGTAGGTCTCAAGTCATTCACTCCAACATGGACAATGACAGAGTCATATTTGTACTTGTTGTGGAGTGACTTAAGTGCATGAGTTATGTGGCGGATCCTAGCACCCGACAGGCAGCTCACTGTAATTTTCTTCTTGTTCAGCCTGGTGATTGGGACATCAGTATGCCTGACTATACAGTCACCTATGACCAAAGTGTTAGGTACATTGTCTAGCATTAGGGGCTGTTACTGGGTAGCACACTGGTGTTGTGAGCTATGTGACATTTTGGTTGTGATTGGTGTTTGTCTGCATTTCAGCTTCAGAGGACCTTGTTGCTTGGGCAGGTTACAGTTAAGGTCCTCCACATATGTGGATTTATTGTTGCTATGTGTGGGTGTTGGTGGTGTGAGTTTAGAAGGGGTATGTGTTGCTTGAGTTGTAGTGCGGGTGTTAACCTTCTCCTCTTGACTGTCTAGCACAATCTTGGGTGGAGAGAGCGTTGCTTCCAGTTTGGCAATGTAAGTGCATCTCTCACAGGTTGTAGTGTTGTGTTAGGTGGTAGGAGGACAGGGTTGTCTGTGTACATGAGGCAATTGCTGCATTGCCCCAGTATGCCCAGATTCACTACGTGGACAGGAGAAATCAACGGAAGCTGACCCTTGGACATGCCTGGTTTGGTGCTTTTTTTTTGTATTAAAGTGGCTGCCACTTATGTGTTAATATGTGGGTGCTTAATATTCCAAATTTGAATGACCAGTGGCACTTGGCTGGAGGCTGTAATGTTGACACCCTGCGATGGTTTCTGTGAGGCCCCTTGAGGGATGTCTGTGTCAGCTGGGCTATCAATCATGGCTCCCAGTTCGGCGTCCTTGCCAAACATGGTCTGCCGTAGTCCACCTGTGTTTGCCTGTATCTCTGAGAAGTATATGCCAAACAGTAGGGCTCCCAGGACTGAGTCCCGTGGGACACCAGTCATGACTGGTCAAGAGTTGGACCTGGAGACCACTAGTTGTACCATGTGGGTTCTGTGTGTAAGCCCGTTGGCAACCCAACCTGTATGCGGGTATGTTCAGGCTGGTGCGTTTATCAATAATACCTGAGTGGGGTATGGTGTCAAAAGCCTTGGCGAGGTCCAGGTAGTATGTGTGAACCACCTTCCCCATCATCTAACATCTTGGTGACTGTATGTAAGATGTCAAACAGGTTCAGTAGGCATGAACTGCACTCAACCAAGCTGACCTGGGTTGGATCACGTGTTCGGAGGTTACCAATGTCTTTGTTAATGAGTGCCATGAGGATAAGATCCATACCATTGCAGACCAGGCTAGTCAGGCTTTTGGGGTGGTAGTTACCATGGTCAGTTGTGATTCCACCTTGATGGAGTGGAATAACCGTTGCCACGTGCCATTGTATAGGCATATAGCCTGTGCAGAGGCTGAGGATGGAAAGCTTAATTAGGTGAGGGGTCAGGTTGTTTTGTACAGTTTGCAAGATGCAGTATGGGACAACATCTGCCTCCATTGATGCTGTGTTCTGCTGTTAGAGAGGGCCATTTTCACCTGTGTGTCTCTGATGTGTGGGATACTATACCTTTCAGGTAGTGTTGTGGGCTCTTTAGGGGTGAAGTATGCACTGAATGTATCTGCAAGGATGTTGGTGATATCAGTAGGGTCAGCATATTTTGTGCTATATTTCACCACACAGTGCAAATCTGTGTGTCACCACTTAGATCCTTGACATAACCAAAGAATGCTTTGTGGTTATCTTTCGAATCCTTGCGTATTCTCCTGCTGATGTTAGCCTTGGATGATGTCATGAGGGACCTACGTATCATACTAATAGTGGTTACGGATGTCTGCCCTTTGCGGGATTTGCTGTTTGTCTGGAACACTGTCCTACTTCTGTAGTATAGTCTGTTTATTGCAGAGGTCCACCAGACTGGTGTCCATGTCTAGGAGAAGTGAGCCTTGGTTTACCAGTGATGGCACTTTCCATACATCCATGTAAGGTGCTTATAGACTGCATTTGTAAATCTGTCTGTAACTTGAGCAGTGATTCCCCTTAGCGTGGGGGCTGTGAATCCCCCCACCCCTGTCACTAGTAGTGTAACTTTAGCTGTAGAAAAGGTATACATTGTGGTTTCCGTTGGTGGGGGAAATGCTTGGGTGTGGAAACAGTGAATAGTTCATGGTCAGATCTAACCAGTGACTGGTTAACCTCTGCTGTGATGCACCTGTTGCCCATGTTGGTGATGACCACTTCTAGTATGTTTCCACCCCTTGTTAGGGAGGTTACCACCTGATACAGGGCATATGAGGTGATAAATTCCAGGAAGCGCTGGGCCTGGAAGTGAGTACTGGAGTAAGTTTCCCAGTTAATGGTACGGTAGTAGACATTGACCAATGCCAGGGTGTGCGTTAGGACTTTCATGCTTTCCACTGTCTCCAGGTAGGTGGAGTGGTGGTCATGGGTCATGGAGGGTGATCTGTAGCAGGCCACAGTTTACATTGCAGTTGTGGCTGATGTTAGCTGCACATGAATGATCTCAGAGGTATCATGCTGCCCCACTAACCTGGAGGTGTAGGTATCCCTGATGAATATGGATACACCCCCTCCATGTCTGTGTCAGTCCATGTTCTCTGGCTGAAATGTGTGGTATGGGTTGTAGTCTGGTAGTGCTGGTGTGCTCTCAGGGAGCCTTAAGACAGATCTCAGTTACTGCACAGATGTTGATGTTGTCCATCCTGAGGAGTGCTGTGAGTGCATGCATGTTGTGATCACAACCCCTGGTGTTGAGTAGCATAACCCTCATTGATTCTGCTATTGTGCTGTTTATGGAGCTGGTATTCACCTTTGAGACTCTCCTAAATAAGACACCATGGGGGCGCCAATAGCCTTGGCCAGTATTCCAAAGACTAAGACTGACACATAGGCTGGTATGGTATTGTTGCAGCAATGTTCCCCATCTGTGCTTGTTTTTCATCTCTCCTGTAGGTAACCTACTGGTAAGCAATAGAAAGCCTTAAACTTATACAAGTCTTCTAACTTCCAAGATTGGCTTTTGGAGTGATTAAGTATCAGTGTTCTGCATGTTCTTGCTGTACTTAACTGTTTCCTGATTACATGGTGATTTCTCACTGTATATTGTGATCTGAAGGTCTGTGTATTCACATATTATGGCTGTGATGGCCTGCACTTTAGAGGTTCACAGATAGCCTACTACCTATCTGCTCAAGGGCAATTAGAAGCATAGCTACAGTGTGTTGGCTTTCTCTGCACCATTGATGAAGTAACTGAGCCTCTGTCAAGCATAGCCAATGAAGCAATTCCAGGCAGAGTTGCTGGAAGCTGTTGAAGACTGGGGTTGTGGAGGGTGATAGGGGCACTTAGTGATTTAAATAGGGCATGTTAATGCGACAATTCAACACCATTCAATTTCCCCATCAGGTCTTGCAGCTATCAAACTGGACAGGCTCCCCCACCCCCTGGCTGTATGGTTCTGGGACACATGATCCCAGGGGTGTATATTTTGTTACCCATTCACACAACAAGGTTTCCCTTGAAGTGTGTCAGTGACGGGCTATGCCTAATGTAGTTAGGAATGTAATGTATTGTCTCACAGTACATTTGTTATATGTTATTTCAAGAGTAAGTGAGGCTCGGTGGGTTTGGGGGCCTCTGCCCTTTGCTTTGCCTAGCTTACAAATAGAAATCATCTAAATAGTAAATAGGCGGAAGCAACGTTAATGTCAACAGTGTAATGGTTACAGCATCTGCATAGTATCTGTGCATTTGAGGTCCCAATCCCGATAAAGGCAGGGATGTTTATCATGTTCAAAAGTATATCTTAAACACAGTTTGCTTATATAGGTAGTACTCGTCTGTATAATAAACATTCGAAGCACCCATATAAACCCATGTGTGCTGGAGAGTACAGTCAACAGAGAATGTAATGTTATGTAAGAACATAGTGAGATGTTACTTCACTGACATGTATATATCCTGAGTAGTTAGCGGATATGGCCATGTTTGTGCGCACAGGTTATACGTTACAAAGTTTGTATAACTGTGTTTAACCGCTGTTATAATGTCACACAAACACATTTAAACATGCTTACAACTGCTTAAATGAGCCTTATTCTGGAGTAAAAAAACAATTGTAAAGCATCGCAGGTATAGAACCCTGGACCATGCACATTATAGTCATGGGACTTACCACTAAGCCATCTGAGGTGTATACATAATTCACAGTTTTGAAACTACAACTTATAGCATATGCATTCCACTGTAATCACAAATGGGACAGTCACTTTGTGTACATATGTACAGTACATTGTAATGTACTGTAGTTTGTGAACAAACACATTCCAGTCTACATATGTATTACTGTTACAAATTAATATTTTATATATATATATATATATATATATATATATATATATATATATATATATATATATATATGCATGTCAGTGATGTCTGCACACGCACATATATATATATATATATATATATATATATATATATATATATATTATACAGTTACATCAATAGCCATATATATAAACATCTATGAACACACTTTGTGACACCAAAGCATTCCAAAGAAATTGGAGTGTACACAAAACACATGCAGCTCTGGTATTATAACTATTAATATTAACCTAATTCACCATAGAAGGGATGGTTGTTGTGTATGTGAAGATTGGGGTGCGGGAGGAATGATGGGTAATGAAATCATGCATCAAGGAAGACCTGGGTCGGATGTTCAATAAGTGAACTGGAGGGGTATACATGGAGTATGGGGACAATATAAAAAGGACACTAAATAAGAACCTCATTCATAATACACCCTGTCATGTCACATTGTAACACCTAATTTCACAAACATATGAGCATTAACATGTATCAGACATATATACATCAACTGACTGTCACATTTGTTTTCAGTAGTGAGGAATGCCTGTAGTAAAATGTATATTCTAAATATCATAACATTTGTACATATCTCAGATGCCTTACTGGTAAAGTCAGTGACTGTGGTGTTCATGGTCCCGGGTTCAAGGCCTGCAAGGGCTGTTAAGTTATTTTGAGGGCCAGAATAAGGGCTGTTGGATGCAGGTGGATTAAAGCACTCCTAAGCAGTTGTAAGTGGGTTTCCACGGGTTTGCGTGATGGTAAGCGGCGCTGAAACACAGTAAACGGAGAAGCGCTTCACAGGTTTAACCTTTGCTTAACATTGCGCAGAGCACAGGCAAACCTGCTTACAACCGCTTAAATATGTGTTATTCACACTTTCCCTACCAGTGCCTACTCTGAGAGGTAAAATAATAACACATTCCAGGATTAGAACCCGCAACCATGTACTCCATCCTCAGAGTAACCTAACACTAAGCTACCTGGGATGTACCTATGCACAGAAGGGAGGAATGTGTTGAAATAGGACAACCCGTCATGTAGCCAATGAAAGGTGTATGCTTTTATATATATACATATATATATATATATATATATATATATATATATATATATATATATATATAGTGAGAGAGAGAGAGAGAGATACATACAGACATGTCGATATATTGATCGACATATATATATGTGGATATATAGATAGGTTAAAAACATCTACACATCTATGGAGGTACAGATAAAGGTATGCAATAATATATATATCTATATACAAATGTTGTTGTGTCTTTTGGCTTTTCCTGGTTAGGGGTTGCCACAGCGGAACTCCGGTCCGCTAATGATTGGCAGTAGATTTTTACGTGCCGAGTTGCCAGCCCTGACGCACAACCTTCAATGAAGGTATGCCCATTCACGCATGTCTCCACACGGAAGACGTTCTAGCTGAGAATCGAACGGGACAACGTCTTACTGTGACCATATATATATATATATATATATATGTATATATCTATATACACACACACACACATATATATATATATATATATATATATATATATATATATATATATATATATATATATATATATATATATATATATATATATATATATATGTATATAGATATATACACACACACACACATATATATATATATATATATATATATATATATATATATATATATATATATATATATATATATCTATATACATACATGCATACACATACATGTGTGCAGACAGCATCCGAAGTGTTCATATCTGAGTATAACATGGACCATAGCAATCACACATTCCACCCCCCCCCCAAAACAATATGAACATAACATATGAAGAGTATATGCCAATAGACTATTACAAATATGTTCTATGGACACAGTCACCAACACAACTGCAATGACTGAAAATATCCATGACGGAAATACACAGACAACTTTCATTTTGCAAAACTTTAGAACATTTTGATGTATTGCCAAAAGGATTCAAGGACTAACAGTACCTGCATGCTATACAGGAAGCATTTAACAGTGCCTTAATGAATCATCCTGCAATTACCATAGTATTAGTCCACTAAGGGATAGGTGTTCACATAGGGAAAGAACACCCACACACATATAGACATTGTATAAAAGGGTTTCCTACACACCTGCATGTGCTATGTACACCCACCAACATCTACCCCACAAACAAAATAATTACATCAATACATACTGTCATACCATAACCAAATATTCAACTACTGCACAACATCTGCTGAAACCTGGACACAGACACTAACATGGCCCTATGTGAAATAGTTGCTGTTATACAACTGAACAGCTGCTGATGTAACAGGGTTTGTATGAACTAATCCCGTTTCAGAGGGTTGAAAGGTTCATACACCAGGGAGTGTTACCGAGTACTGATTATCAGCACAGTATGATACACAGTAACATCAAACTAAATATGTCTGGTAAGCACACTGTAAACCCCCTAACATTATATGCATAGCTATGCAGCCTTGAGCTGGTTAATTAACCTGGCCAGACTGAAACATATGCAGAAGTATTAGGTACAGACAAACCCTGCACAAGTAGCAATGTTCAGAAATATAACAGCAGTACTCACATTTACACCAAATCCTCTAGGCATTACGAACAATATATTACTGTTCGTCTCCATACAGCTGTTGCAATAGATTCCAAACAACACTTCCAGGCTGTCTTCCTCACAAGTAAGGCAAAGGGACAACGCCCAAGTGGAGTACTCAATTATACTCCACTGTTGCCATGGTACTGGCTAAGGCAATAGCAGCGCAGCTGATGTGCATGTAATTAGCTACTTAGGAACACCAATTGATTATCGGGATAGCACGTTACTGATCTGTAACTATAAAAAGTTGTCTTGTCAAACATTCAAACCATCTGTATCTACCTGTAGGACAGTACAAAACACTGAAAGACGAACTGAAAATGAGTATTATACTAGTCAATAACACCTCCAATCACTAAGAAGGTATGTGTAACATGTAGTATGTCTGTGTATGTAGTACCTGTTCTGTAAGAATTACAGTGTAATCAATGCATATAGTGGAAATATCTATCTTGTAGCGATGTATTGTTGAGCAGTAGTAATGCTTGTAGTTTTCTATGTGTGTACTGCTGTAGGTCACAAGGCAAACTCCGCATACACCACAAAGGATGATATGGGCTTGGAACTCACCAAATCACTTCCAGCCACTGTCAGTGTCAGGATTGGTCCAACAAGTATGTGCTATAACAGGGGATAGTATATGTCGATATATTGTAACAGTCGACATATGTATGAGTGTACAAGTAAGATGAACATGTCAAATGTAGGCTTACTGTGCAAATATGGTGTGCATTGTGGGATATCGTGCCAATAACTGTGTAATGTACAGTATTTTAGGCAGATCTGTATTCCATTCTACATAGCAGTTCTGTTATGTTATGCACACAGTAGTTATGTCTATTGGCAATTACAATACTCAATAACAGGATACATATCATTTGTATTCATCTTTAGCAGCATGATAGCAAAGATAATTGTAAGAGCTAGGTAACTATCCATGCACATAACACATGTAATATCCACCTCTCTAGTATCATTTGCAAGTGATAACAGCTATGCATGTGTACATGTTATGCAAATGTGTAGTGACCCTTGTTACAGGGCTGGTCCTCTCTAGTATCATTTGCAAGCAATAACAGCTGTGCATATGTACGTTATGCAAATGTGTAGTGGCCCTTGTTACAGGGCTGGGCCAAATGGCTATGTGCACACCTACATAGAGTAGATATTGAGAGTAGAGACACACTGGTTGAACTACCGGGTTTGTGTAGCCTAACCTCTCATTGCCAACCTAACAGCTGCTTGCACATACTGTATGTAAGGTAGTGCACAGTACTGGTAATGAAACAGATTGCATATCATCTTAACTCCAGTGTAACATCTGCAGTAGGAGTGTAAGATGTAGGAGACTGCTGCCCATGTGTAATAGCCACTTCATAGGTGATGGCTTACACTATCTGATTATATCC
This sequence comes from Protopterus annectens, assembly GCF_019279795.1. Classification (NCBI taxonomy): domain Eukaryota; kingdom Metazoa; phylum Chordata; order Ceratodontiformes; family Protopteridae; genus Protopterus; species Protopterus annectens. The sequence continues at coordinate 1,306,847,775 of NC_056732.1, forward strand.
TGATCATGTTGATAGTGGCATCAGAGTCTATTGATACATTACTCTGTTTGGAGAATGGGTGTCTGTGCCCAACAGAGCTCATGATCCTAGTGGATATGTGAGTATATACCCAGAGAAGGAAACAGACCTGTAGACACTTGCATCATCTGTAATCAGCTAACAGGATGTGATGTGCTCCTCAGAGGAGGATTGCTGCTAAAGGTAGCTACAATGTTTCCGTAATAGCCAGTGTTTTCACGTCCATAACACAAATATTTACATGTGAGCATCACTGCCTAAAACATCTACATAAGCAATACGTAAACTAAATACAGTACTTGGTACTTGTAGTATTGAATGCTCATACAGGCATGTCCACTAGTCAGCTACTGGTGTTTACTAATGCCAGCTTTGTGTATGTGGCCATCCTGGGGGAATGTAACCTCTATGCCATGTACACTGCCAAACCCACCTAATACCACACCCCACACATTGTTTGGGATGCAGCTACAGGGGTAAGCTGGAAGGCAGCCCAGTCTACAGCCATGACTGGACTGGACAGTCATGAGGTGTAGGTTAACACATGCATCTCATCATCACAACCAACACATACCCTTACCAGAACACAGTAAGGACACCCACACACACTACCAGAAATCACACACATTCACAGACGCTTCTAAGTATCTGGCCAAACAAGTGACCTCTCAAGCTGGAAGAGACAGACAGCAAAATACACAAACTGTATGACATAGTTTGCATAATTGTGCCACACCTCAGAACACGTGGCTGGAAACATGCCCAACAGTACTCATTTGTGAATGCAAACTCTAGCACTGTATTACACACCAACCTATATGAGGGCATACATATTGTCAGCTGCCTGTCTGCCATGATTAGCCACATACCCATACACTCAGACCACCTTCTGAACTATACACATGGCTCTGGCATATTCCATGTTGTTGTGCAGGACCAGTGATGCAGTAGCCTGGACTGCATGGAAACACATGTAGGAACTGTCAGGTCTTGTAGCCCATGCAGGTATGTCCCAAGGCCTGGGTAGCATTCTGCCAATGGCCAGAATGATACTGCAGTACAGGGAAAAAAGGATTGTATTCCACAATTGTCTAGTGTAGTGGTGCAAGTCAAAGGGTATCCAGTATCTGTCTGTCTGGGATAACATGGTAGACAGACCATGATGCTTTGCCAGACAGGGGCTGCACCTGTCACCCCTGGGAATCTGGATACTGCCTAGGGCTCATGCTTCCCCTATAGTGCCTTCATCATGCACAGTTCAAGTGACAGTCCACTGCTGTTACAGGGACAGCCAAGCAATAAACTGCGGGTCTCACTACACAATGATACATGTCAGAAACACTATATGGACACACATATGTCAATCCCTAACATGGAGAACATATCTGTGCAGTGGCTGAGACATGTTTCAACACTCCAGAGAGCACACCTGCATGACCATGTTATAACACATACCTCACCTCTTGCCCATTATCCTTTATTGGAACACATGGGCCACAGGTGCGTCCATATTCCTGAAGGATATGTACACCCCCATGCTAGTTGCACTTGCATAACTTCAGATGCATTATTCTGAGCAACTACCTTTGTGCCAAAGTGGAATTCAAATTGCACCTTGTGACAGATCACCCACCATGCCTCGGATTTCCCAACTGTCATAATGTGCTATAATGGGGAAGATTAGGTCCGAGACAGAAAACCATAATAATGGCTACTCTCAACTATTCCATTATGAACTGGGAAGACTCCTCATGTACCAACACTTGCGCTCAATGCATGTTGGATTCCATCAACCCCAATGACCTGGATCACAGTAGTCACACAAACAGGGCTAACAGTATGCTACACATAGTCAGTCTCCAATGCCAATGTTATGTTACCTAAGAGCAAAGTGGTGACTGTCATGGCACCCATGCAGATGGACAATGCATGTGCAAATGCTGAATCCTACACAAATGAACCTTAAGCAGTCACATACATGCAGTGATTGTGTCATTGAAACAGAACCAAGATTCAACTAAACACAAACAAAAAGGCAAATTGGTGGCACCATGCTTTAAAACTGTACCACAGAAGGTAGTAACTGTTGCAAGAGGGAACATACATGAGTGTATGTGATCCCTAGTCAGCCTCAGTAAGATGCAGATACACCATATAAAACCACACAAAGCTACTGTGAAACTAATCAGCCACATATTATGAGGCCAAGTACAGAGCATTCTATAGCTGTGTCATTAATCATAATGGCAACGACAAGACCTGCTGTGCTGCACAGCACTATGGCATGGGAAGTACTGCACTTACATAAATAGCACCGGTTCATCCAGATAGGGTCTTGAAGAACCTAAACCTAAACCCACTCGCCCCCCCAACAGGTACACTTAATAATATATCCATGTACACTACAGGGCCCCTGTAATAACAACTATGCAGATACAAGCTGCACTCTCTAAAGCCATGCATACAGCTTTCATGGGACCTGTCAACATCCCAGGTGTATCCTACACAAATATAAGAACAATCAGCTATCCACATACACATAATGTTTAATCATAGCTCCATGTCAGGCTGTGTACACACCGAATGGTGCACAGAAACAGTTATCACATCCCACAAAGGGGGATACACCACTGATAATGGGAAATAGTGCACAACTACCTTGCTGAGTCTGGTCTGTAAGGTCTTGAACTGTGATCAGTGTATTTGATGTACTCAGTACACGTGTAGATGACAGTAGGGTTGATTCACACTGCATATTGCCAGGTCATAGGACACCATCATCCATACTGTGTTCCAGCTACACTCAGTAAATTAGGTGTATATTCCTATGTCACAGGAGTGGTTGGCAACTGGACTGCTGGCAGAACCAACACTACAGAAGGTATCTGACTAATACACACACATCAAACCAGTGCCAGCCACAGTAATACAGGGTTCATTCCTGGTACTCCCCCTCTTTTTTATCTATACCACACAGACTAACACAGAAGGCATCAGCCTATTGATGTTTGCAAATGACTATGAACTAGGAGCAACAGTTGACTCAATGTGTACTGCGTTCAACATACCGAAGGGCCTTTGTGTGTCAGATGTGTGGTGTGTAACGTATGGCCACAATCTGACAGCTAAGTATTGCATTGTCATCCCCTATGTTAAAAACCCTGTACCCATGAACTACCACCTAGGCAGTGGTCAACATAATGGCAATGGTGTGTGTATGGGATGCAGCTGGACAGTAGTCTTTTCTTTGATAGTTACTTCACCACACCAGTCAGGTAGCCGTATGTGGCACTCCTAATCATGACAGGGTGCCATCCAGAAATATAGAGATAATTGCTTAGCCATACTCAACACTCATGTGATCCATAATAGATCAAATATTTAATTTAAGGGTTATTGCCCATGTGTAGATGGCCTACACTGCCCTTCCCAATCCCTAGCTCCACTATGTAGCATGCAGCCTACCCTGAATAAAGCCATGTCCAACCCAGAGGTGTTGGACATGCTACACTTAACACATCCTGATCCCAAATAAACACATTCTTCATGGACATCCACCTTTCTAGTACAAGGATCACAACATGCCTGACAGATCTCTGTCCCATACACTTAACATACTCTTGCCATACTATGCATCCCTGTCCAGTGAAGCTGCACATTGCCTCTCTCTGTGACATGGTGTGATGACCGCATGCCAAATAAATTAGTAACCCTGTGGATCAGTTCTGTGGCACTGCTTGAACTGGCCACTGAAACTTACCTGTCTATTGCTTATAAATGGCTCAGGGCATATAGCCTACTAGATCACTATGACCATACATGCTATAGTTGATATCCAATCCTGCAAATACCATCAGGCTAGCTATTGTCCCATGTGTTACACATGTGCAACACAGGCAATACATGGCAGGATGCTACACAGCTGTACAGTGCCATGTAGATGTATATGGAAAAACACATACATGCTTGCAAGTCTGCAGGGTCACAAGTCATGTCCCTAACGGCTATGTATGACTGCATATGTGACATATACACAGTATTAAGGTTAATTGCATTAATGTGCTCACATCCAGGCATGTGCTGATAGGTAAAGACACCAGGTCAGGCAAACAAATATGCCCATGTCAAGACAACATCCACATGGAGTATGAGCAATGTCATCACATTACACACACATATATGGCGATAACATCACATCACCAGTAAGTGTCACATGTGTGTGACTTATACATGTCAGTGGTGTTAGTGTTAGATTTGCAAAGACTTATTTGTAATCTTAATAAATGTGATACACATGTATGTTCAGCCGTACTTCTGTACTTCTCTGTGAGTTACTGTGACCTGTCTCCATCATTATGTCTTCCAGGTATGCCATGTAGCAGGCTGTCAGCATACAGCCGCTTGGAGGATGAGGTCCTCATCCCATACCTCCTCGACAACCATACCACACTCTTCAGCCATGTGCCACAGGATGCACAGCAGTGGAATGCCCTGTGGGAGGAACTCCACAGGAGGGTAAATGATGTTGGCGGTCACAATCGCACCTATCTGCAGGTGTGCCAACACTGCACTGACTTCATAAGACGGGCAGAATAGCATACTAATGCAATCACCAGGGAACAAGGTGCAACAGGTGGGGGCCACTCACCGAGCCCCCACTCACATGTACCGAGGAGCTACTGGCCAACCTGGGGATACCTGCAGACCTCCAATCACAAGCTTTAGCTGGTATTGTGGAGGTGGGTGTCTCTCAACCACTAAGCCTGGAGTTGCCTGGTAAGTCAGTACTGCACATATAACACAAGTATATTTCACATAGTTACATGTGTTACTGTACAATGTGTAATGTAACATCATATGCAAGGCATGTATGCACACATGCCACATACTATAGTCTGCTACTCTATGTATGCACAGATGTGCATACTCCATAGTATAGTGTATTGTACTGGCTTATGTGCTAACATGGGCATTGCACCCTGTAGCTATCACACAGGTGTGGATAATGATCTTACTGCTGTGACACTCCTGTTTAGGTACCTCTGGCATTTTGCAGTGACAGCAGCCTGTGTCAGGTGAGATTGTTATTATTTACCAGGCTTGATAATGCACAAATCATATTAATTGCATGCTATCGGCCATAACACATGTACACATAATATATGGTGGTCCTGTTAATAGACTCTGGTCAGACCTGCAATGCATCACAGTGGTTACCCATGTGAAACAATTGAAGACTATATGAAACACCTACACTAAACCTTGCAAACTGTCATTGCCAGATGTGTGGACAACTGTGAATACAATGGTGGAGGTGTGTTCACTGTAAGGACAGGTACTAGATATCAGCATTACACATGTTGGGAATACAAACAGTACTGTACAGAGAGCATATGTGTGCACACACTCTAAATGTGTTGGAGCTGGAGTATGACCGGCCCACAGGATACACCCTTGTGGATTATACCCTTGCTATGAATGTCACACAATGTCATGTGCTATCTGACATGTCCATGACATGTAGTGGGCTGACTGCAACACTGCTCAACTATCCTGCAAAACATGATGTCTCACATCCCATACATACCACCCTTTGTTCATAGGTTCATAGCTTCATAGGTAGGTACTAGGCTATCAGCCCAAGGGCCCATGTAAGCCTAGCCAACAAGGTTCCCTGGCTTATGCCACCCAAGAAAGTTATTTTCTTGTGCCACTGTCAAGCAGAGACACAGAAGTGATCCCCGGGGTGTAGTTCCTATTTCCCATCCACTAATCATGATTTTTCTTGAAGAGTGCTAATGAAGAACTTTGCTTGACATAGATGGGTAGCCTCTTCCAGAGTATGGGAAGTCTCTGGGACAGGAATCTATCCCTCCAGCATGTCCTGTTTATTATGGTGACAAGGTTTAGGTCCATAGAGCATGTAGCTCGGAGGGATTGGGATTTCTTTAGGTGTAGCATGTCCAACAGCTCTGGGTTTGACATAGCTTTATATGTTAGGCAGAGATCACCTCGGAGTAGGTGATATGCTATGAAGTAAAGCTGGAGTTTTTTGAGGCGGTCAGTGTAGGGCATTTGTTTGAGGCTAGTAATCATCTTTGTGAGGTACTTCTGTGGCCTTTCCAGCTGCTGCATATGTTTTGTGAGGTACATTCCAAAAGGGGCATTGTACCCTATAATGGGTCTTATGAGTGTCGAGTAGAGGGGAACAATGACCTCTTTTTTCCTGGATGAGAACTCTTTTATGATGAGGTGTGCCACGTAGAAGGACTTCCTGACCATTGTGGCGATGTGACTATCAAAGGAGAGACTACTATCCACCTGGGTTCCAAGGTCTCTTATCACACATTCGGTGTTAAGTAGATTGCTGCCTATGTGGTAGTTCATGGGTACAGAGTTTTCACCAAAGGTGATGACACTGCACTTTTTGGCAGTGAGCTTGAGGCCATGGCTCTGACACCAGGGATCTGTCTCAGTGAGGCCCTTCTGTAGGATGTCCACATCATTTGGGGACTTGACTGTGGCTCCTAGTTTGCAGTCATCTGTAAACATTGTTAGCCAGAGGCCTTTTGTTACCCTGCATAACCCTGTCCTCAGTGGAGCATATGACATCTATAGGTGTATGTCATATGGGATAACACTGACATGTGAAATAAGATGGCCATCACAACCATTGGACAGAACATGTGTACACATGGCCATGGAGGATGGCCAGATACATGAAGCAACAGACACAGTAGAAGTGATGTACATGTGTGTACACCCTGTTGTACATTGGCTCGACAAAATACAACTATGGCCTTTGTGTAATGGTGATACTGCAGACGTAAAACACTAAACATCATACAGGCCTGTGCACAGCTTGTGTAGGCATAACATGACACCACCACATAACATGACTTGAACATCTTGAGTGTGTCACGACATGAAAGCCTTCGCCTATACAGTATCCAAATACATACATGTGTTGCACAACATACACATACAACCACATCAGGCCACAGATACAGTACATTCACCTTGCTGGTGTCAGACATCACTGTCATGCCTGCTCCTCATGTGTGTGAGGTACACAGATGGCATGTGGGACATAGAGTACTGCTAAGTTAGCCATGTGTGGGTAAAGCTGCCAGGCATCAGTAATATGGTTGCAGATGTGCAGGGATGTCATCCGTATACCCTTGTGTGATCTGTGTCACACATTCCACATTAGGGTTTAGTGTGTATACACCTCAGTGACATGGGTCACATTCCACATTAGATATGTATTGTATGTGAACATAGTCATGGCTATGAACTGTGTCAGTAACTCACACTGTATAGCAATTGTGAAGCCACATGATGCCCTGTTATGGCTATGCACATCAGCTCAATGTGCAGTATGTCACTGCATATTTGTAGGGCAGACAGACAACATTGCGTCAGCTGAAGGTCCAAATTAGTATAACACGTCCCTGCACTGGGACACCATTACCTTTCTGTAGATTGGAAAGGACACCATAGTGTTACACATGTATGCATGTCATTCAACACGTCAGCAGAAGACATGTCATACTACATGTGATTGGCAAGGTCATACGCCACACACCAGGCCAGTGTACTGTAAACCTGTGCTGGTCTAAGGCACCATTGCAAAGTAGTGACAGCCATGTCAAACATGTGTATACAGCCACATGCACAATGTCTGTAGACTCAGCTCAGGGGTAGGTGGAATAATGTTGAACAGACATGACTGCTTTGGAGGAGATATTCAAGCTAGGGCTCAGGCAAACATAGTATTCAGTCGACATACACTTCTGCTCATGTCCTCACACATAGGGGCGGTGGCCAACACAAAGCATCAGTGGCAGATGTACAAACGTCAGCGATGGTCTGTTAACATGTGGTGTATATTGCACACACCATGGCAGTGCGGTGCAACAGTGCAAAGTGCATGCATTGTGTTGCAGGTATGGGGCATAGGCTACTAACACAAATGGTGCAATACAGGTATGTATGCTAACCACCACTATAATTGTGTAAGGTGCATGCTGTCTGCTATAACACATGCATGCTGTTGTATGCAACTCAGGGATGTAATATAACTACCACTATAATTGTCTAAGCTGAATGCCATCTGCCATATCACCTGCATGTAGCGTGTGTCTGTGTGGTATAACTTGTAATGTACAGTTCTTGTCTGCCCCTCACAGGTGTTGATGTAGGTGCATTGCACTCCTGCAGTACACCTGATGTTAGTGTTCCCACAGACTCTATCAGTGATGATGACAGTATGATTGAGGCACAGGCAGGGTTATCAGGGGCTGAATCTGTGCCATTGGTTGCCATTCCACATGTATCCCCCTCATCCTCACACACAGTTCCCCTGCCTACACATACCCCATCACCACCGGCCATAGAGGAAGGACAGTTGGCAGCTGGTAGCATGGAACATGGAAGTGTGGTGACTATGGAAGGTGTGCCTGCACACCATGATCCCAGTCAACTGACTGGTGATGTCCCACACAGGCATATGCCCAGAGCTGCTCTTAGGAGGACCACTGGCCAACATGCCCCTGTGAGACAAAGCACATCAGCTGGAGTCACCAGACGCATGTTTCGGGCTGTAATGGAGGCACAGGCAAAACAGCACAGAGATGGTCTGAGGCTTCAGAGGGCTGCTGTCCGTTCATTAACTGACAACATCCAGGCACTTGCAAATGCTCACCATCATCTTGCAGATGTTTTGGATAAACGATTGGGTGACATGGTGGGAGTCCGTAACCATGGCATGTCAATCCTCGGGTGTTGAAAGTCTGTACTGGAACATCTGGTGGGAGTGAGGCATCGGGCACGTGGACGTAGGCCAGCTACATCATCAGTTGAAGGCCTACGTGAACATGCTACTGCAAATACCCGCTCCCATAGTGGAGGTAGCAGCAGCAGTGCAGCTGGTGCTGTGCAGTCCACACCAGGACACAGCAGGCCATGTGCACGTGGTCCTGGATGGTCCCAACAGGGACACGATTCCAGTGGACGTGTCATCAGACAGTACCCAATCTGGACCTCTGCCTGGTAGTGCCTGTGCAACCCCTGGCAGGTGCAGGTCACGTGGCCATGGCCGGACACCGTGAACTGTGAAACCTGCCTTGTACAGTCTGCAGCTGTCAATAATACCCCTGTGTAGGCCAGCCACATGCCAGACCTGTGTGCATGCATGCACACACACACCGGAAACAAATCTAGGGCACCTCAATGCACATACACGCATAACATCCACACATGCCCAATGATATTACAGGCCCTAACACACACACATGATGTCATCCAATGGTGTAGCCTAGGCCTCTGGCAAACATTATCACCCTGTGCATATGATGATTCCTGTGCAGGGACATGCTAATATGGTCTGATGCACAGGGTGAACATACTAGGTAGACAATGTAGATTAATATTGTTGAGTAGTGTTGACAGGCAGCAGGCATACCATGTATTACAGTTTTAGAATGCATTTTGTACGTTTGACAGTATGTATCATGTGTAACAACACTAACAGCATGTTGATCTTGACGTTCTGCCTTCCTCTTTCAGGTTAGTTGCATGTGCCAGGGGATGTCAGTGTTTGCGGTTAGTGTCCCATATGTACATGTTGACTACTCACAGGTCTGTATGACAATACCTGCATGCACTTTGTAGCTTACACATCACAGTTATAATCTCCCATGTTTCAATTATGTTTACTGTTCTAAAGCTCCAAGAGCATGATAGCTGTGTAGTAAGCTACTGTGTTCAGAACCATCACATCCATAGTGGGTGACATAACAGGTATAGTTACCTGGAGTGGGGAGGAGGTAAAAGAGTGGTATGGTGGATGACAAGGGTAAAGGCCAGCGTAAACAGTGGCTTCTCATTGGGAAGCAGTAATACCCACTGCCATGACAGCATGCAAACACAGACACACTCACACACTCATGGATTTACAGACACAGTATCACACACTCTGACACACACACAGTTGCCAGTGTTTGGATGAGAACCCCTGCCTATGTGCATATCATCATTATAGTACAATGGAATTACAAGACATGCCACAGAGATTACACATGTACAGGTAGTCGGAATGGCCTAAGCTCGAGGACATCAACAAGGGATACAGTGCAGTGAGTGTATGTGGGGTGGGGGGTTCATCAGTAGGCTATGTAACAACAGGTCACATCCCAGGGTGTACATGTTAACAGGTGGTTAGAATGCCCATCTAAGATTGATAATATCAACAGGAATACTACTGCATTGAGTGGATGGGGGAAGGTGGCATTAACATTTCACTATGGTAAAATACAGCCTCACTCCAGAGACCAGACAGTCTCACACACACACACACACACACACACACACACACACACACACACACACACACACACACACACACACACACACTGTGGCATTCACAAAGATATACACCTATGTCACACACATACAGACACTTGACATGTGTGAGGTTCAACCACTTGCATATGCCTATCCTACACTTCACTCTGTACTAATGTCAACAACAGTGTTCAGGAGAGTGAAAACATGTGGGATGTATTCCCAACCATACGTGGCATATATGGACATACACACACCCACACGTGCCAGTACTGTGAATCAAACACCTGCCTATTTCATGATAGGTATTACAGAAGTACAGCACTATTGCATTTGCTACAAAGCTTACTGACTCTTTCCTTTGCCAACTGTGCTGATTTATGCACAATATATGCACAGGGGAGGTATTACTGTTACAGGTGTTAAGAGGTTTGCCTTCAGTGTCACCCTTATGCATTCTACATTGTCTGTCTTCCACTTCAGTTAACAAAACCTGACCTTAACAGTTAACACAGGTTATTGTAGGAATGGTTGTAACACACCAGTGAGCTGTCCTCAGTAATCATTCATCTGCAAAGTAGCTCCATCACTTAGTAGTCATGTCCAAACATATGTCCATACCTCATGTATAGCTTACTGTACTTAGAGCATATCACCATATACAGTTGGCAATATTGAGGCTGTACTGCAACAGCATGATGTACTAAGACAACAGTCACCTTCAAACATCAGACACTGCACACACATGGAATCTACACAAACATCAATACATGTACACATATGCAGTCTACATCAGTAAGTGCACTAGTAGGTCAAGAGGATACATTCCACACCTTCCGCACATCATATGTGAAACATAGCTGAGCATTACACCATAATGGATGTTGTATTCATGTACTGGTAGAACACAACCACCTTCACCGAGTAGCCAAGTGTACATATATGACAACAGCACATATCAGCAAGACACACACAGCATTATTCCATGTCATGCTCCTACAAACTGTTACTTGACAGTGCCATGGTGAAGCCAGGGCAATGTAATGGTCAACAGTGAGCACATCATATTTGCCACATACACCTCATCTTTACTGGAAGAGTGCCAGCAATGTGCTCTGTTAGGCTAGGCAGTACACTCATTCAAGCATGTACGAGGTCTGTGGCTTATAAACATCTCACCCCGGCATGTAGTGGCTATTGTGGTACTAAGGCTAATGTCCAGACAGCACACAGCATGAATGGCTTGCAATTGTTGACATGGGGTATATGTAGGAGCTGTGGCCACACATGGCTGTACATGTCATGAACATATCACCTGTGACTACTCAGGAACATACAGAGCAGAGCTGGATTTCCCTGAGTCTGTCAATACAGTCCTTGTGCAGGTCCTATGATCCTGTTATTTGGGTATGTTTGTAGGCATTGCATTAAGTGGACATGTCTAATGACATACATGCCACATGGGGTGTTGTATGATATGATAGGTGTCATGGGTGACAAGAGAGAGGGAATATTACCTCTGTTAACATAGATATCAAACCTTATGTACTGTTAGCATGCTATCTGCCATGTGCATGTGTGTAATGATTGTAGCCACCTGTATGTAGAAAGGATAACAAAGGCTATGGTAATGTCATTTATGTTGTATGAGTGTGGGATGTATATATCCAGGGCAGGTACAGTTAGGTCATATCCAACCATGAGGGTGTTGTTTACTGGTGTACAGCAACAGTTGACTGAGTTAATGCTGACAACATCTGAAGGACCCTGGTATGTGTACAACTGAGCTGGTTACAAATAGTGGTATTATTGCATTGCATAACACATTATGCAGCTGTGTCTGTACATGGGTACTTTGCACAGTTGATGTAGGCCTAGGTACAGTCCACCAATTGAAGGTTATCTGGTGGTCTACCATACTATGTCATACCACATATGGATGTGTGTTGGTAGTCTGGGGACAAGGTGGTGTATGTATATGAGGATACAACCTAGAATGCCGCTTTTGCCACTGTCAACTGTACTTGACTCATCTGTGATGAGTTATGTTGGAGTAATGGTCTTTACATGTGAGTAGCCTTTATGAATATGTGGACACCACCACCTGGAATGGTCCATACCACTGTTATGGCCCACATGTCTGGATCAGAGTTATATGGTGGTAGTGCAATTGTGCACTACAGAGCCTTCAGCCAGGTGTTCCTCACTGCACAGATGTCAATATTCCCCATTGTAGGTTCTAAATTGAGCAAATGGATTACTAAAGTCACACATCTAGCACTGGTTGGCATAAGCATCCAATGCAACTGTCTTGTAGGTGTCAGGGTGTTACTTCTGTGTGTAGGACATTTGCCATGGAATGCGGCTTTATGGGTAAATGTGACCTAGGTATTATCCACACACACGTGAAACATGGATGCATGTGCTCTGTGTCAAAGGCTTGTCATTCAGTCATGACAGCTCGGAATGATAGACACTGGACAACCTCATAATAACAGCAGGACATTGGCTCATTGTTTTGGTCTAGCAGTTGCCACTTATACCATGACATCACTGCGAGTGGCAGTAATGTGCTTGGGAGCAAACGCCTCATGTAAGGTGACAGACAGCAGCAGAAATTGTGTATATGACCAACGTGAGATATACTTAGGGTAGCAGTCCTGCTAATAATGACATCTACTAACACAGCCGGGAGAGGTCATCTTGACACCTGCACCTCAGTACCATTATACAATGTGGCTCATACATTATGCTTGCACATGCCACTGTTCCACGTATAATGCCGCTGTCCACAACCTGCTATCAATGTATGCCTTTCAGGGCAGCAAAGTGTGTGACACATGCTTTAGGTAGCATCTGCCTGTGTCCCCCAGTTAATCTATTGTCTGTCACGCCCACACATGCATGATTGTGTATACTTAACATATATATGTCAGTACTTCATGTACATGTATGCATGTGTATCACACAGCACAGACACAGATATATCATTTACGGGCCACATACAGGTATCAGGTAGTAAACCAGTATGATGTGCATATATACTAACAGGTAAGATGTGTATAGCTGTACACCTGTGTGTTTACAATAGGAGTCCATTACAATGTGTTCTGTAAATATAAGTGTATGAACATGCACACTGTGGCCTTCTGTGGTTAGAATCGGAGTGCATCCCAAACAGCCCTGTGCTACTAAGTGTATGACCGTACCCACTGCCACCTTGTGTAATTTTAGTCAATGCAATCCAACGAGCCCTTTGTTACTAAGTGTATGAGCATGCCCAGTATAACCTTGTGTAGTGATAGTAGCTGTCCATTCCACAGATGGGCATAATCTCTGTGGCACATCTCGTAACTGAGTAGTACTGTAATAGTGATCTGTAGATAGGCAGGAGTTCTGATCCCACCACTAGCAACTGTGTGTGTGTATGTTTGTGTGTATGACAGCAAATGCCTGAGTGTATGTGTCAGCAAATGGCTGAGTGTGTTTGAGTGTGTGTGTCTCAGCAAATGCCTGAGTGTGCGTGTCAGCAAATGGCTAAGTGTGGTTGTGTGTGTATTTGTGTCTGCATCCTGTCATGACAGCGGGTTTTGCTGCATTCCAAAGAGATACCACCTTTTGCACTGGCCTTTATCCTTGTCAACTGCTAAACCTCTCTCTTCCCCTCTCCCCACTGCAATTAATCAGTCCTGTGATGTCACCCAGCTCAGAAGTGGAATCAGAGTAAGTGTAATTGTATGTGTTCTGTGGCACATACCCAAACTGCATACTGCTGCACTAGTTCCCTTTACATAGGCAAGATGTGTATGCACAATACTGGCAGGTGTGTGCATGTTTGTGTGTGTGACTACCCTGTGGCCAGGCATATACATATGTAATGACTTTTAGCACACAATTGTAGCCATCTGTGGTGACTGGTGTCTACAAAGTATTACATAGTTAGGAATGGTAAAGAATACACAGTCAGGCACAACTACAGTTGGGTATGTTATTTTCCTGTGCCACTGTCGAGCAGTGACACAGAAGTGGTTGCCGGGGTGTACGTCCATACCCATCATTCCCCCACCCAAACTCTACAATCCCTGGGGTAGATTACATTAGCCATCATTCCCCACTCCAAACTCCACATACACAACAACTATCCCTTCTCTGGTGACCTGATTAAGATTTGAATGTCATAACACAAGAGATGCCCCTGTTTTGTGTACATGTCAGTTCCTTTGGAACCCTTCTGTGTCACAAAGAGTGTTCAGACATGTGTATGTATATATATATATATATATATATATATATATATATATATATATATAGATGGCTATAGCTGTGTCTGTGTATATGCATATATATATATATATATATATATATATATGTGTGTGTGTGTGTGTGTGTGTGTGTGTGTGTGTGTATATACACATCCCGTAGATATATATATATATATATATATATATATATATACATACACACACACACACATATATATGTATATATATATATATATATATATATATATATATATATATATAGATATGTATATATATATATTTATAGTTATGACAGTTGTACAGATGTAGACTTGTCTTTGTTGTTTCATGAAGTACAGTACATTCAAGGGTACTGTACATATGTACACAAAGTGACTGCCCCATTTGTTTTCAGTACTGTGGAAAACCTGTAGTAAGATGTGCATTATAAACTCCATGCAACATGTATACAACCCAGATGGCTTAGTTGTATGTCCAGTGACCTCAGTGTGCAAGGTCTAGGGTTTAAGACCTGCAAGCCTTGTTGATACTGTCAATTAGGACTGAATAAGACACTTGTAAGCGGGTGTGTTTTCTTGACACTAAGCAGCGGGTACACGCAGGTAACAGACATGTACAACTCGCAGTACACTTGAAATGCCCTTCTTTGGCAATCCTGCTGATGTCATCCACCTACGAATACACCTCTGGGACTGTTGTAACCCAGTAATCTTGTGCTGTAACTGCGTAATGCTGTAGTGTGATAAACTAGTTTGGTAGGTGTTCTAATCCCAGACAGGCCAACTGTGTGTGTGTGTGTGTGTGTGTGTGTGTGTGTGTGTGTGTGTGTGTGTGTGTGTGTGTGTGTGTGTGTGTGTGTGTGTGTGTGTCTGCCTGAGAAAGAAACTATGCTTTTTAGAGTATGCACACTCTTTGCAATTCACATACTCACCTTTGGCAATTCTGCTGATGTCACCCACCTAGCAATACACCTCTGGAACTACTGTAACCCAGTACTCTCCGTAGTGCATGCTGTAACTGCGTATTGCTGTAGTGTGATAAACTAGTTAGGTAGGGGTTCTATTCCAAGACAGGCCAACTGTGTGTGTCTGTCTGTCTGCCTGAGAAAGTAACAATGCTTTTTAGAGTATGCACACTCTTTACAATTCACATAACCACCTTTGGCATTCCTGCTGATGTCACCCACCTAGAAATACACCTCTGGGACTTCTGTATCCCAGTAATCTCCGTAGCACATGCTGTAACTGCGTAATGATGTAGTGTGATCAACTAGTTAGGTAGGGGCTCTATTCCATGACAGGCCAACTGTGTGTGTGTCTTTCTCTGCCAGAGAAAGGAACAATGCTTTTTAGAGTATGCACACTCTTTACAATTCACATAACCACCTGTGGCAATCCTGCTGATGTGACCCACCTAGTAATACACCTCTGGGACTGCTGCAGTCCAGCAATCTCTGTAGCATGTGCTGTAACTGCGTAAGGCTGTAGTGTGATAGGTAGGGGTTCTATTCCAAGACATGGCAGGTGTGTGTGTGTGTGTGTGTGTGTGTGTGTGTGTGTGTGTGTGTGTGTGTGTGTGTGTGTTTGACAATCAAAGCCTGTGTGGAGGTGGCTATGAGTGTCCAACCACTGGACATGTTGGGGAGCGGAGTTTCTAGTTTTCCTATATGGTGCCCGTATTATATGTCATAATGTCCACCTCATGAGTTGTACAGATGTCAATCAGCCAAGGGACTGTGTTGGCAAGTCATACCCACACATCTGGCAAAAGGCCTGGTGAACAAAGTATGCAACCCTACTATTATCCGGAATACGTTCTGAACCCATGTGTCATACACAAACACACTTGCCTAGAATATCCCACTATGTTGCTAGTACCCTGCACATTGATGACAGATAGTAGGCATGGTGTGATTGCAGTGGGCTGCAGAGGGCATAGCACCCTATACAGCAGTACAATAGGCACATAATTGCGGACAATGTGCCTTCACTATGTTCCCCACTGGATGCCTGCAACATATGTGGTGCCATCAAATGTGATCCACAGAGGCCATACAATGCCTTACACACGTGCCCTGCATGGACAGATGCCACTGACACCAGGGAATACCTGTATCACGCTATCAATGCAGATGCAGGGTCAACCTGCTGTCTATAAGCAGGTCCTGCCACACCAGGCCAGTATTGGCATATCTGAGGATAACAGTCTGTGAACACAAAATGTGCCAGCCAAACCAGGTACACTTGTACATGTCACTGTACATTATTGTGGGGAGTGCATATCCCAGGCAATGTCCATGTCAGGGACTATCAAACACAGACATGGCATGCATTGCAAAGCAATGGCCATACACAATAGTAAGCAGGATGACAAGACAGGTCATACAATATCCATCTGTGTAGGACATTGCAGACACTACACCCCTCTACCACACTGCAAACCGCTGTTGGGTGGCGTGATGCCAAGGATTACCCCTCACCCAGCCTTGTACAGCCATATTGCACAGCCAACCACTACACACCCATGAAGCAATGCACACATCCATATCAATACTGGCACCTTACATCTGTGTGTGTGGGGTTTGATGCTCCCAACCACAGTCACACCCAGTATAACTCCCATTGGCATACCAACTGATGTCAGACACATTCATATGCCCTAGCCCATAGAACCTCTGGATATCCCCTGTGGTGCATGTAGTACCTGTGCATTACTGCAGTGTGGCAAACTAAGTAGTTAGGAAGTGTATTTGTGGGCCTGGCAAAGTATGGCAATGTATCTGAGTCCCTTAGAGAGTGTGGATGTGTTGACAATGACATCTGCTCATGTGGACAGCCATGTGTGCTACACCTAATGTATGTCTACTACATCTCTGTTGCAGATGTCGCTCACCAGCACACATATATGTTCTTACAGCACACCAACATGTCAGCTTTGTGGCACATGGAGTAACTGTATGCACTTGTAATAGTAATGGCTAGTCAGTCAGGAGTTTGAACCCCTGTACTGGTAGGTGTGTGACAGACGATGCTTAGGTTTTAGTCACCAAGCCCTTCTCTGATGTACGTTGCCTCTGTCTGTCCCTCCCACATACTCTCTGGTGGATGTGGAGTTGTACACCTGCTCAGTAGCAGCTTGTGTTTTGTAAGTAATGGTCATGATCAGGTGATGGCCTCTGTACCTATTGCAGTCCTCCTCTAGCTGACTGCATGTGGAACAGCTGTGGTGATGCTGTGGTGATGTTCCCATAGCCAATCACATGGAAACACAGTACAATATCTAGGAACATCATGTTGGTGTTTGCCCATGACAGTTGCTATGAGTGGAACCTGGATCTGGTGTTTGGTAAACAGCATCACAGATGATATCTGGATATTCCTCAAACAACATACACAGTGGAAAATAGCCTAAAGACAGGAGGGTGATGTGCCAGACATGACCACAGCATGTAAGTGTGGCTATGCCTCACTGAGACTACTGCCAGTTTAGCAAGTTATGTGTGGTAATGGCTATTCTGCATGTTTTAAAACTGGCAAGACAGTGCTCTGTTTGTGAGGGAACCCCCATCCGTAGGGCAATCTGTGGACTGGTTAGTGTGTGGAACTATTTGTTTCCTGTGTTACTCACTGAACACACATCTGTGAAGTGCAGAAGCATAGTGTAAGGATTGCAGTCAGTACATGGTGATAGTGATGAGAGTAACTGCCATCGCATCCCTGATTGGATATATGTCACATGAAACAGTGGTATGACAGACACTGTCTGAGGTTTTCAGTGACATGCCAATACTGGGCCACTGTTCATAGCTGCAGTCACAAGTCTTCTACACTTTGTACAGATGTCATGCAGTATATATGCATGTGTTGTGCTCCCTCTGCAAATGTATACCATCTGTTACGTTGGGTTGATGGTCATATCTATGCATGCTGTTATAAGTACTCCTGAATGCTGTTGACTATTACTGAGCCATATCTGTGTTAAAACTGCAACACCATAGGCTGTATGGGTTTGGAGGTTCTGGCAGAACCTCCTGTCCCACTTCAGCTGGCAATGGCACCAGGCACCAGCCCATCTGGGGCCCAGCCTTGGACCTCCACCTCTGTTGGTTCTGCATCACCTTCTGGTGGAACCACCACTGAGGATGGGGCTTGTCCCCCCTGGGAGCAGGTCCAGACAGGATCTTGTCCGCTGTCATACAGGGGTTTCAAGGCCAGATACACCAGCTCGAGGGCAGAGTGTTACATTTACAGGGTGAGCCTGCCCCTCCTAGACAGCCCCCAGCATAGCCACCTTTGTGGCTGTTTGGTGCAGTGGTGGCTGCCCATGCCTGGGGACCTCCGTTCCACTGTTTTCATCTGGGGGCTCGTGGGCTTGTGACTGCCGAACACCCCTCCCTGTCCAAGGTGTATCCCCCCACATGTGTCATATATCAACTCTGTATGCTGTCTTGTCTGTCATCCTACCCAACCTATCCTCCACGAACATACCTACTCTCCTTCCCCCACATCCCACTCTTACCCTACGGAAAAAAAAAGACCAATCAGTTCCTAGAACAACATTTGCCCCATACATAGCTGTCCATTTCACACACGTGTCCACTGAACACATGCAACCTTTTTAATATGCATCACAACATACTCCAGTTGTCCTCACCCCTGTCTCTAAGGCACATGATCCTGCTATGCACATGACTCCAAAAGGTTCCAGGTACACGTGATGCAGATGATCCCATTGTACACACAACACTATCAGTCCCTCTATGGTTACCCCATTTACCTTTTTCATGATGATGATGATGTTGCACACAGCACCTTGCAAGAGTACTGTTCTCACATAATGATTGGACAGAAACTGTTGTGTTAATGTAAATAAAATGCACAGAGTGATGTATTTGGCCAATGTACAAATGTTTGCGTGTATTAATGACACATGTCTGTCTGAGGGAGTCTTGATATTACATAGGACAACACCACTACATAATACTGGCGTTGCTGGTGTTTCCCTTTTCATTCCTTTGTAATGCTTTGTTGTCACATGGGATGTTTTTGATATATCTATATACATGTATGTATCTATATCTGGACATAAACACACACACACACACACACACACACACACACACACACACACACACACACACACACATCCACATGATGGAATACATTTCCTACACTTTTGAATGACTGTGCTGAATGATATGTTTGTGATAACATCCGATATCTGTATATCTGCCATGGCTTAGTAGTAAATCACATTAGCTGTGTGTGCAGGGTCCTGGTTTTGAGAATTGCAGAGGCCGTTTATTTTGTTGCTGGGCAGAACAAGGCCGTTGGATACGGAGTGATTAAGGCACATTAAAGCAGTTGTGAGTGGGTGTACATGGGTTTGCGTGAAGCTAAGCAATGCTAATCTCCGGTTACAGTTTCTTACACTCAGTTAGCCTCTACATTGCTTCACCAGTGCAATACTTGCATACCGGTGGCAAAACAGGTTTACACCCGCCTGCTCCCACACATGAAAATGCACTGCATTTGGTGTTTGCATCTGACACTCACACCCCTGGGTGGGAGTGAGGACTACGATATTACCTTGTGGTGCCTATTACATTGAATTACATGCCTACAGTATCAGGAATGGCTGCCCATTAGGCGAAAGCATGCCGTTCGACTGTACAGAATCTGCGGCCTGTTCAGAGTTTGATTCATATTATTGGTGTGTTCCTCTTACAATCTGCACCTGTCTGGCTAATACATGGTAACTGACACTCTTCAATACAAACAAGTAATTGGGTTTTGGAACCCACATCCTTCATCTGAGTCATGCTACTGCATACCTAATATTCTATTATCTTTCTAAGGTTGTAAGTGGAATATGTGCTTTCTGTCCCTATCAGACCTCTCAAATGATTGGGAACAAATATCACCTGAATCAGGGACACGTCATAACAACATCAGGAACACATTTAAAATATTAGTGCTATTAACCTGACACATTGACAGACTCAGAGCATGTGAATTCATACGCATTTTCTGAGGTAAATGATGTTTATAACACTTAATTGTTGTCATTATTCATTACATGTAAGTCACCACCTTTCTTCCAAAAGTCACTAGTTTTAGGAGGGATTAAGTGGGACAGAGTTAGAATTTGAGTCAAAATCAGGGACGTCCATGGAAATCGGGGACAGTTCAGAGGTATGGTCCCTATTTGTTCCCCCAATGGTTTATGTCCTGTCCAGTGGATTTGCTCTTAGGGGTTGAGACGTATGGGCGTAAGCTATGCCCATTTCGGAATATTACTTACATCCCCGGGGTGGTCATAATACGACTGTGCCAGCCAATACCTGCACACCTAGGCCCATAATTGCATATACATAGTTCCCCCACCTGCCCCTCCTCTATAGCACTCATCCTTACTGTGGGTGCAGGTGGGGTATAAACACACCACTACACACTGCCCACTGTCGGGACACATGGCTTGCACAACCTACTGGTCCGTGTATGTCTACAGCCTGGTTTGATGAATCATTACTGGGACTGACTCCGATGATCATTAATTTTTGGGGTGTCCCACAAGGGACATTGATGTCTTTGTTTCAAGATTCTCCCACTGGTAGTATCCTGCCGGTGGACTGGGAAGCAGTGGCATGTTTACTTTTATTGTGTGTCTGTATGTCTCACTGGCCTAGCTGGTGGGGGTTGATGCTACGTGTTACACATTTGTTTATTGGACCCCTCACCCCCATATGCAAGGCCTGTGAACGTATGTAATTCATAACTGCTGTATCATATCCTAGCTATATACATGTGTATATTTACTGTCACACGCACACAAACACACACATATATATATATATATATATATATATATATATATATATATATATCTGTATATGTATGCATATATGTATATATTTATATATTGCTGTCTATATATATTTATCTAACAACATATGGGTTATGTCTATATGTGGGTATGTATATGTATTCTGTCTCTGTATGTATACATTTGTACTACAGAGAGGGAGAGGTTTATCTCTATGTTGCTATGGGTAGATATACACACACATAGCTCTACATATATACATCTGGTTATTCCGTTCCTTGCCATATAGATTACACTTTGCTGCAGTGGGACTCGTAGTGGATGTGGCTGCTCGTTGGGCGACGCCTCTGCCCAATGAACACATTTGCTTACATCCCTGGGGCTGTCCATATAGGCCCACATCAGCCAACACCTGCACACCTAGACCCATAACTAGCTACCCATAGTTCCCCCACCCGCACCTCCTCTACAGCACCCATCCTTACTCTGGGTCCTGGTCAGTTCTAAACACACCACTACATGCTGCCCACTCTCCACTTCATGGGACCCATGTCATACAATTGTCTCGACCCATGGGTCATCAGGCTTTCCCACCCTTGTATTCCGGGTATGTATACACCCCAGCCAGAATGTTCGGTGTATCACCTTCTTTTGGTCTTGTCAATTTTTGGGGTGTCCCGCAAGGGACGCTCCTGTCTGTGTTCCAAGATTATATTTCATGGGTGCACTGTGTACCCACCTGTTGTATCCTGCCTGTGGTCTGGGAAGCAGTGGACTATTTACATCGTTTGCGGGTTTGTGTGTATGTTTCCCGTGTCCGGCTTGGGGGGGGGTGGAAGGTCATGCTACGTGTTTCATGTTTCTTACTTGGACCCCTCACTTCCATTGGCATAGCCTGTGAACATATGTCACTCTTGTCTGCTGTTTCCTATCAAAGCTGTATATCTACGTACACACACACACACACACACACACATATACATATATATATATATATATATATATATATATATATATTATATATATATGTATATGTATATGTCTGCAACTATATATATATATATATATATATATATATATATATATATGTGTGTGTGTGTGTGTGTATATATATATATATATATGTATATACACACATATATATATATATATATATATATATATATATATATATATAAATGTGTGTGTGTGTGTGTGTGTCTGTAAAGCAATGCATACCTCACGCAAATGCACTTACACACGCTTACTGGTGTTTATATATGCTTAAACCTGCTTACTAGTGCCTTATTCATTATGACACTGGCACTTCACTCCAGTTCACTTTTAATTGTTATTTTGTAGGTTATACAGCAGACAGATGTCGAAAAATGTTCATGTACAGATTACTGATGGTAAATGATATGTGATTCAGTGGGATTCGGAACAGGAATGTCTGTTCTTTAGGCGGTTGCTCTAAGCAATACACTATTGTTGTGCTGCTTCATTTGCATATATACCCATATACCCATGGCTCCTGGTTCCCCAAACACCCACCCCAATGCCTCCCTAACAATGCAGTCATCCATTCTCCAGTTGGATTCACGGTGTATCCACACCACTACACATTGGCCACTACCTACTCCTGTAGATCCATCCCATCGGTTGACTCACTCCACGTATCCTCAAACTCCCAAACTTTTAGTCCACAAACATTGGTGACATGAGCGACCAAAAGGACACTATTTGCAATTTTTGGGTTGTCCCACATGGGACACGCATGTCTTTATGTCAAGATTAGACTCTGTACTTCATTACATCCTTACTTCCGTTAACACGACACTACAATAAATGAATAAGTATGACTATGTGGTAACGCACACGTTGCACATGAGAGCCTAATTATGTACGTGTTTGGCATATTTCTTTTACAAATAGACTGGTTTAGTAATTGGCATTGCCATAGCAGGCAGATCACAGGAATGATTCCATGTGTGGGAAAGTCCTCACATTTGATTTTTTCAGCACAGCACTGACTTCAGACATTGTACACACTGCTGCGTTTTAGCAGTTTAGTCCCTTCCCTCTTATGCACAACTTATTATTCCATCTACTGTCGAGGTTTGTAAGGGCACATTCATGTTATTTATGTCTGCAAATGGAATGAATGTGTCACAGAGAATGTACTTCTACATATAGATGTCTGCATGTCTGTATGCATATATACTTATAACAAACTCGCTGACCTCCACGAGGCGGTCCAATTCGAACCAGCCCATCCAACCCTGGCACACCTGGATCCATAATTTCATACCCATAGTTCCTCCACCCCACCCGAGTTCAACAAACTCTCATACTATCCATTGTCCAGTTGCTGTCGCAGCCATGACACACCTCCACACATTGCCCTCTCCCGAGCATTATGGGCCCTACACATATGTTGTCCCAACCCATGTATTCTCAGGCTCTCCCACCATAAAGTCCTTGAACATACCTGCCCTTGCTTGTGTAATGGTCGAATGGCCAAATAGTCTATCAATGTTTGGGTAGTCCCACCAGGGACTACTCTCTGAGTGTAACTTAGCAGATCAGCAATGTTACTCCCACTGGTAATATCCTGCCTGTGGTGTGAGTAGCAGTGCTTTGCTCACTCCTGCCCAGATTGATATGACATACACTGACAGCGCTATATAATACTGGGGTTACTGTTGATTCCCTTCTCATTCCTTTTGTACGCTTTATTGTTACGTCATTCTTTTTTCATAGATATATATGTATATGTATATATATATATATATATATATATATATATATAAAATACGGTATTTAATTTGATTTAAACTGTGTTGAAGGAATATTAACTGAACTGGCAGTTTTTCTGCTCTTCTGCTCTTTAGTAACTTGAACAGAAGCTAGTGTTTGCTGAATTTTGTTATTTGCTAGTAATTACAGGTGTGGGGGTAGCCACATTCTTTGATTTCCTGTCCTTGCCTAGTTAAGTGGTGCATTGTGAAGTATTTTCTGCTTAAAAACCTCAGCTTTGGCCGGCTAACAACTTGGTTATATTCAACTGGACGTATAAGAGAATTTAAGTACCTTTATCTGCACTTTAAAAAAAAATATATATATATGGTATTTAATTTGATTTAAACTGTGTTGAAGGAATATTAACTGAACTGGCAGTTTTTCTGCTCTTCTGCTCTTTAGTAACTTGAACAGAAGCTAGTGTTTGCTGAATTTTGTTATTTGCTAGTAATTACAGGTGTGGGGTAGCCACATTCTTTGATTTCCTGTCCTTGCCTAGTTAAGTGGTGCATTGTGAAGTATTTTCTGCTTAAAAACCTCAGCTTTGGCCGGCTAACAACTTGGTTATATTCAACTGGACGTATAAGAGAATTTAAGTACCTTTATCTGCACTTTTTAAAAAAAAAATACAGTATTTAATTTGATTTAAACTGTGTTGAAGGAATATTAACTGAACTGGCAGTTTTTCTGCTCTTCTGCTCTTTAGTAACTTGAACAGAAGCTAGTGTTTGCTGAATTTTGTTATTTGCTAGTAATTACAGGTGTGGGGGTATCCACATTCTTTGATTTCCTGTCCTTGCCTAGTTAAGTGGTGCATTGTGAAATCTTTTCTGCTTAAAAACCTCAGCTTTGGCCGGCTAACAACTTGGTTATATTCAACTGGACGTATAAGAGAATTTAAGTACCTTTATCTGCACTTTTAAAAAAAAAAATACAGT
Organism: Protopterus annectens; assembly: GCF_019279795.1. Classification (NCBI taxonomy): domain Eukaryota; kingdom Metazoa; phylum Chordata; order Ceratodontiformes; family Protopteridae; genus Protopterus; species Protopterus annectens. Next base: position 1,306,872,946 of record NC_056732.1, read on the forward strand.
ATTTAATTTGATTTAAACTGTGTTGAAGGAATATTAACTGAACTGGCAGTTTTCTGCTCTTCTGCTCTTTAGTAACTTGAACAGAAGCTAGTGTTTGCTGAATTTTGTTATTTGCTAGTAATTACAGTTGTGGGGTATCTACATTCTTTGATTTCCTGTCCTTGCCTAGTTAAGTGGTGCATTGTGAAATCTTTTCTGCTTAAAAACCTCAGCTTTGGCCGGCTAACAACTTGGTTATATTCAACTGGACGTATAAGAGAATTTAAGTACCTTTATCTGCACTTTAAAAAAAAAATACAGTATTTAATTTGATTTAAACTGTGTTGAAGGAATATTAACTGAACTGGCAGTTTTTCTGCTCTTCTGCTCTTTAGTAACTTGAACAGAAGCTAGTGTTTGCTGAATTTTGTTATTTGCTAGTAATTACAGGTGTGGGGGTATCCACATTCTTTGATTTCCTGTCCTTGCCTAGTTAAGTGGTGCATTGTGAAATCTTTTCTGCTTAAAAACCTCAGCTTTGGCCGGCTAACAACTTGGTTATATTCAACTGGATGTATAAGAGAATTTAAGTACCTTTATCTGCACATTTTTTTAAAAAAAATATACAGTATTTAATTTGATTTAAACTGTGTTGAAGGAATATTAACTGAACTGGCAGTTTTTCTGCTCTTCTGCTCTTTAGTAACTTGAACAGAAGCTAGTGTTTGCTGAATTTTGTTATTTGCTAGTAATTACAGGTGTGGGGGTATCCACATTCTTTGATTTCCTGTCCTTGCCTAGTTAAGTGGTGCATTGTGAAATCTTTTCTGCTTAAAAACCTCAGCTTTGGCCGGCTAACAACTTGGTTATATTCAACTGGACGTATAAGAGAATTTAAGTACCTTTATCTGCACTTTAAAAAAAAAAATACAGTATTTAATTTGATTTAAACTGTGTTGAAGGAATATTAACTGAACTGGCAGTTTTTCTGCTCTTCTGCTCTTTAGTAACTTGAACAGAAGCTAGTGTTTGCTGAATTTTGTTATTTGCTAGTAATTACAGGTGTGGGGGTATCCACATTCTTTGATTTCCTGTCCTTGCCTAGTTAAGTGGTGCATTGTGAAATCTTTTCTGCTTAAAAACCTCAGCTTTGGCCGGCTAACAACTTGGTTATATTCAACTGGACGTATAAGAGAATTTAAGTACCTTTATCTGCACTTTTAAAAAAAAAAAATACAGTATTTAATTTGATTTAAACTGTGTTGAAGGAATATTAACTGAACTGGCAGTTTTTCTGCTCTTCTGCTCTTTAGTAACTTGAACAGAAGCTAGTGTTTGCTGAATTTTGTTATTTGCTAGTAATTACAGGTGTGGGGGTATCCACATTCTTTGATTTCCTGTCCTTGCCTAGTTAAGTGGTGCATTGTGAAATCTTTTCTGCTTAAAAACCTCAGCTTTGGCCGGCTAACAACTTGGTTATATTCAACTGGACGTATAAGAGAATTTAAGTACCTTTATCTGCACTTTTTAAAAAAAAAATACAGTATTTAATTTGATTTAAACTGTGTTGAAGGAATATTAACTGAACTGGCAGTTTTTCTGCTCTTCTGCTCTTTAGTAACTTGAACAGAAGCTAGTGTTTGCTGAATTTTGTTATTTGCTAGTAATTACAGGTGTGGGGTATCCACATTCTTTGATTTCCTGTCCTTGCCTAGTTAAGTGGTGCATTGTGAAGTATTTTCTGCTTAAAAACCTCAGCTTTGGCCGGCTAACAACTTGGTTATATTCAACTGGACGTATAAGAGAATTTAAGTACCTTTATCTGCACTTTAAAAAAAAAAATACAGTATTTAATTTGATTTAAACTGTGTTGAAGGAATATTAACTGAACTGGCAGTTTTTCTGCTCTTCTGCTCTTTAGTAACTTGAACAGAAGCTAGTGTTTGCTGAATTTTGTTATTTGCTAGTAATTACAGGTGTGGGGTAGCCACATTCTTTGATTTCCTGTCCTTGCCTAGTTAAGTGGTGCATTGTGAAGTATTTTCTGCTTAAAAACCTCAGCTTTGCCCGCTAACAACTTGGTTATATTCAACTGGACGTATAAGAGAATTTAAGTACCTTTATCTGCACTTTTAAAAAAAAAATACAGTATTTAATTTGATTTAAACTGTGTTGAAGGAATATTAACTGAACTGGCAGTTTTTCTGCTCTTCTGCTCTTTAGTAACTTGAACAGAAGCTAGTGTTTGCTGAATTTTGTTATTTGCTAGTAATTACAGGTGTGGGGGTAGCCACATTCTTTGATTTCCTGTCCTTGCCTAGTTAAGTGGTGCATTGTGAAATATTTTCTGCTTAAAAACCTCAGCTTTGGCCAGCTAACAACTTGGTTATATTCAACTGGACGTATAAGAGAATTTAAGTACCTTTATCTGCACTTTAAAAAAAAAATACAGTATTTAATTTGATTTAAACTGTGTTGAAGGAATATTAACTGAACTGGCAGTTTCTCTGCCCTTCTGCTCTTTAGTAACTTGAACAGAAGCTAGTGTTTGCTGAATTTTGTTATTTGCTAGTAATTACAGGTGTGGGGGTAGCCACATTCTTTGATTTCCTGTCCTTGCCTAGTTAAGTGGTGCATTGTGAAATATTTTCTGCTTAAAAACCTCAGCTTTGGCCAGCTAACAACTTGGTTATATTCAACTGGACGTATAAGAGAATTTAAGTACCTTTATCTGCACTTTTAAAAAAAAAATACGGTATTTAATTTGATTTAAACTGTGTTGAAGGAATATTAACTGAACTGGCAGTTTTTCTGCTCTTCTGCTCTTTAGTAACTTGAACAGAAGCTAGTGTTTGCTGAATTTTGTTATTTGCTAGTAATTACAGGTGTGGGGTAGCCACATTCTTTGATTTCCTGTCCTTGCCTAGTTAAGTGGTGCATTGTGAAGTATTTTCTGCTTAAAAACCTCAGCTTTGGCCGGCTAACAACTTGGTTATATTCAACTGGACGTATAAGAGAATTTAAGTACCTTTATCTGCACTTTTAAAAAAAAAATACGGTATTTAATTTGATTTAAACTGTGTTGAAGGAATATTAACTGAACTGGCAGTTTTTCTGCTCTTCTGCTCTTTAGTAACTTGAACAGAAGCTAGTGTTTGCTGAATTTTGTTATTTGCTAGTAATTACAGGTGTGGGGTAGCCACATTCTTTGATTTCCTGTCCTTGCCTAGTTAAGTGGTGCATTGTGAAGTATTTTCTGCTTAAAAACCTCAGCTTTGGCCGGCTAACAACTTGGTTATATTCAACTGGACGTATAAGAGAATTTAAGTACCTTTATCTGCACTTTTAAAAAAAAAATACGGTATTTAATTTGATTTAAACTGTGTTGAAGGAATATTAACTGAACTGGCAGTTTTTCTGCTCTTCTGCTCTTTAGTAACTTGAACAGAAGCTAGTGTTTGCTGAATTTTGTTATTTGCTAGTAATTACAGGTGTGGGGTAGCCACATTCTTTGATTTCCTGTCCTTGCCTAGTTAAGTGGTGCATTGTGAAGTATTTTCTGCTTAAAAACCTCAGCTTTGGCCAGCTAACAACTTGGTTATATTCAACTGGACGTATAAGAGAATTTAAGTACCTTTATCTGCACTTTTTAAAAAAAAATACGGTATTTAATTTGATTTAAACTGTGTTGAAGGAATATTAACTGAACTGGCAGTTTTTCTGCTCTTCTGCTCTTTAGTAACTTGAACAGAAGCTAGTGTTTGCTGAATTTTGTTATTTGCTAGTAATTACAGGTGTGGGGGTAGCCACATTCTTTGATTTCCTGTCCTTGCCTAGTTAAGTGGTGCATTGTGAAGTATTTTCTGCTTAAAAAACTCATCTTTGGCCGGCTAACAACTTGGTTACATTCAACTGGACGTATAAGAGAATTTAAGTACCTTTATCTGCACTTTTAAAAAAAAAAATACGGTATTTAATTTGATTTAAACTGTGTTGAAGGAATATTAACTGAACTGGCAGTTTTTCTGCTCTTCTGCTCTTTAGTAACTTGAACAGAAGCTATTGTTTGCTGAATTTTGTTATTTGCTAGTAATTACAGGTGTGGGGATAGCCACATTCTTTGATTTCCTGTCCTTGCCTAGTTAAGTGGTGCATTGTGAAGTATTTTCTGCTTAAAAACCTCAGCTTTGGCCAGCTAACAACTTGGTTATATTCAACTGGACGTGTAAGAGAATTTAAGTACCTTTATCTACACTTTAAAAAAAAAAAAATACGGTATTTAATTTGATTTAAACTGTGTTGAAGGAATATTAACTGAACTGGCAGTTTTTCTGCTCTTCTGCTCTTTAGTAACTTGAACAGAAGCTATTGTTTGCTGAATTTTGTTATTTGCTAGTAATTAGAGGTGTGGGGGTAGCCACATTCTTTGATTTTCTGTCCTTGCCTAGTTAAGTGGTGCATTGTGAAGTATTTTCTGCTTAAAAACCTCAGCTTTGGCCGGCTAACAACTTGGTTATATTCAACTGGACGTATAAGAGAATTTAAGTACCTTTATCTGCACTTTTTTAAAAAAAAAAAGAATACGGTATTTAATTTGATTTAAACTGTGTTGAAGGAATATTAACTGAACTGGCAGTTTTTCTGCTCTTCTGCTCTTTAGTAACTTGAACAGAAGCTATTGTTTGCTGAATTTTGTTATTTGCTAGTAATTACAGGTGTGGGGATAGCCACATTCTTTGATTTCCTGTCCTTGCCTAGTTAAGTGGTGCATTGTGAAGTATTTTCTGCTTAAAAACCTCAGCTTTGGCCGGCTAACAACTTGGTTATATTCAACTGGACGTATAAGAGAATTTAAGTACCTTTATCTACACTTTTTAAAAAAAAAAAATACGGTATTTAATTTGATTTAAACTGTGTTGAAGGAATATTAACTGAACTGGCAGTTTTTCTGCTCTTCTGCTCTTTAGTAACTTGAACAGAAGTTAGTGTTTGCTGAATTTTGTTATTTGCTAGTAATTAGAGGTGTGGGGGTAGCCACATTCTTTGATTTTCTGTCCTTGCCTAGTTAAGTGGTGCATTGTGAAGTATTTTCTGCTTAAAAACCTCAGCTTTGGCCGGCTAACAACTTGGTTATATTCAACTGGACGTATAAGAGAATTTAAGTACCTTTATCTGCACTTGTTTTAAAAAAAAAATACAGTATTTAATTTGATTTAAACTGTGTTGAAGGAATATTAACTGAACTGGCAGTTTTTCTGCTCTTCTGCTCTTTAGTAACTTGAACAGAAGTTAGTGTTTGCTGAATTTTGTTATTTGCTAGTAATTAGAGGTGTGGGGGTAGCCACATTTTTTGATTTTCTGTCCTTGCCTAGTTAAGTGGTGCATTGTGAAGTAGTTTCTGCTTAAAAACCTCAGCTTTGGCCGGCTAACAACTTGGTTATATTCAACTGGACGTATAAGAGAATTTAAGTACCTTTATCTGAACTTGTTTTTTAAAAAAAATAAGGTATTTAATTTGATTTAAACTGTGTTGAAGGAATATTAACTGAACTGGCAGTTTTTCTGCTCTTTAGTAACTTGAACAGAAGTTAGTGTTTGCTGAATTTTGTTATTTGCTAGTAATTACAGGTGTGGGGGTAGCCACATTCTTTGATTTTCTGTCCTTGCCTAGTTAAGTGGTGCATTGTGAAGTATTTTCTGCTTAAAAACCTCAGCTTTGGCCGGCTAACAACTTGGTTATATTCAACTGGACGTATAAGAGAATTTAAGTACCTTTATCTGCACTTGTTTTAAAAAAAAAAATACGGTATTTAATTTGATTTAAACTGTGTTGAAGGAATATTAACTGAACTGGCAATTTTTCTGCTCTTCAGTTATTCCCACCCACCCTCCCTGGTTTTGTTTTGGTGTTAATCTTAGTGGCCTTGAAACTGCCCACCCCTCAGCCTGCCTCTGGGCTCATCTCATTTGCTCACTCAACTGAGTGCAGTGAGATCATATTCTGATTTCAGGCACTCCTACTGTGTACAAAGAGAGCATCTGAGAAACAGACAAAAAAAATTAAGCTCATTTCCTGCCTTTCCTGTTAAGTGGTATAGACTATTTGTAGGCTTCTGAGCCCCCAAGCCCTTCTGTGTTTGAGGGAAGCCTTCTAGCTTGTTTTTTTTTTCTTATAACTAGCCAGTTTTCTAGTTTCAGCTCTCAAATCTGTTTCTTTGATCTCAGCACTTGTTCAGATAAAAAAAAAAAAAAAAAATGTTCATCTGCTTTTACTGTACTTGTGTTTCTACCTATTTCATTTTACTTTTGCATCATCTTAAAAATACTCAATTGTATTTATTACTGCTTGGTGTAACTCATTCTAAGCCTTTTGGTTTAAACACTTGGGCTTCGGACCAGTTGTTTTGCACTGAGATGGTTTGTGGTCTGCACTGTTGTGGCAGAACAGGTAGCTTACATCCTTCTAGGTTGGGAACTGCTGATTGAGGGCTCAGTGTCTGTTATTCTAAAAGTGTATTAATTCTGGTTTAAGCACTTGGGCTTTCAGGCCAGTTATTTTACATTAAGATGGTTCGTGGTCTGCACTCTTGTGGGAGGACATGCTGGACTCTGCCCTTCTGAGCTGGGAATTTCTGGTTAAAGGCTTATAGTGCATGCATATCTGAACTGCTTCTTACTGAAGTTGGTGCGCCTTGTTTGCTGTGGCATAGACTGGATTCGGGCCTGCTGGATCTAGCGTTGTTTGTGTAACTTGAGCACTAATCCAGACATTCTCTAAAGTATTCAATTGTATTTATTACTGCTTGGTTGTAACTTGATTAAAGTGTAGCTATCATTCTAAGTCTTTTGGATTTAGCACTTGGGCTTCAGACCAGTTGTTTTACATTAGGAAGGTTTGTGGCAAGCACTGTGGTGGCAGGACAGGTAGCTTTCATCCTTCTAAGTTGGGAACTGCTGATTGAGAGCCCAGTGTCCAAGTGTATTAGTTCTGGTTTAGGCACTTGGGCTTCAGGCCAGTTATTTTACATTAAGAAGGTTCGTGGTCTGCACTCTTGTGGGAGAAGAGGCTGGACTCTGCCCTTCTGAGCTGGAAATTTCTGGTTAAAGGTTTATAGTGCCTGAATATTTGAACTGTATCTTACTGAAATTGGTACACCTTGTTTGCTCTAGCATAGACTAGATCCAGGCCTGCTGAATCTAGCTTTGTTTATATGCTTGTTGTTTGTTTGCTTGTTATTTCTCTGGAAGCTAATTCCACCTAATACGCGGATTCTCAGTGCTTCTGTGGATCACTAGTGATATCTGCATTGCTTACTGTACTTATTTCCTTGTTTCCCTTGAAAGAAAGTTACTGTTTGTCGTTTTTGCATTTAGTTACTTGTAACACATTGCACTCAAGTTACCTGGCACTTGCTCACTAAAGCAATTATATAAGTCAGCACTCAAAATTAAAAGCACTACATCCTCACTCCCCACTGGCCCTTGTTTTCAATTAAGGAATTCCCAATATTATTCTAGCATGTCCAAAGGTCAGTTGTCAATCTCCTCTCCGGTCCAGCTGGTGAATCTGGGAATCTTGAGGCAATGTTATAACTGCCTCATGTACACAGACAACCCTCTCCTCCTCCCACATAACACAAATACTTGCGAGAGATGCAGCTATTTAGCCAAACTGGAGGCTGAGCTCTCCCAACTCAGGACTGGCAAAACCAGACAGGAGGAGAAGGCAACTACACACACCACAAAACCAGCCTCACATAATGCTACCACACCACTGAATCAAACACATAAACACACAAAGACATACTCGGAGGCTCTGAGTAAAATTTACCTAAACAGCAGAGGCCTCCAAAGCAGACACCCAAACAACTGCTACCTCAAGACACCCCACAAGCAACACATAAACCACAAAAGCAGTGTGCAAAGCAGTCACAGCCCTTAAGGCCAAATACAAAACCAAACATACTTGTCATAGGTGACTCCATAGTCAGACACACTGACGTCCCACTCACCAGGCTGAACAAGGAGAGGGTCACAGTAAGCTGCCTATCGGGCGCTAGAATCCGCCACATAACACAAGCACTGGGTCACTCCACAGCAAGTACAAATATGACACACTCATTGTCCATGCTGGTGTGAACGACCTGAGACGTACCTCCCTGGACTACATGAAAAGAGACATAGAGGAGCTCTCTGATTATGTATCCCAGGCAGGTATGACCCTAACCCTGAGCAGTATCCTTCCTTCACCAAGAATGATGCCACAATATAGAGACAAGATGATCAGCTTTAACAATTGGCTTAATGTCTGGTGTCATTCAAAGGGGATCCAGTGTCTGTCTGCCTGGGATGACATGCTTGACAAGCCACGCTGCTTCGCAAGGGACGGCTTGCACCTGTCACCCTGGGATTCCGGATATTGGCTAAGGCTCTTGCCACCCCCATAGTGCCTTTTTTAGGCAAGGCTCAAATTCTAAACCTACCACCCTAGAAAACAAAAATGGAAAGAAACTGAGGGTAATGCTGCTCAATGCCAGAAGTCTAAATCTCAAAATGCACGCACTCGAGGCCCTTCTCAGTATGGAGAACATTGATGTCTGTGCTGTAACTGAAACCTGGTTCAAGGCTCCTGAGAGCACCCCGGCACTATTAGGTTTTACCTCATATCATGCATTCTGGCCCCAAAACCCGGACCACACCACAAAAGGAGGGGGTGTATCCATATTCATAAAGGATACCCACACCTCCAGGTTGGTGGCAACGCATCAAGCTTGGAAACCATCCAGGTGCAACTAACCATAGGCAAAACTGCTCTACAAATTGTAGCATGCTACAGGCCACCCTCTCAAACTCAGGAACCCCACACAGCCTTCCTGAAGACACTGGAGGGTATAAATGTATCTCCAAACACCATCATATTGGGTGACTTCAACTACCCGAATATAGACTTGGAACATTACTCAAGCCCTAACTTTCTAGCCCAATGGTTCCTGGAGTTCATAAATTCAAATGCCATGGAACAGCTAGTCACTGTTCCCACGAGAGGAGAAAATATACTAGATCTCATTATCACAAACATGGGGACAAAATGCTCCACACGGAAGTATATCCCTCATTGGTGAGATCTGATCATAAACTAATCTCACTGGAAATCCACATCCGCCCCCACCCCAAACAAAAAGACCACAGTGAAGAACTTCTCTAAAGCAAACTTCACACTACTCAAGACTGGTGTGGTATCCTTCAAGGCCCCTGAGACAGTGGAAACCACAACCCAAGCTGTGGAAGCCCTTACAAATGCCTTCTATGAACACCTCCAGGACTGCATGGATCAGGCAATCCCAAATAAAACCAAGACTCTTTCCACAAAGGGCAAACGTCCAGTCTGGTGGACCCCAGCCATTAACAAACTTTACAATAAGAGGAGAAAGCTATTACATGATAGAACAAAATCCATAAAAGGGAAGTCACCCCTGATCATTATTAGTAAAAAAATACGAGCACTCATAAAATCAACTAAGGCCAATTTTGAGAGAAAAATTGCCATGGATTCAAAGGACAATCATAAGACCTTTTTCAGCTATGTTAGGAACCTGGGTGGAAACTCCCAGATATGCTCAGAATTAGTCCAAAATGATACAAAAATCACTGAACCCACAGACATTGCCAACATACTGGCAGACAGGTTCAGTGCAAACTTCACCCCCCTCTCCCCTCCTAAAGGAGAGATAACTATCCCAGCGGAGTGTAGCCTCCCAGACATCTCAAATGCGCAGGTGAAAGCTGCTCTCTCTAAAGCTAAAAACACAGCATCAATGGGACCGGATGGTGTCCCCGGTTGTGTGCTACACGAGCTAAATGAGGAATTAAACCCGCACATAAGGCAGCTGTTTAATCTCAGCCTTACCACAGGATACGTGCCCAAGGAGTGGCGTACGGCAACTGTGGTCCCACTCCACAAGGCGGTGCCTCTGCGGACCCTGGTAATTACCGCCCCATAAGCTTAACAAGTCTAGTCTGCAAAGCTATGGAGAGGATCATAATGGAGGTCATAAACAAAGATATAGGGGACTTGCAGACATTGGACCCGACCCAGTTTGGCTTCGTCAAGGGAAGATCATGCCTTTTGAACTTGGTCGACTTCTTCGAAACAGTCACCAAGGCCATTGATGAGGGAAAGGCAGTCCATGCAGCCTACCTTGACCTTGCAAAGGCTTTCGACACAATACCCCACTCAGGTATTGTAGAGAAACTTACCAGCTTAAATGTAAACCCATATGTCACAAGATGGATTGCAAACTGGCTTAAGGACAGAACCCACAGGGTTAGAGTTGCTGGCGCTATGTCAGACTCCAAGCCGGTCACAAGTGGTGTCCCACAGGGCTCGGTCCTTGGCCCCCTATTGTTCGGCATCTACTTCTCAGAAGTACAGGCCAACATGGGAGGACTTTGGCTGACAAAGTTTGCAGACGACTGCAAACTGGGCACCATAGTGGAAAGTGCATCGGACACGGATATCCTTCAGAAGGGACTCACGGAAACAGATAGCTGGTGCCAGAGCCATGGCCTGAAGTTAAACGCCAAAAATGTATAGTCATACCCTTCGGGAAAAACAAGGTAACCCCAAGCTACCATATAGGTGGCAATCCACTAAGCACAGAAGAGGTTATCAGGGACCTGGGGACCCAGGTTGACAGTGGCCTTTCTTTTGACACTCACGTTGCTAAAGTGGTTAGAAAGACCTTCTACATTGCCCACCTGATCATGAAGGGATTCACATCCAGATCTAGTGAGGTCATTGTTCCCCTGTACTCTTCACTTATCAGACCAATGATCGAGTACAATGCCCCATTCGGGATGTATCTCACCGACATCTGCAGCAATTGGAGAGACCCCAAAAGTTTCTCACCAAAAGGATAAAGGGACTCCAAAATCTGTCATATGCTGCCAGATTGAAGAAACTCCAGCTCTATTCAGTCGCATACCGTCTGCTCAGAGGTGACATGTGCCTGACATACAAGGCCATGTCCAACCCAGAATTAATGGACATGCTCCACCTCAAAAAGTCCAAATCCACCAAAACCACTAGAGCAAGTGACTTAAACCTTAGCACGGATATAAATAGGACGTGCTGGAGGGATAGATTTATCACTCAGAGACTCCCTATGCTGTGGAATAGAGTCCCGGTCCATGTGAGGCAGAGCACCTCGCTGGCTCTGTTCAAGAGAAATCTTGACCTGTGGATGGGAGATCGTAGGTTTACCCCGGGAATCATCTCTGTGTCACTGCTGGACAGAGGCACAACAAACTAATGGTACAGTATTTTTTCATATAAGGGGTGGCGTAAGCCACAAAAATTCGGGCTAGGCTTATAAATGCCTTGGGGCAGATAGCCTAGTATAAACCTATGAACCTATATATATATATATATATATATATATATATATATATATATATATATATATATATATATATACTTACTGGTACTTCTATATGTTTACTGCTGCTTATTTGTGCTTACACCTGCTTACTAGTGCCTTATTCATTATGACAGTGCCACTTTGATTGAATGACATTTAGTTAAATATCTCATGTTATACTCATGTCGGTTTTACAGCAAAACGACATTCATTCCACATGAAAAATTATATGTGCTATTGTTAGGCTCGAACCGTGAATGCCTGTTCGTTAGGTAGATGCTCTAAACACTACACTATTGACGTTTATGTTGATTCTGCATTTTTTCTCTATTTGAGTGATTTTGATGTGTAAGCTACGCTCAGCGGAGGGCAGCAATGCACAAACACTCTGCACTTTGCTTGCACCTTCGATATTGCAGCAATTCAAATGTATAATAGGGATACGGGGAATCTAATTGTGAAAGTTCTAGGGACGGGACTCAACATTCCACTACGTGCTTGTGTGTTTACTAATTCGATTTTATTTCACTGTTCGTGGACACTCTTGTATCCTTAGCATACATTTCGGTATCCACGGACACTGAATTACTGACTTACTATTAGAGGCGGGCTCTACTAGTAAGCATAGAAGGTTGTGCAACTGTTGGGGCATGTTTACGCCTCCGTAGAGCACTTGTACACACCCCCTGCACTCGCACACGGTTCCTGCGCACGTCAAGGGGGCGGTGGCACGCTCTCATACATATTCATATGGCGCTGCTGCACCATCTGTAGTGAGGACGCTCTGCGCAAGGTTAAAACCATCCTTGTGCTGAGCTTCTTGAATCCCGGGGTCTGTCTTTTATCAACTTATCCCTTAAGTCACCAGATCTGCATGTTTTAGCCTTATTTTTCATGTCAGTTATATACGCTGCAAAAGTTTCACCAGATGTTTGATTTCTTGTGTAAAATAAGTGCCTTTCCCTTATAACATTTGTCTGGCGGTTACACATTTCTCTAAATTTATGTTTTAAGCACTCTGGGTCCTCCCTTGACTCAGCCGGTACAACAATAGGATGGTTTTCTCCTCTCTAATATAGATAGCAGGTACATACACAAATTAGTATGCCCTTTCAATGGGTTCTGACCCAGCTAAAGTAAGTAGAATAAATGCCTTTGTACTGTCATCTTTATCAGAAAATGCAGCTTGTATGAAAATGTCGTACACTTGATCACTTTCCATTTCTCAGCAAAATTACTGTCAAACGCAAGTGCACTGGGTTTTCGAAATACATCTGCCATGTCCACAAAGTATACAGAAACACACTGAAAATATGTTCCTTGTAATTATGTATAAACAAACTGTTCTATGAGCTTGCAACAACATTGAAATGCACAAATTCTTCGAAATAATGTAGTTTGTGAAATATTCTCTGTAATGCCTGTACTCTGGGAAATAAGCCTTGTAATGGCTGTACTTTGTGAATTAGCTTTAATGTAACACTGTACAAACATGCAAACACTTTATACACTTCTGATAACTCGAGTATCTTTGCTTACTATGAAAATACATATGCTTTGTAAAAATGTTGTCGTTTCCCTTTATTTTATTTGTTTTATGCAATTTGGACTTTATTTCAAACATTTTCCAGAGTAATTCAAATATTTTTATCAATATTGTACATGCTGATTTATGTGAGCATCATTTAGAGAGTTATGTATACCGTTTCATATTATGCGAAAGAAATGGTGCTGAGCAAGTTTTAATATCTGAAATTCATTTTGCGAAGTTTGCAGGTTTTTGGATGATCGACTCCTGTATATTCCACCAGCATCTAAATAAGTGCCTTAAATTGTTTCAGCAAAGCTGTTTCTGACCTCCCCTTTGGTATGCTTCTTCTAACTTCATGTCCTTTTAGATAAGCTGGTTCTGATTTCATGTCCTTTAGACATGCCTCTTCTGACACCATGTCTCTCGTTCATCTCTAATACATAAAACAAGGTGGCTTGTTTTTTTTTTCAGATGCTTTAATACACACAAACACGTCAGGATGCATAGCAGCATCATTAAATATGAACGAGCTAGTTAACAGACAGAGTTTACATGCATACATGCTTACATCTCAATAGCTAATGGCAGTTTGACTTGCATGTGCTCAGTATTTATACACTTGTGCAAGTCCTTGGATAGCTTCTTAAAGGTATACACACACATACTGATCTACACATGCCCTGCTGGCGATAAGGTCTATTAATTCATCGTGGGGGGGCCCAGGTGGTAGCTGGTCCCACGCTGAAGGCCTTCAGGAACACTGACTCTTTGGAGAACAGGGGTTGGGAAGACCATCTGCCTTTCAATTTGAGAATCTCTAGGATGTCTCTGAGGGAGACATCTTCGAAAGGATATCTGGGGAGACGTCCCCTTCATTGAGGTCTGTATCCTTGGTGAAAGACTCCATCGGGGAGTCTAGGTGGCTCCTCTTGCACGTCCTCTTCCAGGGCACCTCCTCTGAGGGGGGCTTAGGGGAGGGCTCAGAAGAGTAGGGAACCCCAAGTGGGGTAACTCTCCATTGAAGGATGTTTTTTGAGGGCTGACCAAGATCATGATGAGAAAACTCAGCTCTCAGAGATGGGGGGGCTGGAAAGGGCCCTGGGGAGGAGGGGAGGCAGCTCCAACAGTGGAGAAGGCCCTCTCTACTACCCGGAAGGCTGAAAGGCTGGACAATGCCCCCTCCCCATTCCTGGTGGACAAGGCCACCTAAGAAGGGGGAGCAGAACAAGCCACCACCTTAAGACCCCCAGATAATACCTGCCCGAGCTGTCGAGAGCCTTAGTGCAGAGGAACAGAGACTGGTCTAAAAAAAAACTGGACCAGAACCCCCCCCCAGGACTCCGGAGCAGCTGTTCGGGTCTGGGACCCAGTCCACTCTGTGGGAGGAAGGGCTGAGCTGGTCAGGGACTTGGATGGGGTAGAGACAAAGTGGGCTGTACGAATCCCTGTCAACTCTTCTCCATGTCCCAGGTCCTGGAAGTCTGAAACCGACTGGTTGGGATAAGGAGATAGAAATGCAGGGGCAATGGAAAGACCCCTGTCCAGATGGGCAGGTGATGAAAGAAGCCCCTACTCTATTTGAGCCTTGAGGAAGGACCTCATCATCCTGCCATGTCAGAAGGGAGCAAGCTCTGGCTGGGAACACATGCCTGGGGCCCAAGGACCTCTAAACATGTCAGAGGAACGGCTTCTATGCCCAGGAGCAGAGAAATGCTGTTCTAATCCAGAAGCTGAAGAACAGTCCACAATAAGATGGTGGGATCCAAAATGGGTCCAAAAACCATCTGCTTCAGATCCAAGGAAGCCTGAGGATCTGGGCATGTAGCACTTGAATGTCTTGGATCCAAGGAGGGTGGATCTGTGGCAGGCATGGCCTTGACTGGATCTGAAGGCCTCAATCCAGAAGCCTTATATCCGGGAGTGGATTTCCAAGACCTTGAATCCAAAGGCTTCGAGTCAGAGGCCTTAGATCTGGGGGTAGATTCATGGGATCTCAGATTTCAGAACCTCGGCTCCGAGAGTGTCGAGGCTGGAGTCAAATCCATGGACTTAGGATCCAACAGCCTAAGCTTTTTTGGGGAAAAGGACCTCGGGATGGAGGGAACCTTCCTCTTGTAGTAGGAGGGGCCAAGCTTGGTCGGAGACTGGATCAACAGACCCCCATTAATCATGCCTTTCAATAATAATTTGTTATGCCACTCAGCCAAAGCCTTGGGGTTGAATGCAGCACAAATGTCGCATTCAACCTCCAGGTGGTCAGCACCCAAACAATAGAGCCACTCCTCATGTGAGTCAGAAATGGGCATCTTCTGACCACATGAGAAGCACCTCTTAAACCTAGTTGCTTATCAGACATAAAGGGTTTAACAGACCAAGCACCAAATTCGAAAACAGAACTGAGCAATAAACTTGACAAGTCGCGATCAAAAAACTAGCAATAACCAGCAACAAGAACCACAATACAACTACTACATATAAGAAAGGCTAAGGAAAATTCAAAGCTGAAAAATGGCACCAAAAAGTAGACTGAAAAATAAAAAATAATTAGAAAGGGAAGGGAGGCTAAGCAGGACAAAAAACTTTAACACCTAGCAAGCAATAAAGATAAATGAAAATAGATTTAAGCTAGAAAGAGAACAAAAAATGGTGAAAAAGTCACTTATCTCACAAGAGGACTCGAGCCAGAAGGAATCTCGTCTGTAGCAATGAGTGGCAAATGAGATCTGAGGGGTTAGGAGGCAGCAAGGGATTATGGAAGTGGGAGAAGCTTGAGCCTAGGATCTGTTTGAAAAGTTGCCCGTTCGGATCCTACGACCCTGAAGTGAGGAATAGTGATATGGATAATATCAGATCAATATTTTAATATTTCATAGTTTAAACAATCAATATCAGACAATTTAGAAACATGGGTGGCTGCAGTGGTGCAGCGGTTAGTGTTGCGCCTCACAGCAAGTGGCTCTCTGGTTCAGTTATCAGCTCGGGTGCCTTCTGTGTGGAGTCTACATGCTCTCCCTGTTGTTTCGTGGGCTTCCTTTGGGTGCTCTGGTTTCCTCCCACATCCCAAAGACATGCTGTAGGTGGATTGGACACTCTAAATTGGCCCTAGGTGTGAGTGTGTGCATGTGTGTGCCTTCTATAGAAGGTTGGGTGCTGGGCTGGCAACTCGGCACCGTAAAACTCCACTGCCAATCATGAGCGGACAGGTGATGCACTGTGGCAACCCCTAACTGGGAAAAGGTGAAAGAAGAAGTTACAGCTTTACCATGGAGTAAGGGGGTCAAGAATCGTACCCAGAGCCCTTGGTCAACATTATACTGTTTACATACTCTTTCAAATATATGAATAAAAACATCAAAATTATCACTCTGTGTAAATTGTGAAAGAAATTTACTGACCTTTATTGCTTCTGGGGTTCAGTTATTCCCTTCCCCGTTACCTCCATGACCCTGGCAAAGAGTCAGCATCTCCCTCCTATGTTGACACTGCTTCTCATTTTTTTCAGTCTCCAAATGCAGCAGTCTTTCTACTGATTCTAATTCCATCTATTTCTCCTTTTCTTTCAGACTCCAAATGCTGCAGTCTCTCTGCTTATTCTAATTCCAAATGTTTGTCCTCCAGTTCAAGCCTCTTTAACTCCCTATGGATTTTTAAGTCCTCTGAGGAAAAGGTGAACTGTCCTGTTTCTGAGCGCTACACATTCTCATCACCAGTCTGGTTATCCTCCTGGTTGCTGGTCTGAGCTGCGACTAAGGCTGAAATAATTTTCTCTTTAGTCAGGTTGGCATGCAGCAGTCCTTTGGCTTTGCACACCTTGGCCAACTGGTTCTTTGTCAGCTTGCCATAATCCTCTGCTGCCATCTTTGCCTGTTTCTCTGGCTAAACTAACAAAAGTAAAAAAATATATAAAACTGTTGTGAAATGAAACTCTGAATGTTTACCTTGTGGCTGCTGAGAATACACACACCTTCAGTGACAAATGTCTACAGGCTACAGAAGTTCGATTAATATCCATACCACTGCTCCCAATATGTGACAGCCTCTCTCTGGGTTAGTAAGCAAGGAGCCTCACCACTGACACTGAAGAGGGATGCTCACTTGGAACAAAAATGGATACACAGAGTATTTCCAGATGCAGCTCTCTGCATCAAATATAATTTCTCTTAAGAGCACACAGGGAACACAGTCGAGGGTCTGGGTTTATCTCTCTGTCTCCCTCCAGGTCTCCAGTAAGACTCCCCACTGGCACAGTATAGAGTTGAGTCCTCAGCCAAGTCCTCCAGCACCCTCTCTGTGAAACCAGTGCTTCGTGTCCCTGCCCCAAGCAGCTGACACATGCACACACTCTTTGAGATTTGATTTTCACACACACATCTGGGAAAGGCTGGCAGAGATTAACTAGCTATACGCCCTTTTGCCCAGTCTATAATGTAGCTACTGCAACCAGACACTCCAAAACCAGCTACTCTAATGCTCTTACAAGGGTACCCAATTATACTGAGTGAAATTGATATTAATACAAATGGTAGTGTTTGACCAATGCAATAAGGATTTCAGGCATGGTCACAGAGTCAACAGATAGATACAAGTACTTTCAAAGGTTAAAATATTATTTAAAAGAGCAGCCACAATGAAAAGTTTAAATATATTTAATAATAAATAATAATAAAAGAACATGAATATACTAAATATTTATTTACAATAAACACCAGAGTTTCAGCCACAGGAAATATTAAAATAGCACAGATGAATAGATTCGCACAGATACAGAAAAACAGTACTTAACTAACCCCACTATATTTTCATGACTGGTCTAATGAATTACTATTCCCTGGCCAATTACTAAAGCAAGGCAAGATGAAGTAGGTGAGGGTTCCTTCTTTGTCAGGTTCAAAAAACAGAGCACTCTGAGACTTCAGTCTCATCTAGTATTAAAAAAAAACATAATTTCAGTGATGGATTACAGAATGACATCACATACATCTGATAATCTGACTTTGGGTTCCCATGCTACCCTCTTTCCTAGCAAGTGACCCAGAATGTCACAGGTGTCAAGAATACACACACACACACACACACACACACACACACACACACACACACACACACACACACACACACAACACACACAGCTTTGCTAAGAACAGTTGCAGCTTCTGGAAGTTATAAAACACTTCCATTCTTCCAACAGGAGTTAATAAACCATTCTCTAGTACAGCCATTTCATCTCTGGCTGCAGTCAGAACTGTAATATGAAATCTTTATTGCCTAAATTAAGTAATACAATTTCTTACTATTTTTTTTTTTCAAATTTAGCTGGACTGAGATTAATCGCTTCTCTTTTAGTACCCTCTGTTAAAACATACACACTTAATCAGTTACAATACAGCCAGGACCCACTGTTGGTACATTTTAACCAAAGCAGCCTTACAAATACATTTTCAATACAAGCATCTGTACAAATCAGATTGATATACAAATGACATATAATTCTTTACAAAATTCTAGCTAGCTGCACTGGCATATGTTACACATCCACTGCCCTACTTCTTCTGGCATAGCTGGCAATACCTCACATCATCACAACATCAATGATGTACATATCTGAAAAACAGAAAAAGACCTACAACTATTATATCAACATATATAAATACACTACAATATTTTTTTAAGTTCATTAATATAAAATACAACCCTACCAATGTTCATTTAAACTTGAAACAAACAAAGCCCCCAGCTGACCTATTCAAGTTGTTCTTTTTTACTGAATAAATCTTGCAAACCAAATTTATTGGGTGCTGATTGTACAACTTTATCAACCTCTATAAACCTAAAAATGGATCCAGAATGTTTTAATGTATATTTATAAAGGGCATTACTCTCCTTACGACCCCTAAGGTCACCAAGATGTTCAATAATACAAATATTAAAGTGACAAGAAGTTTTTCCAACATAAAATACTGAGCAAGTGCATACTATGTGATAAATCATTCAATCCATATCACAAGCAATTAATTAATTAATGGTATACATTTGACCAGTGTTAGCAGATGTGAATTCTCTATTTTTAACCAAATGAGAACAAAAAGAAAAATGTCTACAAGGCATACACACCAAGAAAATAGTGCCATTCACCATTTGTTTATGATTACCAGTGCAGATCTTTCTATGATAATGGTTCAAAATTTGTTGAATAGTTCATCCTTTCCTATAAATACATTTTCACAAATTGGACAACACTGCTACTATATCTCTATCAGCCACAAAACATTCTGGTATTTATTAATTAACAGAGGTAATCCAGAAAGCTTAAGTCAGGTCTGATATCCCACCTATGAACCAGACGGTGACGGGGCTAACGAGAAACAGATTACAAAGTATTAGTCCGGATAAAATCACTTTAGCTAGCAGATCTAAGAGACTCTCTCTCTCCGATACTCTCTCTGTGAGTGAAATAAAGACACCTTGTTGAAGTTTCAGGTAGTTTATTCAGTTAAGTTGGTAGATGGATGAGTGTTGTTGTTCTAATACATTACATTCAACAGGGCAGTTATTTAAAGGCAGATATAGACAATGGTGGGAGGATCCAGGGATGCTGATTGCAGGAAACTCTGGGAAATGGAAATACATGAAGCCAATCCAAAATCTTAGAGGTTAGTCCCTTACTTGAATATTTCTGAAAGACCCATGAGGGTTTACAGCTCAGAAGCCTGTGGAACCTTCATTTTTAGTTACAAGGTTTTTCTTTTTAACAAACAAAACATGACAACACACCATGAGCTACCACTATAGAACTATATTTAAGAAAACTCTTTTGTCAGAGCTTCATCAGGCCTATCTAATAGAGTTGTTTACACTTTGATAATTGAAAAATGCATGCTTTTATGAAACTATCACCAAAATGTATTACCCTGTTTTGCATCATGTAATATGAGAGGCTGTATCTCCTTTTGTGGGGGCTCATATTCCTTGAAGCAAATTATGAAAGCTTTATTATAGGACCTTTCCAGTCTGACTTGTCCTTATCAATTGTCTGCTAAAAAAGGAAAATAAAAACCATTTAACTAAGAATGTTTGCCATGCTGCTGAGCTGATAAACCCTCATGGATCTTTCAGAAATATTCAAATAAGGGACTTTGGGATTGGCTCCTTGTTTTCCATCTTCCAGATTTTACTCCAATTAGCTCCCCTAGACCCTCCCACCATTGTCTGTAACTGCCTTTAAATAACTGACCTGTTGAATGCAATGTGTTAGAACAAGAACGCTCATCAATCTACTTACTTAATTGAATAAACTACATGAAACTTCAACTCAGTGTCTTTATTCCTCCCACAGGAAGGGTATGAGAGAGAGAGAGAGAGAGTCTCCAAGATCTGCTAGCTAAAGAGATTTTGTTTGGAGTAATCCTTTGTACTCTTGTTTCTTACTATTACTAATTAAGTTTAGATTAGAAAAAGTGTATTTGTTAGTTTGATGAACGTTATAAAGTTAGTCTCCTGCTCCAGAAAAATCTGACAATCAGGCAAACCACCAGCTATCAAAAATATTCTCAAAAACTGGTAAGACTGGAGGGCTAGCTTTAAGTGTGGGAAAATCCAGACATTGTTGTTGTGTCTCTCGGCTTTTCCCGGTCAGGGGTCGCCACAGCGGAACTCCGGTCCGCTAATGATTGGCAGTGGATTTTTACATGCCGAGTTGCCAGCCCTGATGCACAACCTTCAACGAAGGTACACCCATTCACGCATGTCTCCACACAGCAGACACTCTAGCTGAGAATTGAACAGGACAGCGTCTTACTGTGAGGCGACAACGCTACCGCAGCACCATCACCGCAGTATGAGAAAATCCAGACGTAGTAAGTCATAATACTTTTGTTGAGATGCTGGAATTTCATTCGGTTTCCACTGAAACACTTCCTTCATTTTGGCTACAGCTTCAGAAAAAGACAATTCTTTAGAGGGAAAATCTGAAGAAACACTTTCCTTAGGCTTATTTCTCCTCTTATGGCATGGGACCCGAGAAAAAAATATCTCATTTAAATTCTCCATTAGAATGTAATCAAAATCTGAAGGAGTAGAAAATATTTTTTTCAATTTCTTTCAGTATTCAATAAGAATTCATTATTGAAAGAATGAAAGGCTTGGAATAAGCCTTTTGCAAAACCCAGTCAGCCTTTCTGGTCCATCCTGTTTGGAAGAGATAAAGAAACATGCTTAACATCTATTTTCTCTTTTGAGGAGACTCCCTAGAAAAAGAAGGACGGGGTTCTTCTCTGGGATCAGGTAACCAAGGTTAGCTCTGTTGCAGAATGTCACCTGTTCCCTTCCCTCCAGACCGACAAGAGTAATTTTCCCTTGCCTGACAAGGACAATCCAACAGTCACAGAGGACATGGTTACACTCCCAGTCCTTAGAAGCTTCTTGAAGAGCAATGCTAGCAGGATTGAGATGCGATGATAAGCAGTCCGGGGAACCTAGCATGAGGAAGTCACCTTGACTACCAAAGACTCCCTAAAAAAATTATTCTTCTTGCAGATGTAAGAAGGAAAGAACTTGACATCTCGAAGTCTCCTCCATTGTTATCCGAGAAACAGTGCATAGAAAGTGTGTGAGCAAACTCAAAGATTTGGTGAACCTCCTGGAGGAAAATATAGTCTTGAGGTAAAACAATTAATTGACAGCACCCAAAAACACTAATCCAATCTCCTATCCATTTTTTTTACAAAAAAATTTACTATAAAAGTGGTTTCAAAATATGTTCCCCTCACAGAAGCAACTTAACAGAAAATCAACTTTTTCTGACTACAGTTTTAGTGACAACCACTAAAAACACATTTGTTAGCTTAAATAACTTTTCTTTGTCAAAGTAAACTATTTCCTCAGAAATAAAGTGGAAGGTATTCTCTAGAATGGTACTTTTCTGCCCAGCCTTTGTGAATTGCAAGCTGACCATCAATCATGCGAAGCCTGTACAGAGACCGGACTTCTACTGCAAGAAAGTTTTGAACATTTGGCACCCTAACCACTGATTTTATATATTTGTCTCCCCATGACCTTCATGGTTAGGGATCGTGTAAAACGCCCTAAAGCTTTGGATGCTAGCATATACCTTAGGCTACTGTAACCGTGATCTAATGGCAGGCATCATTAGCAAACGCACGCACACACACACACACACACACTAATTCATACCTCTCAACTGCCCAGATTGTCACAGAATGTCCAGATTTTTTATCATATTTTTGGTCAGTTCCTCATAAAATTTGCAGTTTTCTGGCAAATCACTGGGATGATCTGAGGAGTGAAGTCACTAAATAATGAAATTAATTTGTCTTTCAGACTTCAAATCCTTCAGAAAACGTATGTTAAAACAAACCCTGTTACTCTGGCAACTTTCTTGGACTAAGAGGTTGAAGGCATGCAATATATATATATATATATATATATATATATATATATATATATATAAACAAATACATTTGTAAACAATAGTGTTTGGAGATGGAAGTGGGAAAATAAGGGGAAAAAATAAAAGGATGGAATTTGCATAACAATGGACTAATTATAATGTTCCATTTACTTATTGAGTTAGAGCACTGATCGCCATGAGCCTTTATCAGACTCAGTCCAGGAACGCTGTATAGTTAACGGACGCGCTCAGACTCACTGTTACGCAATGGAGGCTAATGGAATCAAACCCTAGACCACCGGAAGCAGTTTATTAACATATCCATAATACTCCAGCTGCCACCTGTGTTTACTCCACTCCCAGTTGCATTTTAGAATTTCATACGCTGATAGTTTAGAAAATGTCTGCCGCCGCATCCGTTATCTCTGCTTTTGTTCAGAATTCATGAGCAAGTAAATTGAGCAGTACGTACATAGCATTGGTATTAAAAGATTTATGCGCCAGATTTCCATTACATTTATCGTTGAGCCAATAGGGGCGTTCAGTGCTGGTACAGAGGCGGGCACGAGCAATGCTTGTTACTGCCCGATTTTCTGTAACCACTTTTGGCCTCAGTCGTTTGACAAATAAATAAGTAAATACAATAAAACAGCTGTATGGTGTTCTGTCCTTAATAATAATAACTCTTATTGTAAGCATACGTGTTTCCACTACTTACTAAAAATAGTTGCATGAAAAGACGTAAAAATCTTACGTAAACCGAGTTACTCTGAGCGCTCCTATGTCTAGTGTTGCGTGACGGGAAGACTAAGCAACCCAATAGGCTCACAGAGTGTTGGCTTAGGGTTGGTATCTTGCTGTCTTTTCTTACTGTGGCTGTCACTTATCAGAACGGGATTTTGGCTGTTACATTTCTTATGTTTACAGGTACGGTACGTGCGAGTGACACATTCGGGAAGTCTGTGGTGCCTTTTTAGTCACATTCTACAGCAGTGTTGTGCAAAGAGTAACTTAAAGTAGGTGTTTCCCGGTTGTATATACCCACGTCCCTGACGGAGTGTAATGTTAGAATTGAGCGTGCGGCTGTTGTGATATGTAATATTTTATGAGCAACAATGCATTTCTGAATTGCGTATATGTATGTGCTTGTGCTCCTTCTTTGGATAGGCGTAGATGGGCCAATCGACCCCATTGAAGAGGGCATGCTGTAAATATTTTTAACTTAAAATTGTAATCAGTATATGTTTCTGTATTCACACTGTGGCAGTGTTATGAAAAGTGTAAAACGTTTACTTGTAATTATAATTCAGGCAGATTGGTAAACTATTTGTAGTGGCATTACTGAGATTTATGTGAGCTGCAACATATAGTAAGTAGACTATTCCGAAACCGGAGCGGGTTTACGGACCCACCACTGCTGTGCTGCAACCGTTGTTCTTTGCCTAATAATTAAAACGTATTGATGACACTTAGTTTCTGTCAATGTGCATGCACACAACTCGACGTATCCGTTTTAATTTTTACTGTGATCAGTCGTTTTGGGGGAGGGGAGAAGATTATTCTCAAAGTGCTGTTGTACTGCGTTGCTGTCTAGTTCTTCACCGTGATGAATTGCTTGGGGGAGGGGCAGTAAGTGACATTGTTTTGCAGTAAAACTTTTGGGAAAATACAGAAAATCTTTGGGAACCGTCGAGATTACAGAGTTGCAAGTTTTTCAAATATTAAGGGGGCTCTTATATTTAGGGTGAGTCTAGCTGTGGAGTGTCACTGGCGAATATATTTTGTTTAAGTGCGCATGTGTGCACAGAGGGCATGGAGTTCATTCCTTACATTGCTGGCCTCTTCATAAACATTGGATTCAAAACCCCGCCTTTTGAATTTCTGAGGTGGTAGGGTGTGTTTTGTTTTGTAGAACTAGCCTGGGGCACTAATATTAACGTGACAGTTTCCTCTGGTGAAAGTAAGTTAGTTGTATAACATGTTATAACCGGAGTAGGACAAAGATCTTTTTGGGTGATTTTCAGTTTTATCCCGGGTGTGTACCACAAAGTTGTTAGAAAAATGGGTATGTAACATATACTGAAGTGCAGATTGTCAGTACAGTGTAAAACAAAGCCATACATATTATAAAATTCATCTTGAGTAGGGAATTTAGGGATAGAAATTATTTGTTAAATGTATACTTCATAACTCCTCAATCGCTGCAGGTTACTAATATATCATCAGCCTCCTTTTTCCATTTTTTTTCTGCATGGGGTTGGTTTGTTCACAACCCGTCGTGATTCAATGCCAGACTCTTGGCTGACTGTCATAGGTCTTCTGTCACACATCTATCTCTTTATTTCCTCTTGCCATCTTCCCGTGTCTTCCAAATCATCGTCTACTTTCTTGCACATTGGCCCAAACCACTGTAATCTGTTCTCTTTGACATTCTCTGCAAATGGAGCTACTTTGGCTTTTGCTCTGATGTTATTTCCACATCTGCCTTGCACTGTGCATTCTACTACCTGTTTCAGCCACTTGGTCTCCATCAACTCTAACTTCCTCAGCTGCTTTGCCTTCAATGACTAGGTTTCTGTGCATACAGAAATACCAGTTGCACTATTGTTTTCTACATATTAATTTTCAACCTCTTTAGCATTCTGCTGTCACACACTATCCTTCTTACTCTGTACATTTCGGCTGCACCACCTCTGATTCTAGCTTTGCCTCCTTATTCAAACTTCTTTCAGCCACCCCTCCCAGATGCATGGCGCTGTTAACTTTTTCCACCATTTCCCTTTTGTTTCAATTTTCCTCTTTTTTTTTGATTTCCCCATTTGCTGCCTTGTTTCATCCTGTGCACTGTCCATTTTTACATTTCAGTCCCCTGTCATCTGCTGAAGTTCCTGTTCAAAATTTTGTTATAATGCAACATTATCTGCATGCCACAGCTCTGTTGACCTATCCTTCAACCTGTTTGCTAATAGTTTGTCACCAGTATGCACAGCAGTAGACTCGGATCTGAACCCTGATGCATACCTACTGGGAAACCCTCTCAGAGTCTGAACAATATTCGTGATTTAATCGATTTGGGTCCTTTTACATTTCCTGCATTAATACTGCCAGTGTTTCTGGGACTTCAAACCATCGTAAGACTACCCAAATCAGTTTTCATGGGATCTTGGCATATGTTTGCAGTAATGCCTGGCTCTTTTACAATCTGTGTCATTGCAGACATCTGGTCAGTCTGGATCTAAACTGCTTGTCTCTGGTCTTAACTTTGTACTATGCAGTGTGACAGAAGTTTGATATCTCTGTACTGACCACAGGTTATGAATGTCCCCTTTGATCTTGAGCACTGGCACATCTGACACCATACATCTCAACCTGCAGACGTTGGAAGTAGGAACAAAGGTGCTTGAAAATAAGATATATCCATCTAAAAATCGGGACATATTCGCATCAAAAATGAATACAAAACAGCACATAACTCTTCCCATTTTCAGTAAGAATGTCTGATATAACTTGGAAACAAGTGTTTAAAAAAACTCTGACAAAAGTGATGGAAAAACATAAGCACATTATCGGAG
This sequence comes from Protopterus annectens, assembly GCF_019279795.1. Taxonomy (NCBI): domain Eukaryota; kingdom Metazoa; phylum Chordata; order Ceratodontiformes; family Protopteridae; genus Protopterus; species Protopterus annectens. Next base: position 1,306,898,854 of record NC_056732.1, read on the forward strand.
AGACACTAAAATCTGTACATTTTTAATGAACTATTCTGCAGAATTCTAGCATACATGGTCATGTCTTTGTTTTTATAGAAAAAGAGAGGTGTACTCTTTAAATTATTATACCATGTATGTTAATTATGTGGTTGTTTACTAGACAACTTTAAAAATCTGTGTGATGAAGGGGATTCAGAAAATTGTGTGAAGGTGTAAAGCAAGCCAGAAAAATGTGACTTGCCTTCAAAAATAGGGTCATTCTGTAAGGGGGGGGGGTAAATCGGGTCTGAAAAAGAGGAACATTCTGCCATAGTAGGGACAGTTGAGAGGTCTGTCTGGCACTGCATCCATCAACATCTGATGGAGGTACTCCTTCTGTCTGCCTTTGCCCTGTGGTGAGCAGATTGTTGCTGGCATCCCTTATGAATGGATTCTGATGACCGACTTTCTATATCTTTCTGTCTTTACCCAATGGTCTTTGTGCCATCTGCTGATTCAATTTCTAGACGCTGTCATAGTTTGTCTGACATCTTTCCTTTGCTGTTGCAACAGCTCTGTTAACCTGGTCCATCTTATCTTTCTCCCACTTTTTGCTGCACTCCTTTCTTTTGATAAATTCCCAGAGTTTTGCATTCTGTCTGAATGCATTATTTATCTTCACTATCACAACCCTGCTTGGAGTCCAATCACTGATGACATCCTTCAGAGAACCCTATCTCACCATAGTTCCCACACTGTTTCTAGTCATTCCTCCCCCAAGTGGTAAACTTTGGATGCCAAGCCAGATAGTTTTCCTGCACTGACCTTCTACCTTGTCTCCTGGAGATGCAGGATGTTCAGTCTCGTCCTTACCATTATTCTTCACTTCATTCAAGCTGCATCCTGTCAGTGAACCTGTATTCATTGTAACAGTCCTTGGTTCATTTTCTGCATGTTCATTGGTTTTAATGTTTAGCTTTTGCTTGACAAAGCTGTCCCAGTTAACCCAGGCTGGGCAACTGGATACCACCTGGAAAGTACCATTAACATGGGTCCCTGGCATAGGTCAGAGTAGGCAAAGTCCTCAGCCCACTTATCACTGGCAAATACCCATGTTCATTTTGGGTGGCATTGGTCAGTGTGACCAAATCACATACAGCTGTTTTTACACTAAGGCTAGCTGTGACAAGACCTAGTTTGTGATCTGTGTCCTCCTATATAGAAGATATACTGAGCACCACACTTTGTCTAAAGTGATTGGTCTATGCAACACTTTCTCCAGTAGGTACCATTTTTAGAGTCTGTATTGTTAGGCCCAACACCATTAAAATGTTGGTGCAGTCTGTTGTCATACTTCTTAAGCTCAAACCTTGGGAAGGAAGTGTAGTGTGTATACAGAGAGAGAGAGAGAGGTGTGTGTGCGTGCGTGCGCATAATATGTATTGAGAGAATGCTGTAGATGTGTATATAAAACAGAACTGATGCACAGGCAACTAACAGGTTAGCAGTGTTTTTTTTTTTTTTTTTTTTTTTTTTTCCATTTATTAAAAAAAGCATGTGTATAGTTTTTTTTGTGTGTGTAGAGGTGTATATTGTGTATGCATCCATGTGCCACCATTTGTGCCTTATTGTGCTTATAAAATGGACTTCTGTATATATATTTTTTACGGTTTGAATTTTGCATTTAGTTTGTATAATTGCGTATGTTTTTGTGTATTTGATTTATTGTGTGTGATCTTTATGTTTGGCATGCTTTAGTGACATTGGGAAGGTGCTATTAGGCCGTTTGTGACTGAAGTGATTTGGTAGTAGGAATGTATTATTACTGTAAAAAAATTACATCTCAGAATTGCACAGCTATTTCATTTATATCATTCGTAACTGTGATGTGATGAAAGTACACTTGTGTAACTATGCACTGGTATGTCTCTTACCAATAGCATATAGTTGCTTATTATATTGTGGGTATAAGAAGACTGTAACTGCCAGCATTATTACTGCTGAAGGAATAGTAACTGTAATGCGGTACAAAGATAAATATCTATATTGCACTTGTGTCCTAAGTTTTGTAGTCATTTTAGGCAGGTTGCATCTCCCCTAACATCTTCATAGGTAGCAGCTCTGCTATTCCCGTTGCAGTCATAAACTTCATAGTAGTAAAATCTAGGCATGCTTCCCAAACATATGTATTGAAAATTAGATGTGATTGTCACTTTACTGTAATAAATGATCATTTGTTGCTGTGTGGCGATAGGGTGTCTGTAATTAGATTAACAGCTGTGTTATCAAGTTCTGAACGATCAAAGAGTGAAACAACATTTGCCAACTGAAGATTTCTTTTTTTCTCCACAGTTTTCTCGGCCTCAGAGTAGTATATTTTAAGTTTGGTGGTTATTTTATTTATTTTTTTTGGGGGGGAGGGGGTTATTTTGGGAGAGTACAGTCATTTCATTGCCTAGTTCACATGAGTTAATACTTCTGTTTTCTAAATGGCTTTAATATCTTTTTATAACTTCATTTGCTTGGAAGGTGTTTTGGGGGGGGGGGGGGTTGTTCAGTTTTTATTTTAATCTGAAATATTTTTTGACCCATTTCAGCTAAGTGCTTTGCAGGGTTCTAACTTTTTAAACTGTTTAGAATTTTGTTATGAATTTTTCAAGGTTGTCATTTTAAGGAACAGTTGTACAGTACTTGGCAATCATGTGTACTGTTTTCCAGGTAATATAGCCTTAAAGTATTCATTTAAGTAACCCTTTTGGTAGCAATACAAAGAACTGAATAGATATATATGTAAGCAGAAATGCTTACCCCTTCACATTTAAGTGGGTTTAGGTGATGGAATGCTTGTTGCATTTATTTGTTTGTGTTTATTTCTGTTTTATTTTGCATGGTTGTGTACTGTATTTTCAGGTTTACTTAAGTTAAACAGTTTCTGACAGAGGCTTATTTTTTTAAATTGAAATTATCAGCAGGTCCACAAACTGTAGAACTGTATATTCGTATAATGATTAGATTTATTGAAACAACCCAACCAAGCACTACTGTGAGATTTTCTTTATAACCCAGATCACCGTCGGATACACAGCGCTTCTGCAGCTGACTCAGATTATCAGATTACAAAAATGCCCACCAAAAAGTCTTTTACAACCACTTTTATAGTTTCAAAACTTTGTCCTTGATTAAAACATTATTTTCCTGTATTGAAGCTTTCTTTGTCGGCATCCTTCTTAGTCCAGAGAAAAACAGTTCTCAGCAGGCGGAAATGTTTCATTGATAGGATAGTCTTCATTTGTTTCTGCTGTGGTAGCCATTTCCATTTTCACTTGCTATGCACCTATGAACCTATATCTGTGTACATTCAGCTGTTTAGGATATTTCAACAAGACTCTCTTGTTAATGCCATTTGTTACAAAAACATTCAGAAGTGTAATAGTTTTTTTTGTTCCCCAACACTTATTCATAGGTTCATGGGTGTGTACCAGGCTAATGGCCCTGGAGCCTTTACAAGCCTAGCCCATAGGATTAACCTGGCATCGTAATGAGATGTGCCACACAGAAACCTTCTGACCACAGTGGTAATGTCGTGTCAAAAAAGAGGTTGCTGTCAACCTGTGTTCCTAGATCTCTTGTAATGTCTTCTGTGTTCAGTGGACTACCATCGATGTAATTCAAGGGACCAGGTTTTTCCCAAGGGGGATGACACATTTTTTTGGCATTGAGCTTAAGACCATGGTTCTGGCACCAGTCGTTGGTCTCATTGAGGCCTTTCTGTAGGATGTCAGCATCACTTCGGGAGTTAATAGCTCCCAACTTGCAGTCGTCTGCGAACTTTGTCAGCCAGAGTACCTTCATGTTGGCCTGGACTTCAGAGAAGTAGATACCAAAGAGGAAAGGACTCTGGACCGAACCCTGTGGGACTCAACTCGTGACTGGTCGACAGTCTGACTTGGAGTCAGCTGCTTTCACACTGTGGGTTATATCTGTGAGCCAGTTTGCAACCCAAGTTGTGATTATAGGGGTTGATGCCTAGCTTAGTGAGTTTTTCTATGATTTCTGAGTGGGGAATGGTATCAAAGGCCTTGGCCAGATCAAGGTAGGCATCAAAGGCCTTGGCCAGATCAAGGTAGGCCGTATGAACCACCTTGCCTTCATCCACAGCTGTGGTGACTGACTCAAAGAAGTCGACCAAGTTGAGCAGACATGATCTACCCTTCACAAAACAGAACTGTGCAGGATCTAGAGTTTGTAGATTCCCTATATCCTTGTTTATTAGGTCCATGGTGATGCATTCCATAGCTTTCCATATCAGACTCGTCAGGCTAATGGGCTGACTGTTCTGGGGGTCTGTAGTCACTCCTTCCTTGTGGGGAGGGATAACTGTAGCAGTGTGGCATTCACTAGGGATAAAGCCTGAGGTGAGGCTGTGATTGAACAGGGCACACAGGTGAGTTGCCTGTTCTCTCTCTAGTTCGGGGGGTATTGTCAGGTCCCATAGAAGCTGGATTCTTGGCCTTGGACAGTGCTGTTTTAACCTGTGTAGCAGTAATACTGGGTGCCTGGCAATCTACTGGTATTGTGATTTGGTCTTTTGGGAGGGGGGGTAAAGTTGGCACTGATTCTGTTGGCTAGTATCCTGGCATTATCTGTTGGCTTGGTATAGGAGGTACCATTGTGCAGTAGCTCAGAGCAAATCTGGGTATTGCAGTAGAGATTCTTTCCATAACTAGGCCTTGTGATTGTCTTTACTATCTGTTGCAATTCTGTTTTCTTAGCTAGCTTTAGAGGATTTGATGACTGATCTCAATCTTTTTTGTTGAGGCTAAGGGAGTTTTTCCAGTTATTCACATCAGTTTCCTCCTCCTGTTGCAGAGTTTGTTTATGGCAGGGGACCACCAGATTGGCTTCCTTTTTTTTTTTTTTTTTTTTTCGAGGAGAGCGTCTGTTCCATTGGGTATGGCGAAATGCATTCGTTGGTGTATGATTCTGTGGTCATGCAGCTATTCTCCATTTGTATGGGTGCCATGAAGTTAGCCACCTCTGTTTTTAGGAGTCCAAAATTAGCTTTGGAGAAGTCTTTTATGGTGTTTTACCTTTTGTGGGGTGGGAGGGTTGTATATTTCCAAGGTGATTAGTTTTTGGTCTGATCTAACCAGGGAGGAGTTGACTATTGGTGTCGAGCAACGGTCGCCCATGTTAGTAATGACAAGGTCAAGGATGTTGCTACCTCTAGTGGGGGTAAGAATGAGCTGGTCCAGGGCATTGGAATTAATGAATTCCAGAAAGCGTTGGGCAAGTGTATTGGTACATGAGTAGTTTTCCGAGTTAATGCCGGGGTAGTTGAAGTCGCCCAGTATGAGTGTATTAGGTTGGAACCTAATATTTTCCAGGGTGCTTAGGAACATGGAGTGCGAGTCTTGGGACGTGGTTGGGACCTGTAGTAAGCTAAGACCTGAATCACTCTCTTACCCAGTGTTAGCTGCACCTGAAGTATCTCTGATGCATTATGTTGGGCTACCAGTCTGGAGGTGTACGCATCCTTTATGAATATGGAAACACCACCGTCTTTGGAGCTTCAGTCCAAGTTCTGGGGCCGAAAGGTGTGGGATGAGTTGTAGCCTTGTAGTGCAGGGGTGCTTTCTACTGCTTTGATATCACAGCACAAATTTCAATGCTCTTCATTGTAAGGAGTTCAAGCGAGTGCATTTTGAGATTTAGACTTGTAGCGTTAAGCAACATGGCCCTCAGATTGCATTTGTTTGTAGCGGTTATAGTGGTAATTTGGTCTTTGGAACACCGCCTAAAAAAGACACTATAGGGGTGGCAAGAGCCTTGGACAGTATTCTGAAGCTCAGGGGTGACAGAGGAAATCTCTGGTAAAGCATTGAGGTCTGTCAATCATGTTATCCCAGGCAGAGAGATACTGGATCTCCTTAGAATGACACCAGAAACTTAGCCAGTTGTTGAAATCAATTTTCTGCTTTGTACTGTGGTGGTATTCTGGGTGATGGTAGGATGCTGCTCGGGGCTAGGGTTATACCCGTCTGGGCTACATAATCCGAGAGCTCCTCCATGTCTCTCTTCATACAGTCCAGGGAGGTACATCTTAGGTCATTCACACCCACATGTACAATGGCAGAGTCATATTTGTACCTGTTGTCGAGGTACCTGACTGTGTGCGTTATGTGGCAGATCCTGGCGCCTGACAGGCAGCTGACTGTTACTTTCTCTTTATTCAACCTAACTTTCTCTTTATTCAACCTAGTGAGTGGGACATCTGTACCCATGACTAGTGTTAAGCCAATGCATATTTCTTTTCTGCACTTGCAGATGTTGTCAGATGCTATTTCTAAAAATATCGTACTGTTATGATTACCAAACCTCTGTTACTGTGAAAGACAGTTCAATCAAAATTTGTGTATAGTATAATATATCAGATACATTGTATTACTATGAGAGAAACGAGTTTTTAATTTAAATAATTCTACCATATTTCTCCATGTTTGTGTGAGTAGTTTGACTCCTGTGTTAGAGTAGCTGACTTTTTCTGTTGTGGGTACTAGGGTTTTTTGTTTGCTTCATTTCTCTTTGGGGTTTGTTTTCATCAGGAGGTTAAAGTTTACCTTCTTGAATGGCATTTATTGTTCTTAATCAGGTGATGCATTACACTTGAGTTTTCAGTGTTTTTATTACTATAAAGTGTCTGTCACAATCCTGATTTCTGATTTTCTGTATTTGGTAATGTTTTTGAGTTGTGAGCATTTGTTTCTGATGTTTTGGATTATTCCAAGTTAAACAAGTCATCTACCGTCAAATACGTAAAAAAACTGCACTTTAACCCAATCACATTCATCTCGTCCCTCAAAGAATGTAACTGGCACCCTCTAAATTACCTCAGCCCAGATGACGCATTCCAGTTTTTCAATACTACCTTCCTAAGCATCCTAAATAACCACGCCCCTATAAGACTTACCAGAACCAAAGCCCAACCCTCCCCATGGCTACAGAAAACCACTAGGTCAGAAATGAAAAACCAAGATGAAAGCCTGGGAACACTGGTGCAAAACCAAAACTCTCTCAGCTAAACAGAAATTCGTAGAACTATGCACTAGAGTCAAAACTAATAAATGAGGACAAAATCCAATACTGCCAGTCATAGGTTCATAGGTTTATACTAGGCTATCTGCCCTAAGGCATTTATAAGCCTAGCCCAAATTTTTGTGGCTTACGCCACCCCTTATATGAAAAAATACTGTGCCCATTAGTTTGTTGTGCCTCTGTCCAGCAGTGACACAGATATGATTCCCGGGGTAAACCTACGATCTCCCATCCACAGGTCTAGATTTCTCTTGAACAGAGTCAGCGAGGTGCTCTGCCTCACATGGACCGGGATTTTATTCCACAGCATAGGGAGCCTCTGAGTGATAAATCTATCCCTCCAGCACGTCCTATTTATAGCCGTGCTAAGGTTTAAGTCGCTTGCTCTAGTGGTTTTGGTGGATTTGGATTTTTTGAGGTGGAGCATGTCCATTAATTCCGGGTTGGACATGGCCTTGTATGTCAGGCACATGTCGCCTCTGAGCAGACGGTATGCGACTGAATAGAGCTGGAGTTTCTTCAATCTGGCAGCATATGACAGATTTTGGAGTCCCTTTATCCTTTTGGTGAGGAACTTTTGGGGTCTCTCCAATTGCTGCAGATGTCGGGTGAGATACATCCCGAATGGGGCATTGTACTCGATCATTGGTCTGATAAGTGAAGAGTACAGGGAACAATGACCTCACTAGATCTGGATGTGAATCCCTTCATGATCAGGTGGGCAATGTAGAAGGTCTTTCTAACTACTTTAGCAATGTGAGTGTCAAAAGAAAGGCCACTGTCAACCTGGGTCCCCAGATCCCTGATAACCTCTTCTGTGCTTAGTGGATTGCCACCTATATGGTAGCTTGGGGTTACCTTGTTTTTCCCGAAGGGTATGACTATACATTGTTTGGCGTTTTAACTTCAGGCCATGGCTCTGGCACCAGCTATCTGTTTCCGTGAGTCCCTTCTGAAGGATATCCATGTCCGATGCACTTTCCACTATGGCCCAGTTTGCAGTCGCCTGCAAACTTTGTCAGCCAAAGTCCTCCCATGTTGGCCTGTACTTCTGAGAAGTAGATGCCAAACAATAGGGGGCCAAGGACCGAGCCCTGTGGGACACCACTTGTGACCGGCTTGGAGTCTGACACAGCGCCAGCAACTCTAACCCTGTGGGTTCTGTCCTTAAGCCAGTTTGCAACCCATCTTGTGACATATGGGTTTACATTTAAGCTGGTAGTTTTTCTACAATACCCGAGTGGGGTATTGTGTCGAAAGCCTTTGCAAGGTCAAGGTAGGCTGTATGGACTGCCTTTCCTCATCAATGGCCTTGGTGACTGTTTCGAAGAAGTCGACCAAGTTCAAAAGGCATGATCTTCCCTTGACAAAGCCAAACTGGGTCGGGTCCAATGTCTGCAAGTCCCCTATGTCTTTGTTTATGAGCTCCATTATGATCCTCTCCATAGCTTTGCAGACTAGACTTGTTAAGCTTATGGGGCGGTAATTACCAGGGTCCGTAGAGGCCGCCTTTGTGGAGTGGGACCACAGTTGCCGACGCCACTCCTTGGGCACGTATCCTGTGGTAAGGCTGAGATTAAACAGCTGCCTTATGTGCGGGTTTAATTCCTCATTTAGCTCGTGTAGCACACAGCCGGGGACACCATCACGTCCCATTGATGCTGTGTTTTTAGCTTTAGAGAGAGCAGCTTTCACCTGCGCATTTGAGATGTTCGGGAGGCTACACTCGGCTGGGATAGTTATCTCTCCTTTAGGGGAGAGGGGGTGAAGTTTGCACTGAACCTGTCTGCCAGTATGTTGGCAATGTCTGTGGGTTCAGTGATTTTTGTATCATTTTGGACTAATTCTGAGCATATCTGGGAGTTTCCACCCAGGTTCCTAACATAGCTGAAAAAGGCCTTATGATTTTCCTTTGAATCCATGGCAATTTTTCTCTCAAAATTGGCCTTAGTTGATTTTATGAGTGCTCGTATTTTTTAACTAATAATGATCAGGGGTGACTTCCTTTTATGGATTTTGTTCTATCATGTAATAGCTTTCTCCTCTTATTGCAATGTTTGTTTATGGCTGGGGTCCACCAGACTGGACGCTTGCCCTTTGTGGAAAGAGTCTTGGTTTTATTTGGGATTGCCTGATCCATGCAGTCCTGGAGGTGTTCATAGAAGGCATTTGTAAGGGCTTCCAGAGCTTGGGTTGTGGTTTCCTCTGGCTCAGGGGCCTTGTAGGATACCACACCAGTCTTGAGTAGTGTGAAGTTTGCTTTAGAGAAGTTCTTCACTATGGTCTTTTTGTTTGGGGTGGGGGGGATGTGGATTTCCAGTGAGATTAGTTTATGATCAGATCTCACCAATGAGGGATATACTTCCGTGTGGAGCATTTTGTCCCCATGTTTGTGACAATGAGATCTAGTATATTTTCTCCTCTTGTGGGAACAGTGACTAGCTGTTCCATGGCATTTGAATTTATGAACTCCAGGAACCGTTGGGCTAGAAAGTTAGGGCTTGAGTAATGTTCCCAGTCTATATTCGGGTAGTTGAAGTCACCCAATATGATGGTGTTTGGAGATACATTTATACCCTCCAGTGTCTTCAGGAAGGCTGTGTGGGGTTCCTGAGTTTGAGAGGGTGGCCTGTAGCATGCTACAATTTGTAGAGCAGTTTTGCCTATGGTTAGTTGCACCTGGATGGTTTCAAGCTTCGTGCGTTGCCACCAACCTGGAGGTGTGGGTATCCTTTATGAATATGGATACACCCTCCTTTTGTGGTGTGGTCCGGGTTTTGGGGCTGGAACGCATGATATGAGGTAAAACCTAATAGTGCCGGGTGCTCTCAGGAGCCTTGAACCAGGTTTCAGTTACAGCACAGACATCGATGTTCTCCATACTGAGAAGGGCCTCGAGTGCGTGCATTTTGAGATTTAGACTTCTGGCATTGAGCAGCATTACCCTCAGTTTCTTCCCATTTTTGTTTTCTAGGGTGGTAGGTTTAGAATTTGAGCCTTGCCTAAAAAGGCACTATGGGGTGGCAAGAGCCTTAGCCAATATCCGAATCCCAGGGTGACAGGTGCAAGCCGTCCCTTGCGAAGCAGCGTGGCTTGTCAAGCATGTCATCCCAGGCAGACAGACACTGGATCCCCTTTGAATGACACCAGACATTAAGCCAATTGTTAAAGCTGATCATCTTGTCTCTATATTGTGGCATCATTCTTGGTGAAGGAAGGATACTGCTCAGGGTTAGGGTCATACCTGCCTGGGCTACATAATCAGAGAGCTCCTCTATGTCTCTTTTCATGTAGTCCAGGGAGGTACGTCTCAGGTCGCTCACACCAGCATGGACAATGACTGTGTCATATTTGTACTTGCCGTGGAGTGACCCGAGTGCTTGTGTTATGTGGCGGATTCTAGTGCCCGATAGGCAGCTTACTGTGACCCTCTCCTTGTTCAGCCTGGTGAGTGGGACGTCAGTGTGTCTGACTATGGAGTCACCTATGACAAGTATGTTTGGTGTTGTATTTGGCCTTAAGGGCTGTGACTGCTTTGCACACTGCTTTTGTGGTTTATGTGTTGCTTGTGGGGTGTCTTGAGGTAGCAGTTGTTTGGGTGTCTGCTTTGGAGGCCTCTGCTGTTTAGGTAAATTTTACTCAGAGCCTCCGAGTATGTCTTTGTGTGTTTATGTGTTAGATTCAGTGGAGTGGTAGCATTATGTGAGGCTGGTTTTGTGGTGTGTGTAGTTGCCTTCTCCTCCTGTCTGGTCTTGCCAGTCCTGAGTTGAGAGAGCTCAGCCTCCAGTTTGGCTAAATAGCTGCATCTCTCACAAGTATTTGTGTTATGTGGGAGGAGGAGAGGGTTGTCTGTGTACATGAGGCAGTTATAACATTGCCTCAAGATTCCCAGATTCACCAGCTGGACCGGAGAGGAGATTGACAACTGACCTTTGGACATGCTAGAATAATATTGGGAAATCCTTAATTGAAAACAAGGGCCAGTGGGGAGTGAGGGTGTAGTGCTTTTAATTTTTAGTGCTGACTTATATAATTGCTTTAGTGAGCAAGTGCCAGGTAACTTGAGTGCAATGTGTTACAAGTAACTAAATGCAAAAACGACAAACAGTAACTTTCTTTCAAGTGAAACAAGGAAATAAGTACAGTAAGCAATGCAGTCTGCCCTCAACTCCTCCCAACACAACCCCAAACAATTCTGGACCTCCATAAACTCCATCGTCCACCCAGGTAAACTCAATACCCCCTACACCTAACATTCCTCACTCCTCAGAAAATATTGCTCCCTCATTCAACACACACTTCAAACAAACCGTACTATCACTAGCTAGACAACACAACCCCCCTCCCCTACACCCCACAGCTTCACCCGGTAATCTCCCCACACTCTTCTCATTTTCTCCCATTCCTACCTCCAACATAAGAAAACTCTTAACTAAACTTAAACCCACAAAATTAGCAGTAGACAACCTCCCAAGTGAATTCCTACAAATTTACAGCTGACGCCCTTGCCTACCCAGTATCCATCTTGATTAACCGATCTCTGTCAGAATGCTACGTCCCTACACTATATGGAAAGTATCACACATGATTCCCCTTCACAAAGGCGGCCCCTCCATGGATAGAATCGCTCTCCACTCTCCAAAATACTAGAGAGATGCATTCACTCTCAAATCTGACTACCTCCTTATTAACAACAACCTTTCTAATACTCAACATGGTTTCCAGCCAAACCATAGCACCACCACTGCCTTACTCTTTTTTACTAACACTATACTTCACCATAAAAACAATGGCCATCTCTCCTCTGCTACTTTCCTAGACCTATCTAAAGCATTTGACATGGTCCCATACAAACAACTCCTGTCAATAACCTATCCTTTTCTCAGTCAGTCACCAATTGGTTTCAGAGTTACCTGTCTGACCGCCAGCAATCTGTTGTATGGCAAAATGACATATCTCCCCAACTGCCTGTCTCTATTGGTGTTCCCCAAGGATCCATTCTTGGACCCCTACTCTTCTCTGTTTTCACCAGTAATCTAGCCTCTGCCAATAAACATGGCACACTCCTACAATATGCAGATGACTCGACCATCGTCTGCTCCACCCAGTCCCTACCCAAACTGCAAAAGGTCACACAGCATGCCTTTTCCTCTGTTGAAACTTGGCTGTCCGATGCCCAGTTAATACTCGACCCAAGCAAAACTAAACTCCTCATCTTCGAACCCACCAAACATGCTCTAAACAACTCTCCCTTTAACATCACAGCAAAAGACAACACCACTGTCTACCCAACAGATCACACCAAATTGCTAGGAGTTGAAATAGACAACAATCTCAAATTTGACATTCACATATTCATGACCATAAACTCCACCAAAACCCTAGGAGCCTTGTACAGAAATAAGCAACTCCCCACCAAAGCAGCTAGGATTTCAGTTGCAAATTCGCACCTTATCTCCACCCTACTTTATGCCTCTCCAATATATACCAACCTAAGGCAATGCGATCCAAATAAACTCGAGACATACTACAACAAAATCGCCAAATTCGCCACCGGGGCATCCTACCACAGTCACCACTGTCTCTCACTTGCTGGCTAGAACTCCCTCACCTCCTTCAATGGTATCAACTCACACTCGCCCATAAACTGGATTAACCATCGGTCCCATCTCTCCAGTATCTATTCCAACCCTATCTCACCACCAGACTACTATGATCCAGCAACAAAAGTCAATTACAGGTTACTAGAGCCAATAACACTGCTGGAGAAGCACTATTCTCCAGCTCTATAGCCAAATTATGGACCCCCCCACACACACACACACAATAACCTCTCTACTATCATGCACCCACTTCAAAGCTTTACTTAAAGCGTACCTAAAAACATGCTGGCTATGCCCTTGTAACTCTCTCCCCTCTAACTTCTCCCACTCCATCTACCCTCTACCTCTCTGCCACCCCACAAAACTACTTTTGATTACAGCAAGCTCTGATACTTCCATGCCTATCTACTTATTATATGGCAGTAACTTCTTATTGTAACTATTGTTAATATCTGCTATGACTTTATGGATAGAACAGATGCTAGTTATCTACTGAATGTACTATGCTCTTCATCTATAACTATGTTTGTAATATTTTAATTGCTAGGATTCTTAATCTGTAACTGTCTGTAATATTTTAATTTGTGGAGCTTTTCTCCCCGGGCCTCCGCTGAAAAATGGACCTGCGTCCAGTCGGACATTCCCGGTCAACAAATGTAAATAATTCCTGTTTGACTGCCCCCCCCTTTTTTCTGTGGAGTATTTGTTATGTTAGTTTTCAGTGATAATTTACTTTTCAAGATTGTGAATGTTTGTTAAATGTTAGTTTTTTGAGAAGAAAAGGATCTGTGACTGAGCTTATGAGGTAAAGTTGCACACAGTATTTTTAATTGTGCTGCAAAACGAGTCTTAATTTATAGGCAACTAGCAGACTGATCAATGTTCCTTTTTCATTATATAAAAATGTCTTGTAGTGGGTGTGTATAATGTAAAATGCACAACACATTTGTGTGTGTGATGTCTATACTTATGCCACTTTTCTGAGTCAGAATGTAACAGGTATGTAAGCTGCCCTTACGTTTTGTAAAAGTTACGAATCTGTCCTAGTGTGTTTGTCTTGGTGATTTATGGCTGGGAGGGTGACCTAATAGTTAAGGTGTTTGCCTTACAAACACAAGGTGCGGGGTTTGAGTCTCACAAGGGATAATTGGCTAGGCTTAAAATGGCTTTCAAGGGCAGTTAGCTTAGTACTAATCTATGAACCTATGAGAAGATGTATACATTTTTGAACTTTATCTATGAAATGTGTAATATGAGGAAAAATTGCGACTGAAGTTTTCTGCTGGGATATACAGCAGTTGTACGTAGGATATGAAATGTATAGCAGACAGGTAAAAAAATACTTATTACTTCCCAATTACAGGATCCAGGAAAATTGTGAGACAGAAGGAAACGGACAAAATGAGTATTTAATCTGAGTTCTCCGCATTTCATCTCTGCCTGTAATATAGCCTGAAAATTCCAGTCAGATTAGTTAAAGCTTGGTAATTCTTTTGATTCGTAATAAACAGGAAAAAGTCTGTTTGTAGACAGTTTCTCTTGTTCATTCTCTGGGAATTTTTCTGTGTTCTTGTACTCAATTTATTTAATTGTTAAACTGCACTGTTCAAGTCTGATTTTAAATTACTTTGTTCATTTTTAAAAATCTTGCGGCCAGTCTTCTGTTAATTGATAAGTGAGTATTCATTTATTACTAAATGGTGACAAGCTGCTGGCATCCACCTAGGTTTGGATATACTGCTCTACTATAGATTTTAGTGGTTTTATTTATTTTCACTGTTTGCTGTTTGGCCTGTTCATTCCCTGTCACTGGAGCAAAGGATCATTTAAAGTTGTCATCCATAGTTTCCCTGCTGTTAACCTATGTGCATGTGTCAAGTGTAGGAGAGAGGTGTAAAGTGGGATGGCAGTGTCAGACATCCTCTCACTTCCACAGGAGGCGTTCCCTCTAGCTATACTTGCTCCACCCCTGAGGCATGAGTGGTGAGCTTCCTGGTCTCCATAGGAGTTAATGTCCTTGAGTATGTACACTACCTCCCTGCGTGAGTCGAGTTGGCCATGCCCCTTTACTCCTCTCCCTCCCTGCTTGGCTTTTCTAGTGCAGCGGATGCTAGTCGAACCTCAGTAACGCAGTCACCTGGGACACAGTGAAATTCTTCTCCTACCCCACAGAGCCAGGCTTCCTGCAATCTAGTGTGCTGCGTGTACGTTTGTGTGATGTTAACAGTTTCACCCAAAGTGAATTTACTGTGGATAAGTGAGCTCTGGTAGGCACTGAAACCCACAGAGAGAGTGTGTGATGAGAAAAGTTTCTGGGGAGTTGGACCAAAGACTGCTCCGTGAGGATTGGAGTTCAGTGTGAGGCCTGTGCTTGGGTGTGCATATTGCAGGCCCATATCTAGTGCAGCAGTGCATATTTGTTGCATATTCTTGAGGTCTGACTGTTTGGTGATTTGTTATTTATTTTCCATTTTACACTTTGAAAGATGTTTTCTTGGAGGCCATTAGATGTGTTTTTTAAGATTTAAAAATAATTTGTGGTGGGTATTGTAGCAGATCCAAGTGTCCTAACCCTTGTTCACAATTTGTGGTGGGTAGTGTAGCAGATCCAAGTGTCCTAACACTTGTTCACAGGAAGTGTTTTTACAATTTAGTCTTGTCGGTTTATTCGTTTTGTGTCTATATTGTGTATGAATATGTCCAAAAAAAAAAAAAGCAGAGTCAAAACGGACACACAAATTAAACGTGCTCTTTTATATAAGAATAAAAGCACTAAAAATCATCTGTTTACTTTTTTTTTTTTTTTTTTTTTGTCTTTGTACCATGTCTTCAATTTATCACTTATTGTTCAAAACATGTTAACCCTGTCTGTTTGCTTTCCCAGGTAAAAAAAAAAAAAAAAAAGACTGCTGGCCATGTTGACACTACACATCATATCCAGTATGTAAAAATTGCAGGGATGCTGCATGCAAGTGGTATTATACCAAGTAGCTATAACTTTGGTGTGTCTCCGCTGCTAAACTGCATCTGATAGTATGGATTTCTAGAATGTTTCTCCTATAAAGTAGCAGTTTTGGAGCATTACCAGATCATGTGTATATAATAGATTCCACTTTTCAAACACCTTCACAATTACTGTTTCTAATTTTGCTTGATCCTTTGTACACCATTGGGTTCTGCTGCCAGTTATTATCTTTAGCAAAATAAAGCTGGATAGTATAGAGAGCTTTGGATCGTTTATACGCAAACAATTGTTTCATTCATGTATTAATTGATTTACAAGATTTAAGCCTGCAGTTACTCAGTTGAGCCAGCCCAGAGTTCTATTATCTGTCTGGATAGGGTTATTTTACCATAGCTTCATGTCCCTTCTAACTAAGCCTAACTTTGTATGTTGCTTTGTCTTCCTTTGGTAATACCACTCATCCATTCCCACACCTTGAAGGAGACCTTTCTGTTTTTCTCTTCCATTGCATACAGATTAATCTCTTCTAGTAGTAGTGTTGGTGGAAATTATAAGCAACTACATATGAGTACAAGTTTGGAACCCATAATGCCCCTCTTGTTTTTTATATAGAACTTTTTCTAGGGAGCTCTCCTTCCCACTGGAAATTGCTAAGCATTATCTGACCTCTAGTGCTAAACAGAGGTTTTACATCTTAAACATGGTTTGTAACCTAAAACTTGTTATGCTTTTGGTACAATATGGAGTTTATAGTAGACATTGTTATTACAAATAGATGGGAGGAAAGTGGGCATTCCTGAATGGTACAGAATATCCACTACTGCAAACTAGGGGCTATAATTGACTCTCCGGCTGACACAGACCTCCTCCAAAAGGGTCTCACTGAGACAGATACCCGGTGTCAAAATCATGGCCTCAAGCTAAATGCTAAAAAATGCATAGTCATCCCCTTTGGAAAAAAAGTACCCACAAACTACCACATAGGTGGTAGTCCCCTAACTACAAAAGACGTAACAAGGGATCTGGGGACCCAAGTAGATACTCATCTCTACTTTTGATAATCACATTGCCAAAGTGGGCAGAAAATCCTTCTATGTGGCCCACCTAATCACAAATCGGTTTGCATCCATATCAGAAGAGGTCATTGTGCCCCTCTACTCATCACTCATCAGACCCATCATAGAGTACAATGCCCCATTTGGGATGTACCTTACAAGACACCTGCAACAGTTGGAAAGACCATAGAAGTACCTCACCAAGAGGATCACTGACCTCAAACAGATGCCCTATGCAGCTCGACTGAAGAAACTCCAGCTGTACTCTTGTTGCATACCGCCTACTCAGAGGTGATCTCTGACATACAAGGCCATGTCCAACCCAGAATTGATGGGACATGCTCCACCTAAAGAAAACCATATCCCCTCGAGCCGCACGCTCTAGGGATCCTAAACCTCACCACAACAGTAAGTAGGACTTGCTGGAGGGATAGATTCCTGTCCCAGAGACTTCCCATGCTTTGGAACAAGATTCCAATTAGGCAGAGCTCCTTGCTAACACTCTTCAAGAGAAACCTTGACGATTGGATGGGAAACTAAGTTTATCCTGGGGACATCACTTCCTTGTGCCTCTGTCCAGCAGAGCCACTGAACTAATCTAAGGGGCGGTGAAAGCCAACACATTCTGGCTAGGCTTATAAATGTCTTCGGACAGATAGCCTAGTACCTACCTATGATGTCAAAGCTTGATGGTATCAGAGTTGCAATGATAGATGCACATATAGCAGCTTAAACATGCAAATGAACACCTTTTGGGAACTGTGACTTTCATATAAGCCGATTTTTCTTTTTTTTTTTTTTTTTAAATCCCATCTAACTGGGTCAAAGTCTGTGTGAAAGTCCAGAAGTATCACAGCTCCTGATATAGGTGTCATTCTGTGTATTTTTTTTTATTTAGGAACTCCCTGCCCTCCATCCTCTGTATATAAGGGTTTGACAGTGACTTATCCTGAATCTTTCAACATCTTTATTTCATGTTTCACTAAGTATTGTTTAATTTGTTCATCCTGTGGTTGACCTGTCTCACTTGCAACACTCTGATAGCTCTCCTTGAGGAGACTTTTGTCGCACACCCCTTAGGTACCAATCTCCCTTATACTCTGAAGAGAAAAGCATGTACTGACTTTTGACTTCTCTCCTCACCTTGCCTTATCTTTTTGGCTAATGGTGTTTGCAAAGTCTGAATTTTGGCCTAATAATAAAAGTCCAATGCTCTCCCATTTAGTTTGCATCTGTTTATATTATTGGTATAATCTGAGTTCTCATTTCCTGAAGTATTCTAAATCTATGAGCCCTGGGTTGATTTCCTGCCTGCTTTACATTTTGAAGCAACCCACGACTCTTCTCTGTTACTATGTCTGCTTGTACTCTCTTTCCAGAAACTTGGAATTTGGTCTGTTAAATGCTATAGGAAATGTATATGTCTTGAAAAATAAAAACCTGTACTGCTGTGTACATTTCCTTATTGTACTTCTGGTTAAACTGGTGTCTGAGGCTCCTGTCAATGATATTCACTTGATGTTTAGCATTCTCACTGCCTCAGTGGCATTTTGGGTTATCTGCCAAGGTAATCCAGTCCTGGCCAACTTTCAAACGATTTCTTCCTGTGTGAACTGATTGAACATATCCTGAGAGGTGAGACTCTAGATGTCACTGGAAGTATGTGTTCAGCCTTTTTCTGTCATCCAAAGCGACCCTTTGCAGGATCCATTGCTGATGTTTTTCCAGCTTACCGCTGAGAAGTCTTGTTTATTTAAAAATATATATATATATATATTCTCTCAGAAGCGTGGTGTCTGTGACTACAGGCATGTCTTCACTGTTACCCTGTTTTATTTTCATCTTTTGAATGGAAAATCTAGTATAAATAATGGACATCTAAGTTCTGCAATATGTATGTCTCTGCTCTGTGATGTTTTAAACCTCTGATTAAATGTTTACTGCAAATGAAGTTATTTTAATGAATTGTGGATATTTTACTGTTTCTAGTGTTTTAAATTACAATTAAAACATTGTTTAACAGCAGTTTAATGTGGTTAGTGTGTGGCACTATTTTTTAATACTGTTTTAAAACATTGGTTGCTTTTGTGTTTGGGCTCCTGGAAATTCTTTAACTTCTGTCAGTTGTAAGCGAATTCTGGATACATTTCAAGCTGTTTTTGTGATGATAGCATAGTTTGGCAGAGTTTAGTTGTGCTGGGGCATACATCCTTATTACTAAAAGCTTTTAAGTGCATATTGTGGTACATTAGCCAGTACTGTCGGTTTATTATTCTGGTTGATGGATCCTAGCTCTTGTATCCCAGTAAGAGACCCCTTGCCACACAATACTGTGTCCCCAGATATTTTATCTAGTAGTGAAATTCACAAAAAAAAAAAAAAAAAAAAAAAAGCTTCATCATCATATAGCTGGTAATCAGAATTTAGCTGTTTATTAGGTTAATAGGGTTTCACTGGCTGAGTGTTTCGCAGATAGCCAATTCTGGTGGTTGTGTTCCCATCCATGGCTCTAGTAATAGTTTGGCTAGAGCCTTTTCTGTTTTCAGAAAATTATGAGGAATCTGGTGAGTGCAGTGGGGATTTACTAGTTGACACTGAATCCGGTCACACGGATTCTTCAGATGGTGAAACCGAGCTTATGTCCAAACAAGTATTCACTTTTTCTTTCAGATTTTTGCTGGTGAGCTTTCAGGAACCACTGTGGAGCTAGGCAGGGTATATGACCTTATAGAGGACAAGGTGCTCAATTCTGTGGCTATCCCCCTCCCCCGCCAGCCTTTGGATGACATTTACAAAGTTGCTTGCTGTACACCAATATCTATTTCAGCAGTCCTTAAAAAGCTAAGAGAAAATATGGTGTCTTTTCTGATATAACGGATCTCTCTCCGCATTTGACTGCTGACCAGGCTGCGGTCTTTCCATCTAAAAACTCAGAGTAGAACTACGTCCAACCTGGAAAACGAACCTTTATTGAAGCGCTTTTCGGCACACAGTAGTTAGCCTTCTTCAGAATACAAATGAAGTAACTTCTACATGTTTTTATATGTAAAAGAGGCGCCAAAATTAATCAATAATGCTTAATTAAGCAATTAAAAAATTAAACTTTTAAAGGCACAAGTTTTTACAACTAGGCAATGATGCACTGTGAAAATTCATTGCTATAAATACTAAAGGTAGACCCAAAACTTGTTAAATAGTAAACCTTATAACTAACTACAACAATCAGTTGTAAACTCTAGTCCATTATTATGAAATAAAACTAAAAACAAGTGAAAAGATAATACAAATGAAATTACTAATATGTAAAAAATATAAAGAATAATAAACTCCTTATATAATATGAATATCTCACTCAGAGAAAAGCTGAGATAGCATATGTATACTTTTGGAGGCACATTAAAAATTAAATATTTTCTTATTTGTAACAATCTATTTATTGTATTAATATAATATTTAATTATATAAAAAACAAATTTACTATTTTTCAATTTGTTATTTATCTCGCCAAGCTTCTCAATTTTAACAGGACTCCTATTGATAAGGCTTCATTCAGACCAGGAAAGTTACTTGCATTCAATTTTATTTGCCACTTTAATTCCAGTTCCAAGAGTTTCAGGGAGTAGGGACCACCTCTAAGATTATTGTCTAATCTATCAATAGTCAAGAATTTAAACATGTGGTCAGGGAAAGATGCAATATGTTTGGCCAGAGCATTGTCTGCTTAGCATAAGTGTGTTCATAAATTCTATCTCTGAGTCTACGCTCAGTTTTACCCACATAGAAAGCAGGACAATGATTACATTTGGCCAAATAGATGACACCTTTTGAGTTACAGTTATATTTATCCCGTAATTTATATGTTACATTCTCCAGTACAAATGAGTTGCCAATAAGTACGTGTTTACACATGTTGCAAGATTCACATTTAAACATCCCAGTCGACTTCCTCAGCAAGTCAGGTTTGAATCTTAAAGAATCCTTCAAATTTAAACCATGCCTAAAGATCACCCTAGTCTATGTCCTATTTTATTCATTAAAGATTGATTGTTTTTAAGCAAATTCCAATTTTTATTTAATATATTAATACATGCAGAGCTAAGTTTTACATAAGTAGTAGCAAAAGAAGTAGCTCTATTAATGTCACTGTTGTACATTTTTGATGTTTCCTTAGAATTTGGATTAGTATTACAAGTGAAATTAATGGCAGATTGAACTTCATTTATGTCTCCACTGCTCAAGTTGTTACTGGAATCATTCGGGCTTTGAGTTTGCATAGCCAATAAAGGGTTGAAAAGGTTATTATCCCTCTTAAACTTAACCTCGGCTATCATTTCATCAATGAGCTCAACCGGGTACTCTCTTTTAAGAAAAGCTGTTTTTTAAGAATAAACATTCTTCATTAAACTCATCATTGAGAGTAACAATCCGGGCTGCTCTGACTAGTTGCCCTTTAATAACCACCTTCTTTTGATAAGAAGGATGACAACTTGAGTAGTGTAGAAATGTATTAGAATATGTAATTTTACGCTAAACTCTCGATGTATAGCTGTTCAATTCTAAATTCTTGGACAACATAATGTCCAAGTATGAAATAGTACAATTATTGAACGTGTAATAGTACAATTATCGAACGTGTAAGTAAACTTCAAAAATTCAGTGGACTTGTTGAAGTCGACTAGAGAAGAAGCTGTTTGCTCATTACCCTTGATCAACATAAAAATGTCGTTGAGGTATCTAGTGTAAAACACGACTGATTCTCGGTACAAGTCTGACTTAAAGACTAAATCCGATTCCCAAAAAGCCATCACTAAGTTTGCTACACTTGCTCCGCACGGTGAACCCATAGCAATACCTATTTTCTGAATATAGAACAATGAATCGAAAGTTATAAGATAAGACCAAATCTAATAATTCGGACACTATATAAATTTCTCTTTTCGGAAGCTTATATTTGTACATCATAAGTGTAACCCATTCTATAGCTATGTTATGTGGAATACAAGTATATAAATCTTTTACGTCAACTGTTAGAAAGTTGAAATTACTGTCAAACTTGAGCTTATTTATCTGGCTTAAAAAGGACCAAGAATCTTTGCAGACTTAATTTTCTTGGATGACTATTTTTTGTAACGTGACATCTATTACCTTAGCACAAACATATAATGGAGATCCCCTACCATCCACCAAAGGTCTCATAGGAGGGTCATATAGATCCTTATGGATCTTTGGGATCCCGAGAAAACTTGGCTAAATAGGAAATGAAGTGGACAAATAATTAAGTAATTCACTATCAATATGTCCCTCAATAAATAAGTCATTAATACATGTTTTCACCAGACTGTAAGCCGAGTTTACCTCAGACCTGGAACTTACTGCATAAGCGTCACTATTAAGCAAAACTCCCATCCTACGATTATAATCATCTATATCAAATACCCCCATTCCTCCCCCCTTGTCTGGCTTGCATAATCTAATTTTTTGGGAATGGACAAACTTAATTAAGTCCAATTCTTCAGAATTAGTAAGTGTTCTCTTTCTCTTGTTAGCCAGAGATCGAAAATCCAGTTCACAAACGTTTTCAAACATTTGTATAGTAGGGTGAAGTGGGGGATTATAAGTACTAGGTATATTAAACTCATGTAAAGATCCTGTGTTGTTAATATTTCCAAATAAATATTGAAAATTTAATTTTCTGGTATATTTTTTAAGGTCCATGATAACAGACGTGATATTAAAGTTGGTATAAGGGGCATATGTTTGCCCTTTTGATAGTAAATCTACCAGGTCTTGAGACAATGGGCAAGAAGAAAAATTATATACTTTTAAAGTCTTTGTTTTTATTGAACAGTATTCTAGGTTTTAATGGGTCAGAAGTAATTTCCAAGTCCTCTAACAAACTAAGAGTCTTCAGAGCAAAGACAAGTCATATTAACTTCATGTGTGTCAATGGAGGGGGGCACTGGCTGTCTAAGAAATTCAGTAATTCCAGTTTCCTCCTCTATTGAACATTTTTGGACCTTGTATTAAAGTTATGGGCTGTTCTTTGCTGTTTTGGTCTAGCCCCATTAAATCCTTGATTAGGAATACTATTAGAAGCAGTAACATTATTATGATTGTACCTTAAATTAGGATTAAATTTATTCTTAGAATTATTCTGAAGTCTTTCACTTCTCCTAAGAGTAGGAAATTCTGTTTCATCATTCAAAAAGTTATCAAACTCATCATTATCAACAATTTGATCATTACAGAATGCACTTTTATAATTCATACATTCAGCTGAAACACAAGAATTACAAGCAGTATTCACAATAGGTGGTCGTTGCCAAGCCTGGGCAGGGGAGGGTACAGGATAAGCAGTACCTTCCTTGTATGCCTTGATGTCTCTCCAGTTTCTTGGACTTATTAGCTTGCAATTTAAACAAGTGTTTATCTATACTTGATATGGATCTAGAATAGTCATATTAGCTTGCAATTTAAACAAGTGTTTATCTATACTTGATATGGATCTAGAATAGTCATATTTGTATCTAAAAAACTCAGAGTGACTAGTAACCAGTTTATCCAGATCAAGCACAGTGTCAGTTAGTTCAGTCACGAAGATGGAATAGTGCTTAATCATAAGGTTAAGCAACTCAACACCTTGTTGTTCAAAAAGTTGTATAAGCTCTTTATGAAAAGGAGATTGATTCACTAATCCAGTAGGATATTGCATTCTGCGTAGACCTTTTGGTATTATATTGACATTCAGACACGTCTTTCCATCTAATGCAGTGCCCCTTGATTTTTAAAAATGGAAAGTGGTTAGATCTTCGGGGCAAACAAGGATGTTTCTTTCTTTCTTTCTTTCTTTCTAGTAATCTAGCCTATAGAATGTTAAATTTATCAAGGATGTGTATGGAAGTTTTATTTTACAGTATTTGTGTACAGTTTGGATTTTGCTGCATCCTTGTCTTATGAAATTGTTTATAATTTAACTCTTAACACTTTGAGAGGTGCTTGAATGTGCAGATAGTCTCGAGAAATGCTGCTTCTATTGTATTAAGATGTAGGCTCAGTTACAACGTCCTGCCCTTAACCCCAGAAATTACCTCAGGAGACCCCTGTTAAAACCTAATCTTTAATCCTAAACAGCAAACCCCATTACAAGACCAGGTGTGTTTATGCAATTTCCAAATGTCTTTATTGCCAGCTTGGTAGATTTGTGCATTTTAAGGCAATTTATTTATTTATTTATTTCCAGTTTGATAACCGGGGAAGTCCACTGGGCCTGAAAGCCCATTGCAATTGTCTTATGTTCTCAGACAACCAGTTAATAGTTATACGAGAGGTGCAAATACACAACTTCCTTGGAGCAAAAATCTTGCATACAAGTAACGTTGTCAGAAATACCAACACTACATCCCTCACATATACTGTTCACCACAAGCACATAGATTTCTATGCTGAGGTGCTTAAAGGAAATCTTCTCAAATGTCAAAGACCTCCAAAGCCACCTAATGGCAGTACTGTTCCTCAGCAGTCACTAAAGCATACACCAAAAGTGACACCTAATGGTCCTCCATGTGCCAACCCATAAGGCAAGCATACAGTTTATCTAATACTCCTGTTGTGTGACACACACATGCCCCACCAGGTTGGACAAGGAGAAGATAAGTTAGTTGCCTATCTGGAGCCAGAATACGCAGTTTCATGCACACGCTTAGTTACTGCTCTTCAGGTACCAGTATGATTCTAACATAGTCCATGTGGTTAAATGACCTGAGACATACCTCGCTGGACTACATGTAAAGAGACATGATGGATCTGTCACAGGTAAGTATGAGCCTTACATTGAGCAGCATTCTACTTTCACCAGGGGAGATTGCCACAGTATGAACATAAAGTGACTGGATTTTAACAATTGGCTTATCTACAAGCAACCGTAGGGTGTTAACTACTCAGTACTCAGTGCTCAGAGCCCAATCTAAAAACTCCACACCCTTCAAAGCTGTCCTCACTCTGGAGAATATAGACATCTGTGCAGTGATCGAGGCTTTGTTTAAAGCCATAGAACGTACTCCAAATGTGTAAGGTTACAGTACCTTCCACACATTTTAGACCAACAGTAGTACAGACAGGGGCCAAAGGTGGAGGTGTTTATCTATGTTAGCAAAAACAAACTTGCTTCCAGATTGGTTAAACAGTATGCTAGCATGGAGCTCATCCATGTGCAGGTTACCATAGGTAAGGACCCTCACCATATCATGGGTAGCTACAGGCCACCATCTGTGCCCCTAGAGTCTCATGACTCTTACCTAAACTTTCTAGAGGAGCTCACCATCCACCCAAACACCCTATACATAGATGACTTTAACAACCCCTTTATAGACTGGGAAATGTACACTACCTCAAACCTGCAGGCATAACACTTCCTGGACTTTATAAACAAACACCCTGGAACAGAGGGTGCATGCTCCAAACAGAGGATCAAACCTACTGGATGTGGTAATCACCAACATGAGAGGCCGTTGCCCCCCCCATTCCTCAACCTCACCAGTGAGGTAGGTTCACAAAGCCATCTCATTTTAATTACAAATCTACCCAGAAAATCCAGCTAAACTTGTAACAGTTTGAAACTGTTCAGATGCAAACTACAGCCTGTTATTAGAGGGAGCACACAACAGTGTGCTGAACTGGTGGGTACCACCTACACCAATCAGGGTGACTTGGCAAGTCTACCGAGTGACAAATTCCTCTCAAACTTCATCCCATTCCCCCTCATTGCAGCTCCACCAGGTGAAACCACCTCTAACATACTTCTCACATTATCAGCAGGGACCAGGTGCTGGCAGCATCTGCTGAAGCCAAGAGCACCACTTCCATGGGTCCTGCTAATATGCCTGGTTGCCTCCTGAACAGTTTGACATGACTTATCAGGACCACTTGAAGCAGTCTTCCAACTACAGGCTCAAAGCAGGCTACATTCTAAGTCAATGGAGGGCCACAACAGTCATTCCCCTTCACAAGGGCGGACAATCAACTGATCCAGGAAAGTACAGATCCATTAGTCTAACAAGCCTAATATGGCTTGGAACAAATTATCATAGAAATAAGGACATTGATAGCCTACAGACACTGAGCTCATCCCAGTTAAGGGAAGGTTGTGCCTACTTAACCTGAAGACTTCTTTGAGAGGGTCACCAAGGCAGTGGACAACAGCAAACAGTGCATACTGTGTAACTTGACCTGGCTAAGCCATTCGATACAATACCCCACTCGGGCATTGTTGTCAAGCTCTCTGAACTAGGCATAAACTCTTCCGAACTTGCTGGATTGCCAAATTGCTCACAGACAGGACTCGTCTCAGGACTCAATTTCCACCAAGAGGCCAGTCACTGGTGGAGTACCCCAGGGCTCTGTGCTAGGCCTGCCTCTTTTTGGCATCTACTTCTCGGAAATCAAGCCTAACATTTAAAGGCCTCTACCTCACCAAATTCACAGAACCGGAAATTGGGAGCTGTTATAGATTCCTCCAAGACACAGACATCTTGCAGATGGACTTAACGCAGACAAATGACTGGTGCCAAAGCCATGGCATACAGCGCAATGCCAAACAATGTACTATAATGCCTTTTGGGAAACTGTCAATACAATAATTACTCTATTGCACCCAAGAGTCATCCCATTAGTACATGATCTGGGAACATGTGTAGACAGCAGTCTAGCCTTTGACCAACTGTAGCCAAGATAAGAAAATCATTCTATGTTGCCCAACTTATAGGTAAGCATACGGCAGCCAGCTTCAAGGAAGTTGTAATACCACTCTACCTGGCCCTTGTTAGACCTGTCTTTGAATGCAGTGCCCCCTTTGATATGCATGTAGCTGTACACTTGCAACAGTTGGAATGCCCATAAAGGTTTCTCACCAGGAAAATTTGGGCATGAATACCCTGTCCTACCCTGATAGCCTAAAGGCTCTGTCTTTCTATATTCAGTCTGCTGAGAGGGGATTTTTGCCTGGTTTACAAGGCTTCCTCAGACCCAGCCATAATGGATCTGTTGCACATACACAAAACAAACAGCACCAGAAACACTAGATCCAAGGATCTAAACTTCACCTGTGACATACAGAATGTGCTGGAGAGACTGATATGTGTTCAGAGGATCCCCACACTATGAAATAGGCCTCCCGGACATGTAAAACATAGTTCATCTTTGACAGTATTCAAACAAAACCATGATGGTTGGATGGGAAACTGTGAATTTACCCCTGCTCTGGCTCCTGTGTACCTTATGGACAGAGGCTGTCAATAAGAAAGTCTTATCCACCACTGCCACCACCAGTAACTCTCTTCCATTTCATTTTCAACCAGTTTCCACATCCCTTGTCTGTAAACGTATCCAGAAACTTAAACCCACCACACTCTGCAGATCAACTACCTGCAGAATACCAAAATCAGCTAAGTCATAGCTTACCCCATATCCATCCTCATTAATGGAAGTATTTCTGAAAGATCCATCCCAACCATCTGGAAAGTCTCCCACATTATCCCCCTGCATAAAGGTCGTACTTCCAAGGAATTTTCCAACTACAGGCCCATAGCCATATTATCCTCTGTTGCAAAGGTAATGGAGAAATGTATTCGCATGCAACTTTTAACCCACCTACTTGGAAAAAAAATCTACTAGCCAACTGTCAACACAGCTTTAGACCATTTCCTAGCACCACCTATGCTTTCTTATCCTTTTCTGACCATATTAATAGAAATCAAAATAATGACTCTATCCGCAGCCCTCTTTATTGATCTGTCTAAAGCCTTCGACATGGTCAGCCATCACCTCCTCATAAACACACACAAAAACCTGTCATTGGATGATCTTGCTATTCAGTGGTTCCAATCCTACTTAAATAATAGAAAACAGGCTGTACTGTGGGCAAACACCTTATCTTCCCACCTTCCAGTTACCCTAGGAGTCCCACAAGGATCCGTATTGGGACCTTTACTCTTCTCCATCTTTACAAATGACCTCCATTCTGTAATCCCACAAGCCACCTGCATCCAGTACGCAGATGACTCCACACTTATATGCTCTATCACTTCCCCATCAGAACTTCAATCTCTAACCCAAAAGACCTTTAACACAGTTGAAAATTGGCTCCTGCATAGATGGCTTATCTTAAACCCAAAGAAAACAAAAATGCTATTATTCACCCCCACCCATAGAACCTCCCCACTTAACTTTACTGTAACCTAGTAATGGAACGATTATTATCTCCTGATCCTACCACTAAACTACTCTGGGTTCTAATTGATAATAACCTTTCTTATGAGCCTCACATCAGTAACACTATAAAAACAGTTAATAAGAAATTGAGTTCCCTCTACTGGATCAAACCCTTTCTAACTCCACTGGCCAGAATCACCATTGCCCGCACCCACCTTATCTCTACTCTGCTTTATGCCTCTCCTATCTATACCAAATTATGTAAAAAGTGCTATGAACAAGCTGTCTACCTCTTACAACAGTATTTCCAGATTTGCTGCAGGGCCTCCTATAGAACCCATCATTGTATCAATTTGAATCAACTAGACTGGCTAGAATTGCCAAATGTAATATTATTCAGTCAAGTAATAGTAGCCCACAAGATCCTGTATCAACCAGACAATACACCTGTACTCACTTCCCTAGTCACCCCCTATAATTAATCTCAAAACCCTGCGCTCATCTAACAAACTACTAGTACAAATGTCTAAATCTAATAACTCAGCAGGGGACACTCTGTTCTCTAATACAGTGGGCAAAACCTGGAACAGTCTAAAACCTGGAACAGTCTCCCCAATCACCTAACTTCACTATCCTCAGCTAACCTAGTTAAAAGTAAACTTAAACCCTACCTTAAATCACACTGGCTATGCCCCTGTGCTAACCCAGATTGAAGAATTAACCCTTCCCATAATACTGTGCTTCTTATCACATTGTCTTATTTAGGGCATGCGCCCATGTATATATTGTTTGTCTTTATCAACTGTAACCAGTCTACTCTTTAGACCTTGTGTAATTTTACAGTACAAGTGTGTTCATGTACTGCTTCTAATGAATATTCACTATATTTTCATTTTTAACATTTTTGTATGACTTTCTAATCGTTCCAGTGTCTTTGTAAATATCATTGTCTTTATGTATTTTTTTTTTGTGAAACTTGTGGAGCTTTTCTCACTGGGCCTCCACTGAAAATGGACATGCATCCAGCTTGACTAGCCCGGTCAACAAATGTAAAATAACACCTCCCCTACTAATCCTAACGTGCGTCCCGTCCCCCCCAGTATGTTACTTGGGACCCAAATGATTCGGGGTGACAGCAGGGCTTGTAAGGGCCCTAGTGGTTCTTCACCTAGTAACAGCCTATGAACATCTGTGATTTTTAAAAGCCGGAATTTTGAATGCACCATTTATTTGACATTTGTTTACCGGGAAAGTAAACTGGGTCTAAGCGAACCCATTTTCCATAGAGGCCTTGGGAGAATAGCTCCAACATGTAATAGGTACAAAAGTAACAATGTGTCTTCCATTTTAGCTGAACAATCTAAACCATATTAAAGTCAGGTTTGCAGAGAAAATAAAAACATTTGACTTGGGCAAAAATGAATTTAATAATATGATTACAAATCCAGGAAGGTTCCTAGTAGGAACACCCAATTACAGAATGGAGGCCATTTGTAAAGCTGTGGAAGCATAGGATAGTTGTGTGAATACAAGGAGAGGTTTTATTTGAGAGCATTCTGAAGGGAGAGGAGTTGAAGAAAGGGGAGAATGGAATTGTAAAGTGAGGATGGAAGGAGAGAGTGAAGTCAGGTAGATGATTGAGTGTAAGATTGATAAGTAGTGTGCACGTTATTTATTATATAGCTTGTCAACCTGGGGTTGAGCAGAAGCAGGCCCAAAATTTAGAGAGGTGTTCCTTAACTGAGTGCTTAAAGGCTGAATGTATGTAGTTGGAGCAGGAGTATAGATTTTGTCCAGCAGATATCCTTTAAGTTCAAAACTGGTGTTTGGCCTGTCTGTTACACCATGCACTAATCTGCCTCTATCATCCCACTGTTTGAGAATCTGTGCATCTAGGCTGTCTAATATACCCAATTTCTCCCCAAGCAAGGACTAACTAACAAAAGGATCCAAAAGGAAATGATTCTTCAAAACCAAACAAGGGGTTCCTTTCCAAAAAAAAAAAGGTAAATCCCCTGCAAAAGAATGAGTATGCCAAGTCATGGAGCAATGCAGGGGGTGGATTCCACCAGTATCCTTGCCTTCTGAGACGTATCTCCTTGTCTGCTTAATTGTATAATTTGCTGAGTGGATTGTTTTGTCA
This sequence comes from Protopterus annectens, assembly GCF_019279795.1. Lineage (NCBI taxonomy): Eukaryota > Metazoa > Chordata > Ceratodontiformes > Protopteridae > Protopterus > Protopterus annectens. The sequence goes on from NC_056732.1 coordinate 1,306,928,881, forward strand.
CCATAGGAATACAAAGATGTTCATCGTGCTATGCTGCTGCAGTCATCACACTTGGGTTATCCTGCCGTCAGGCGGTCCCTGCAGTCGGCCTGAATTCCAAAGCCTTGGTCCGGCGTCTGTTGTCGTCGCTTCTTCCGACGTCAGTGCGGCAGGGGTATAAAAGAGGCAGACAACGCCATTTTCTTCAGTCTTTCTTGCCGTGCGGTGCCCGAAGCAGAAGCGGTTCGCAAGTGCCGGTCGGCCAGCTCCTGAGATTTTCGAACAGAATTTCAGCCGAAGTCTTCTATAAAGCTAAGTACCCCGTTGGGGAAACTTTTCTTGCCTCAGACCGATGTCAGACAAAGTTAATAATTGTATTTCTTGTGGGAAGCAAATACCTCATAAGGATTTCCATTCTTATTGTATTCCTTGCCTAAGCCCAGACCACAGCGTTTCTGGTTGTCGGTTTTGCGCTAGGTTCAATAAACGCACTATTAAGCGTCGGGCTGATACCGCCCGACATTATTTTGGCAGAAATTCAACTACATCATGTCGTCGGAACCTCCGACTACCGCTATTTTTAAAAGACAGGCAGCCTAGACCTAGACCAGACACTGAGGTCTCGGTTAGGCCTGCTGCCAGATCTTCGGTATTCAGTGAGGCGCCTACGCAGCCCCTGACTACCGCAGACTTAGAAAATGTGACTACCTCTCAGACAGAATCTACTGGGCCACTGGAGCCGGTTCCTCCTCAACTCGCGGACGCCAGCCCTGGCGGCGATCTGGAGACTATGGACAGGCCATCGGTTTCAGAAGGCATCTTTAAACAGACGACTCTCTCCGTCAAGTCATACGCTAGGCTTCCAAAGGTTAAGAAACCGGGTCCACAGGCTCCCACACAGGCCCCTATGCCTAAAAAACAAATGCTCAAAATGGCGGAGGACCGGATTACTTTTATCAGAGGTTCCCAACCTCCTCCTGACAAAAAGCCTAGACTGGAGGAAGATTTACCTCCTCCTGACCAGGAATCCATTTCTTCAGCAGACTCTGAGGAACAGGATGACCCCCTTCCCTCTCTATGAAGACTCAGATGCTGAGGAATCTATTCCCTCTGTTTCCCCCCTGAAAACTTCTCTTTTGGGGAAACCCTGCACACCATGAGAGAGCATTTCCACTGGGAAGGACAAAATTACTCTGACTCCAAGAAAAGACTCTGAGTTTCTTCTTCTACCTCAGCATAGACCCTTAGCCATTCCTCCTGTTTTAGACATTCTGGATGATGTCTACACTGAATCCAGTCTAAATCCAGATTCCTTATCTCCAGCACCACCTAAACCACACAGATACTACCGAGTCCCTGACTCTCGCATGTTTTTGTATAAAAGCCCTGCTGCAGACCCAGAAACCATTTCCCAGGGTCCCAAAGGGGTTAAGGCCTCCACTGCTAAAAATCCACTACCTGCGGAAAGAGATTCCAGGGCATTGGAAAGATAGGGGGAAAAAGTGTATACCTCTGCCACTTTGGCCATGAGGGCATTAAACTGCCAATTCCACATGATTAAATACCAGCAGTACTTGCTTACTCAGTTAAAACAGAAAATGAACCCTCAGACAGATCAACTAGATTTCAAAGGGATGCAGGATTTGTTGCATGCAGCAGAACAAGTGGGAAAACATACCTTGCAGTGTGGTTTTGATTCTTTGGAGGCCTCATGTAGAGCAGCGGTCACAGGGTCTGTAATACGTAGACATGCTTGGCTAAAAGAGCAGACCCTACCAGAACATGTCAAAGCAAAGTTACTGGATGCTCCACTGCAAAAGGATGCATTATTTGGTGTCAAAGCAGAGGAAGTTTTAAAGAAAATGGAAGAAAAGGCAAAATCAATGCAAACAGCTAAAGATTTTTTACAGGTGCAACCTCCTCGCTTCAGCAGAAACTGGCCATCAAAAAACTGGTTATTTCCTGCTTCAGACAGACCCCAAAGGGGCAGGTACAGACGCCCTAGGGGCAGAGGCCAGGCACAAGGTACCTTCCGGCCTAGACAATGGCAAACAACAACTCAGAGGGGGAGACGACAGATCTCAACCCTTCAGAAAACAAACTCAATGACTTTCCTCTTCGCCTGCCAAGCAAAATTGCTCAGGCAGCACCTCTAGGAGGAAAACTGGAACTTTTTCCACAAAATTGGCACATCATAACAAAGGACAAATGGCTTCTGGATATTATTACCCGAGGCTACAAATTTCATTTTCACACTTTACCACGGATGAGAGGCATGCCAAATCTGCCAACAAACCAATGTGCAGAGGCACAAAAGCAAATTTCAGCTCTCATCAACATGAAGGCGATTCAAAAGGTACCTGCAAAAGAGCAGGATCAAGGATTTTACTCAACTGTTTCTAGTACCAAGAAAGGACAAAGCCTGGAGACCCATCTTAGACCTTTCAATTCTAAACACGTACCTGGACATTCCCAAATTCAAAATGCTCACACTACAGCAGCTTCTTTCCATGCTGGGCAAGGAGTCTTGGCTGGTAACGTTGGACCTCCAAGAGGCATACCTGCATGTCCCTATCAGACAAGATTGCAGAAGATACCTCAGATTTTTGGCAAGCACAATGCATTATCAATTCTCTGCATTGCCCTTTGGCTTATCTACTGCGCCCAGAGTATTCATGAAATGCCTGGCATCAGTAATTGCATACTGCAGACAACGAGGAATACAAATTTATCCTTGTCTGGATGACTGCCTGATCCAAGCGGACAGCAGAGACTTCCTACTACAGCATCTGGCATTTGTAACAAAGTTACTAAGTTGCCTAGAGTACACAGTAAACAAAAATAAATCAAAACTAATACCCTCACAAGAAATAATTTTCCTGGCTGCCAGCTTGAATACAACGGCCCAGATGGCTTACCTCACACCAGACAAGCAAAAACAACTGGCTCAGTACTTCAAAAAGATGGCAACTTCTACCCAGCTCACTGCAAGGAAATTCCTGCAGGCATTGGGGTACATGGCATCCTGCATTCAACTAATTGCATATGCAAGACTGCATATGAGAACTACAATGGTACCTAAAAAGTGTGTGGTCCCAACACAGACACAGCCTCGAAGCAAGTATAACTCTCATTCCCTGCCTTCAGAAAGAGTTTCTATGGTGGGCTCAAGCATGCCAAGCAAACAAGGGCCTTCCTTTTGTCTCACCTCCAGCAAACCAAACCTTGACAACAGATTCATCAGACTATGCCTGGGGTGCACACATGGCAGGACAATGCATACAGGGCAAATGGTCTGCAAACCAAAGGCAACTACACATCAATCAAAAGGAGATGCTAGCTGTAAAAAATGCACTAACAGCCTTCAAGGACCTCTTGCATCCAGGACAACTTCTAATAAGGACGGACAACACCACAGTTATGTGGTACATAAACCAGGAGGAATGCACTCCTACCCACTATGCAGACAGGCAATGGACTTGTGGAACACAGCATTAACTTACCAAGTACAACTGCAAGTACAATTCCTGCCGGGAAAGGAGAACATATTGGCAGATGAATTAAGCAGAAATCTGACAGACCCTCACGAGTGGAGACTACACCCGCAAGTATTCACAATGGTAACTCAATGGTGGGGACCACCAGACATAGATCTGTTTGCCTCAACCAACAATTGCCAGCTACAAAAATTTTGCACAAGGACTTATCCCCTGGCCTGGAAAGTGGAAGCCCTATCATTCAGTTGGGCAGCATTGTCAGTCTACGCCTTCCCACTGCTGCCTCTACTGACCCAGGTATTACTGAAAGCCAGATCAGAGAGACCACAGATGATCCTCATTGCTCCGGACTGGCCACGTCAACACTGGTACCCACTACTACGAAACTTGGCTCGCAGCCCTCCATGGATCTTACCTCCATTCCCTCTGCTGTTAACCCAACAAAACCCTCAGATCCTTCACAGTCAACTAAGGACCTTAAATCTAGCTGCATGGAAAATATTAAATTATCAAACAACACTTCTCTCAAAGGACGTCCAAAATGTCATTTTGGAGGCCCAGCACCAGAAAAACTTACTCAGACAAATGGAAAAGATTTTGTGTATGGAGCCAGGCCAGAAGCCTAAATCCTGGCATCCCAAATATTCCGCTCATACTCCAATATCTAGCTGAGATGCTACACAAAGGTTTTTCCTTCTCATCCATAAAGATCCATGCTTCAGCCATTTCAGCTCATTATGATACGGTTCCTCCCATTTTCTCTCATCCTTTGCTAAGACAGTTTCTCAGAGGGGCAAAAAATATAAGACCCCCCAGAAAATCACCAACCCCAACTTGGGATCTAAATTTTGTGCTGGAAAAATTAACACTTCCTTTTGAACCAGCCTTTTCAGCAGAGCTTCAATATTTGTCATGGAAAACAGCCCTGCTGCTGGCTATCACCTCAGCACGCAGAGTCTCAGAACTGCAGGCTCTTATGGCAGTGGAACCTTTCATCATTTTCTATTGGGACAGAGTATCTTTATGCACCAACCCTTCCTTCATGCCAAAGGTAGTATCCAGTGTGGCTCTCAATCAGACCATACACTTGCCCACCTTTTATCCAAACCCACAGAATAAAGGAGAAAGACTCCTTCACTCTTTGGACATTCACAGACAGTTACGTTACTATTTGGACAGGACAAAGGCCTTCAGAAAATCTGACCAACTCCTGTCCTATGCACCAGGCCTTTGCACCAGGCTCAGAAGGAAAGGTTATTTCAAAACAGACTGTCTCCAAATGGATAGCACATTACATCCGCTTTTGCTACTCACACCATGGGAAAGCAGTGCCTGTTAGTATTAGGTCTCACTCTACCAGGGCTACAGCAACCTCAGCAGCCTTCCTCCGAGGAGTCCCAACAAAGGACATTCTGGAGGCAGCTATCTGGAGTTCAGTGCACACCTTCACCAAGCATTACCACATTCCTTTGTACTCAAAAACCAGAGCTGGGTTTGCCACTGCAGTTCTGCATGGCATCTTAGCTGCACCTAACCCAGTTTAATTCCTACCACCCAACTATAGCTTTGGGACTCTACCCAAGTGTGATGACTGCAGCAGCATAGCACGATGAACATAGTACAGTTTTGTACCTACCATAAATGTAGATGTTATAGTGGTTATGCTGCTGCAGTCCAGGTTACCCTCCCTCCATCCCCTCTACCTAACAAGGCTTTTATTATATCTCCATGTACATCAACCTTTGGGATGCATGTCTATATGGTGTATTTGCTTACAACTAGTACTATTGTTTTTCACTAAGGTATGTTTTGCAAGCTTCTTATTTTGCCTTCTTAGTTTGGGGCACCTGACATCTGGGGCAAGAAAAACTGATGAAAATGGCGTCGGCTGCCTCTTTTATAACCTGCCGCACTGACGTCGGGGAAGAAGCGACGACAACCGACGCCGGACCAAGGCTTTGGAATTCAGGCCGACTGCAGGGACCGCCTGACGGCAGGATAACCCAAGTGTGATGACTGCAGCAGCATAACCACTCGGAACATCTACATTTATGGTAGGTACAAAACTGTACTTTTTGAACTACAGGAAAAAAAAAAATCCAGCTCTTCACATTTTTTGAATTGGGGCATGTACAATAAAAAGAAACGTGTGGGGGAACTGAAGGAAGTCACATCCTTGTCTTTTATAAATGTGAAATGTTGGACTGAGTTATTTTTGGTTCTGGTTATATGAATACCAAGATATAAATGACAAAAAAAATCCAACTGTCCACGTTTTAAAATTAGAATTATGGTATGAATTATGTTAAAGTTTTCCTTTACATACGATTAAGAAATTGGGTATCACAGCAGTTGGACATCCTTAAGCTTTGTACAACACATACCGCTTTAAACTTGCAGGACATGCAGTATAATTAAGGAGGGGGTCTCCCTCCTCCCAGCTTAGCAACAAATTTAATTGTGACTAAAATTAAGCTAAAGAAAAGCTGCACAAAAGTTGTATAGTACAACGGTTAAGAATTTTTTTAACTGACTCTGTAATCCTTGTGCCCACCAGTCTTAACTGGCTGTTGCTACCTTATCCCCAACAACACATTTTTATGCATCTTGCTTTCTGTTATGATTCAGGTATTTTAAAATAGTTGTATAGTACCCGGATTAAGGATGCATAACTAAAGCCATAATTCGCTTGTTTATTTATTTATTTTTTTGTGTGCGTTAGACAGAGGCCCCCCCCCCCGTGATGATAATAAAAGTGATCCTTTATAAACTGTTCTGTTAGCAACAGCCCCCCCCCCCCTTTTTTCCCATTTTCTACATAGGACTGGAGTACTATGTTAACTGTTGCCGCCCCTCTCGATTCAATGCCACACTCATGCCTGACTGTCACAGATCTTCTGTAACACGATCCATCCAACTCTTTGATGGACTTCCTTGTTTCCTTCTTCCTGTCTGTCCCAAATCTTCTTCAGCAGATTGACTTCTGCTTTTCTGCACATGTCCAAACCACCATAATCTGTTCTCTTTGATCTTTTCTGCAATTAGAGCTACTTTTGGCTTCTGCTCCTGTCCTCATTTCTTCATCTGTCCGAAAGTGTGCATCCTGTCACCCTTCTCAGGCACTTAATTTCCATCACCTCTAGCTTCCTCATCCGCTCTGCCTTTACTGCTCAGGTTTCTGTACCATACAGTAGTACTGGTCGCACCACTGTCTTATACACTTACTTTTCAGCTTCTTTGGCATTCTTCTTGTCGTAGACTACACTTGAAACTATATGCCAGTTGGCTGCAGCCCCTCTGATTCTAGCTTCACCCTCTTCATTCAGACTTCCCTTCTCCTTGACTATCCCTCCCAGATACTTAAAGCTATTAACCTGTTCCACTGTCTCCCCTTCTGTCTCAGTTCTCAGCTTCTTAGGATTTCTCTCAATTTGCTGCCATTACTAATGTCTTATCTGTGTTTGGTTTCATCCCATGTGCCTTCAGCAAAGGATAGGAGAATGGAATGCAAAACTGAAGTTCTTGCTTAGTCTGCCTGTAATACCACATTGTTTGCATACATCAGCTTTGTTGATCTGTCCCCTCTGACCTGTTTACTAGTGTAGTCCATCTCTATCATGAACAGCAGTGGGCTCAGAACTGATCCCTGGTGCACACTCGCACCAACTGGGGAACCCTCTTTGAGACCAAACACTGTTTTGTACGAGTCATTGGGTCCTTGTACATAGCCTGCACTAATTCTCCCAGTGTTTGAGATCTTGAGTCACTGCAGTACTGCCCAAATCAGCTTTCTTGGGACCTTGTCATATGCTTTCTCCCAAGTCTAAGAATGCCCAGTTAGACTCTTTCCTCACCTCTAGCTTCTTCTCAACTATTTGTCGCACTGCAAACATCAGGTCAGTTGTGCTGCATCTTGGTCTGAATTAGAACTACACATCTCCCATCTTACATTCTACTTCTGTGTATCCGTTTATTGATCACCCTCTCCAGAACTTTCATTTAGTGTGACAAGAGTTTGTCTCTCTTTCTGAACCACGTGTTGGCTACTATCAAGCCATTTGTCAGACTGACGTCTAGAATGACCTCTTCTCCTTTATTCCTATTGCCCCACCCATGTGGACCCAGGCAGTCCTCATATCCTGTTCTGTCTGTCCCGGTATGTGCATTCAAGTCATCCATTATCAACACCAATTCATGTTGTCCTTTATCTAGTAGTCTGAATGCACTCTTTTCCTCACTGTCGCTTGTCAGAGATTTGGGGTGCATGGCTATGGTTAAAAAGGCCCTTGTGGCTGTTGGCCTAGTAAACGCCCATGAACCTGTGAATCATAAGCTTGCTGTGAGGCATAGGCTGACTGTCCTGTCATTACACTGGAGTCTGGCTGCTACGAGTCTTGTCACGAATTCTGGTGATATCCCTCACTGCTTTCTGAAGCCTCTGTCTCTTACCGGAATTCCCACACCATTTCTAGTCTGTCCTTCTGAGTAGTAGACTCTGAATCCTAAGCCTAGTGGCTTTGCTGCACTGCCATTCCATCGTGTCTCTTGGATACATAGGATGTCCAGCCTTCTCCATATCCTCATGTCATCCACTTCCAACCTGCATCCTGTCATTCAGCCTACACTGGGTGTAGCAATTCTTAGTTCAAGTTTGGTAGGTTGATTGGTTATGTCCAGCTTTTGCTCAACAGAGCGATCCCAGTTAAACCAGGCTGAGCAGCTAGACACTCTGGCCAGTAGCTTATTGATGCAGGGTTGCTGGGCTTTATGGTGGGCACACACTGGCGATTTGGGACACACACACACCCCTCCCACCATTAACATAGGTCCGTGGCATAGGTCGGAGTAGGCCAGATCCTCAACCCACTTATTGGTAACTACCCGTGCCCATTTTGGCGACATTAATCAACATGACTGAATCACTTGGAGACAGTCAGCTGTATAAATATTTGTGATTCATGTATTTCATGTAGGCCTTCAACAGAGTGTTTTTGTCTTATGCTGAGGTTCAGGGATGTCTGTAGTTATGGTTCATCTTTTGTCATTATGTTTGTATTGATAAAATGAGTCTCTAGCAGTGGAATTGTTTTTACGCTGATGATAAAATGTCTCCATGTAAGTGGATGGGTACATCTGTGTTAATCAAGGGTGGAAGCAACCCTTTTGATTCACATTCAGTCATTTATGCAAAACTATGCCCACCGATGCTGACAGCCAGGGATACTACATCCATATACTCACAGTAACTCACAATACATGCATACATACATACATATATTTATTTGTGGGATTATGTACACACTCGCACACCTCATTTACCTTCAGTTGGTCGACTTAACTATGAATGTCAACATCCTAAAGGTAAACCAGTCTGTGCTGAAAACTGAAGCGTTGACTTTCTTGTATGCATGTGCCGAGGTTGCTTCTCTGCACATGCAACTTTATTTAAAAAAAAAAAAAAAAAAACCTAAACAGCATCCCACCATGTGGGCAACTGTGTCCTTCCTACCCACTGCTATTTATATATGCTGAGATTACCCATTCCCAGGTGAAAATATGTATGAAAATATGTACTGTGTGTATATTTATATTATGTATACACACATTATATATTGTGTGTGTGCGCACTTGTGTTCTTGGGTAAGCATTAGGTAGTCAGTCTTGGGTCCCCTGCAGTCAAGGAGGGCAAGACAAGACAGATGATGAAGAACGTCAGGCTGCGTTCATCCATTGTCTGTTTACTTCAACAGTGGCAATGGTGTTTGATGTGTGACGAAGGATGTGTTTGGATATGGATGTGAATCTATCATCCCAACATGGCTATCTGCTGATGCAGGTTTAGTTCTTAATTCCTTTAACCAGATATTTGAGGTGCCATTCCTTCTGTGAAGGGATATTGGGTCAAAGAGAGCTATTTTTTCATGGCTTGAAAGATAGGCACAGCTCCATGAATGAGTAGAGAGAGAGGAGGCTACCAGTCTATCCTGTAACTTATGTTTTGAAGCCACTGATCTATTTTAGTTATGAATTTCTGAGGTGTCTCAGGTTGATATATTTATATAAATACATGCCAAAAGGTGTATTTTCAATAATGGGTCTGTGATTTAAAGGTGAGTTAAAACTAATTTGGATCTAGTGGTGATGCCTTTGGAAAGTAGATGTGCCAGGTAGAATGTTTTCTGGACTACTGCAGAGTTGTGATGGTCAAATGATAAGAATTGCTAATGAGTGCTTAGAGCCCTTACAGCAGTGTACAGTTTGGTGGGGTTTGTCATGTGTATTGTATGTGAAATGTTTTTGTTTGCCAAACTTCTATGCTTGATTTAGGTTTAGACTACTATTCTTGCAGAATTATCATGGTCTAGGCCATATTGGAGTAATTGTGAGTCACTGGAAGATAGAATAACACCCACTGTGCAGTCATCTGCAAAGTTGAATAACTGTAGACCAGGAATGTTTACCTGGAACAACCCTGTGCTTGTGTGGTACACCACTGGTAACTTTTCTTTTAAGTGGCAGCCATATAGGTGCTGTCACAACCGGGTAGCTGTCCACTGCACAACATAAGAATTTGCATTAAGACTTGCAAATCTGTCAGTAATGCTCGCTTGGGGAATAATGTCTAAGACCTTGGCCAGGTTTATATATACTGCATGGACTGTATGACTAATGTCCACTGCTTCACTTTCTCAGAGATTAATGAGGTTAAATAGGCAGAGCCTTTTTTTGAAAATGCTGAATTGATGAGTGCCCAATGTTTAGTGTCCCAATTCTATGAAGTCTGAGATATAATGGTCTCCATAGACTAAATGGTCTAATTACCAGGGTCTGTTTGGACCACCCTTGTGTATTGACATTATGATGGCAGACTTCAATAATGTAACCAGTGGAAGAGGCTTGGATTAAAGATATTAAATGGGGGTTCAGATGGGCATTATTTGGATTCATGGATGAAGTGTTATTAGCTTTTGAGAAGGCTGAAAGAATTTCTTCCATAGTAATTAAAGGGGATGGCTGGGATTGCATATGGCTGGGATTGCATATTCTATGGAATTGCTGTAAATGTGGATGGAGTAAAATTTTGCATTAAATTTTCAGCTATGGGTCAGTGTATGCAGTGTTTTTGTGCACTAGATCTGAATTTTATTGGGTGTTGTTAATAACTCATAGGTCCATAGGTAAGCACTAAGCTAGCTGCCCTTGCTGGCCATTTTAAGCTTAGCCAGTTTCCCTTTTGGTGCTCATATTTAACCTATCCTATTTCATGATAGATTGGCCTTACCCATCCAATGGTTGATAATTGTATATTAACCCCCAATGAGAATAACTGGGTTCATACCATAGATAATTTGAGTGGACTCATGCATGGGGCTAAAGCATTTAAGAGCTGCCTCTGTCCATTAATAGTATAGTGGCAGTTCTGTGGTAAATGTTTCTGTTTCCCATTCGTAGATCCACGTTGTCCTTGAATACATATAGGGAGTATATTCGAGCAGTGGTATCTTCTGAACTTCTTGAGATAAAATTGAAATTATTTTGGTTTTAGTAGCTGTTTTTGCAATAATCCATGACTGTGAGTGTCCTATACGTATGTGTATATTATATACAAAATCTATATAAAATAATATAATCGTAAGATTTGCTGACCTGTTAGTGTGGCTTGGTCACAAGGGCCCTGATCTATGAGTTTGAAGTAAATCTGTTGCAGCAGGCTGTGGTTCTTTAATTGAACCAGAGTCTCTCTCGATTTAGGAAATGTCAAGTCCCCTTGTTTCCTGTGATACCTTCCAGAATTAAGGATACTAATGAATTTATTATAGTTATGGAAATGTTGCCAACAAGGAATTCTTTTCCCTGCACTTTCGATGCAAATGCACAAGAGGAGTTTGAGAGCAGTTAGACATGACCTGTCTCCTCTTAATGTTCAGAGGAATTTTCTGATCTCCTATTGCATCTGTTAGAATTGTTCTGCACAGCAATGTGTTTTATTTTTTGAATACGCTACTTGTAACGTAGGTGGATGGCCATGATCGCAACTTTTGTGCCATTGTATGCAGACTTCTTCATGGGTTATTTTGAACACCATATGGTCTATGATGTAAAGCAGTAGTAGGTTTTTGCACTTAATGGATTTATGGAGATATTACCTGTATGATTACTTTGTAATTTGGGTGGGTGAAGCTACTGATTTGCTTCACTTTGTACAATATTGGTTTTGGCCTTATTCTTCAGCATAACCTTTTGTTACCAATGTTTTTGATTTCATTTGCAAAGTTAATAGCTGGAGCTCTAGTCAATCCAATATATAGAAAACCTTTTCACAGCAATACTTTTCAGGAAGTCTGTAGTAGTCACCCCACACACACACACACACACACACGCAAACTTGTAATACACAATCTGTCTCATCTTCACAGTTTTAAGATTCAAGAAGGCGTGTGCTATAATGATCTAAAGAGATTGATGCTTTATCAGTAGAGAGTATAAAAATTACTGATGTTTCTAAGGGCCCAGGAACAGCATTGAAGCAGACATGTCCAGAAGCATTTAACAAACAATAAGGTGGTAATGATGGTACACAACCTTGAAGATTTCTCACTACTTAAGGTGTGTGTGTGTGTGTTTTTTTGTTTTTTGTCAAATTCTTGATTCAAACATTTTAATTTGTTAACTAATAATTTAGACCAAATGGTCCAGTTAAAGAGATGATAAAATTGGCAAGAAAAAGAGAGTACTGATGGAACTGAATTCTTCATCCTCCTGTCTTGGTGAGTACCTTCACATAGTGAATCCTCTTTTTACACACTCTCACGAAGACAACACTGATATATGGAATGTCATGGACAGAGGTAGGTTAAAAATAAAAGGATGGGTGCACAAGTCCTAAGGTAAAGTGCCCAGTCCTAGTAGGCACACTGGTGCCAGGACTGGAAAAAAAAGACTGGGTAGAATCCTCAAGACATGGAAACATTCCTAAAATGGGGTTATGCCAGGCTTGGAGGAAGATGGCTCCACATATTGTAGAATGAAGTAGTAGTAGTCCACAAAAAGTGACAGGCCAGAAAAGAGCCCTAAAGATGATTGATGGGAGTGTGTGATGTTCAGTTAATATCCCACTGTACTGCTACCAAATAATGTGATGTCCCTTACTATCCTGGGTTAGTAACCAAGGAGCTTCAATCCTCACTACTGACTCCAGTGTGAGACTGTCACTTAAACAGGAGTAATGTTGCACAACTGTCCCCTAAGAGTACAACAGGAACATGCTCTATAATCTGGGACTGGACTGTATACTTCTGTCCACCCCTAATGTAACTGCTTATTATACACCTCAGAGCCATGTGTCCCAGTTTAAAACCTCTAATACACTCGCACATAATAAATCGAACACATCCAAATATTTCTAGGAAAGCCTGACACAGATTTCCAGCTGTGTCCCTTCCCCAAAATAATATGGTAATGCTGCTACCAATTAGTGTCTTTACCTTTTAAATGGGCATCCAGTTTATGAAAATTGGATATTTAAAATAAGCAGCAAATGACCTAGGCAGCCAGGCTTTCGGAGTGGCCCAGGAAGTTATCAAGGACAGTAGAAACGCTCTCCAGTCACTAAAGAAAACACTGATTTATCGGCCACAATGTATGTTAAAGTATTTAATATTAAACAAAATGATTAGGAAATTGAGATCAATACTGAAGGATAGAAATCCGCATTCAGAAAAACTGATTAGATCAGGGACCGTGTTCTTTAGTCAGACAGGAAAATTATAACTAAATTATTACAACAGAGCAAAGGCAGAGGCTTACTGTTCTTGGCGAGTCCTTTTTGGGTATTCACTGCACAGCACAACTGGCTGTTAAAGGAACACTCCACCCTACAACTAAAAAAATATGTTTATTTCAGTCTATCTTTGTTTCCAGACCTATTTTAACACCTAAAATTGACTCTAAATGCTTTATTAGTAATTTTAGCTAGTTTACCACAACATGGCTACCGATGGGGCTTGCTATCTCAACGTGATCTTCTTCTCCTTCAAGCCTTTCTCTTTCCCATAAAGCATTTCAAGTCTCCTTTCTGTGACTCATGCCAGACATAAGGAAGTAACAGTGATTTCCCATGCCATTGACATATAATGGGAAATCTGTGACTCATTGTCAGTTTGGTTTCCTTCTGTGTAAAGCCTGCTTCTTTTCTATTGCTAATCACCCTCATTTGTGTTTACATCAGACCTTGCTTTACAGTATAATTTGAAGTTATCTAGCAGCAGACAGAGTAGTAGCTAGATTGGATGCCTTTGTTCTAAGTGTTCTTTTGTAGTCCTTCTTGAATTGAATTGAAAGTCCCTCCTCCTACACTACTGCAGAGGTGTGAAAACTGCCACTGCAACTGACAGCTCAGAATTGAAAGGAAGGGAGTGCCATTT